>NW_022196903.1:100595264-100604130 GCF_008632895.1 Mastomys coucha
TGTTGATTTTCTCAAAGAACCAGCTCCTGGTTTGGTTGATTCTTTGTATAGTTATTTTTGTTTCTATTAGGTTGATTTCAGCCCTAAGTTTGATTATTTCCTGCCTTTGACTCCTCTTGGGTGAATTTGCTTCTTGTTGTTCTAGAGCTTTCAGGTGTGTTGTCAAATTGCTGGTGTATGTTCTCTCCAGTTTCTTTTTGGAGGCACTCAGAGCTATGAGTTTTCCTCTTAGGACTGCTTTCATTGTGTCCTATAAGTTGGGGTATGTTGTGGCTTTATTTTCACTATATTCTAGAAAGTCTTTAATTTCTTTCTTTATTTCTTCCTTGACCAGTTTGTCATTTGAGTAGAGTGTTGTTGAGCTTCCACGTATGTGTGGGCATTCTATTGTTTATGCAGTTATTGAGGAGCAGCCTTAGTCCATGGTGATCTGATAGGATACAAGGAATTATTTCAATCTTCTTGTATCTTTTGAAGCCTGATTTGTGACCAATTATATGGTCAGTTTTGGAGAGGGTATCATGTGGTGCTGAGAAGAAGGTATATCCTTTTGTTTTAGGATAAAAATTTCTATAGATATCTGTTCAATCCATCTGTTTCATAACTTCTGTTAGTCTCACTGTGTCTTTGTTTAGTTTCTGTTTCCATGACCTGACCTTTGCAGAGAGTGGGGTGTTGAAATCTCCCACTATTATTGTGTGTGGTGCAATGTGTGTTTTTAGTTAGTTTGGAGATTCTTGAAAAAAAATCCTGAAAACAGAACCACATCAGGATACAGCTATACCACTTCTGCGTGAAGAATTGAAATACATAAGCAGGAAAATGTACAAAGGAAAGATTTGAGAGAGAGAGAGAGAGAGAGAGAGAGAGAGAGAGAGAGAGAGAGAGGCAGAGACAGAGACAGAGAGACAGAGACAGAGAGACAGAGAGACAGAGAGACAGAGAGACAGAAAAGGAAAGAAACAGACACTCAAAGGTATCTGAAAATGCCAGGATGAAATATTATTCTGTGTTTCAGTTACTCCAGGATATGAACTCCACTGAAAATATGGAGCTAGAAGCCTCAGATGAGAAATTAAAGAGGACAGGCAACATTTAGACTGCATGAGATGATTTTAAAGAGTCTCATGAGAAATGGGCAGTCTTAGTAAATGACACCCAGGAAAAATGTTCAAAAGATCAATGATGATGGGCTATAGAAGGCCTGGTGCTAACACAAGACTCCTCTTTCTTGATGGACCTTGATGAACTCTATTGCTCATAAGCAGTGGATAATGATTTTAAATAAAATGAGCAAATGCAAGTTAAAAATACACACCACTAAGACATCAACTGATAAATGAAGGTCCACACCCAAAGCCTATGAACAGACAACAAAAAAAAGGCAAACAGAAAATAGAAGTAAAATGGGATATTTAACTAGCATTATCCATATAAATGTAGCAAACAAAGATAATTCAATTCTAAAACCCAACTGAATAAATCACAGAAAATATCTACAATGTTAGCAACATTGTTTTAATCAAATCTCCAGATTTTTTTCCCTTAAAAATGTCACCTTGTCAGATTCAATAAGTCAACCATGGGTGATTTATTTGAAGAAAGATATAATAAAAAAAAAGATGTTCACTGCAACACCATTGTGCAGTCAAAACAATGAGTAACTGAGTAATTGATTAGAGTTACTACTATCATCACACAATGGAGTATAATGATATAATTAGATATAATTCAGAAACTACTGAGCTACAAACAGTAATATATCCCGCTAGTTTCATTTTTTAAATGGAATATGCTATGAGAGCAACTGCTATAATGTGTATATATACACACATTATATATTGTGAAAAGCCACAGGAAACCACAAGAAAATACTACATTTCCATGCTGGAGATGTTTTCTTCTGCAATATCTTCAAAAGTTGATTCTCTGTACTTCAATATCATATTTTCATAATTGTTATCATTTTGTATTTGAGTTCTAAAAACTGATCAGTTTCTCAAAAATTATCTCTAGGCATTACTATCTTCACTGAAGGCAGAGATCATTTCTCAGATCAGGTTGATGTTCCCTGAGAGGTCCATGAACCACACAGCTCCCTGCATCTCCTGGATTTTTAGGTCAGAATCTATAGCAGTTGTCTATACCTAGCATTTGTGACTAAGAATATCACTGCCTAGGTTGGTGACCTTGACACCAGATGGGCTCAGATCCTTTCCAATTAAGTAGCAAAGTACCAACTCGAAGTTGCCCTAGCAAGCCTAGGATCTTAGAATCAGGGGTGAGGAGAACACAACATCTGTTCCAACACCACTGGGAGTAACTGGGACCAACAGATTCCAGGAATGCAGGAACATTGCCCAATCAGTGACCCGCGTTCCACCCAGTCTATGCTGGTCTACTCAACAGCCAGTCCCTCAGCACCCAGAATTTGGTCACACCAGGATCTCAGTGTCATAGAGGTAGCTTGACACCCGGGAACTCTGACACACCCAGAATCTCAGGATCTCAGAATTACAGGATCACAGAGACAGCTGGACTCTAAGGAGTTCTGACTCAACCAGGATTACAGGAAGGACAGGCTCCAGTCAGATATGTTCAACATCCTTAGTCATCAGGAAAATGCAAATCAAAACAACCCTGAGATTCCACCTCACATCAGTCAGAATGGCTAGAATCAAAAAAACTCAGGTGACAGCAGATGCTTGCAAGGATATGGAGAAAGAGGAACACTCTTCCATTGCTGGTGAGATTTTTCTACAAGTAGCCCCAGTCCACTGATACTTTGTTTTAGATACTCAGGGTAGAGAGAGCAACCTGATCCTCTGAGATTTTCGACCCACAATTATGGAAGCTGTGTGTTTCAGAGGAAGGGTGATGCCAGGAGCTCCATTCTGGAAGGAATTGGGACACTGGCATCTGTGGCAAACCATGTGGACTCAGGCTGGTAGCTAGTGTGTTCTAACCCAGGACACTGTGCTTTGTCAGGTCTGGCTTTCTCCTCTACACAATCTGAAAAATCTACATCTCTGTCATCAGCTCAGAGGCCTTTATGTAGTTACAGCTGTCACAGAAAAGGTATGTCTTCCTAAAAGAACGCACAGCAGACTTTTCTCTTTGAATTCTAAGAAAAAGCATCCATGGACAGACGCTCCCTGAAAAAAAAAAAAAAGAAAACTCATTAAACTGCTTCATCATAGGAAAAAAATGCTGCATTCTAGGCAGGAGATGGAGAAAATACTCAGAAATGGGTTTAGAGCAAGAGGTCATCCAGATGCAAATGAAAGTGGCCTTCTTAGATGTGGGTGGATATCAGAGAAGTGGAACAACACAGGTTCAGACTGAGCAATTGGGCTGAGACCTGAGTGTGAACTGTAGCAAGCTTCACAATACAGGTCCTGCTAGTCCATGGATACTACCTGGAGGAGTAAAGAGATTGAATGCATGAGTGAAGAAATGTTCTCATGTACCACAATGCTCTGGATGCTGAGATGGGAAGGAAGAGCTGAAGAACAGAGAGCCCTGTGCCCAGCTGGACCTGCTCAGCTTCACAGCTGGTAGGTTTCCCCTTTATGATAATGTAGGCCTGCTTGGGGTAAAGATATGTCAGGGCCTCTAGGCATGGATCCCTTTCTGCAGCTTTCTTGTGTCAATTCTCTTTGAAAGCATAGGCCCATGCTTCAGGTTGAAGATTTCGTGGCTTCAGGGAACAGAAATGGAAGAATGATCCATCTTACTCTAGTGCAAAGAAAGGATGGGGTCAGTGGTGCGTCAGGTAGGACTGTTACAAATAAAGTAAGGTCTGGACTGTGCATGACAAATACCCTGTATCCATGAATCCCTGAGTCATTTTCTAATAATCTCTTTTCCAAAGTGCATCTCCTTCTGTGATAAACTCTTTTAGGAAAGTTAAACTTTCAAGTGTTTTGCAAGTGTTAACCAGGCAGACTGCTTTAAGCCTTTGCTTGAAGTTTAATGTTCTAGCATGTCTGCTTTCTCTTCAGTATTTGTAAATGTGTGTAAGTATGTATATATCTCTGTGTATTAATTTGTTATGTATATGACTGTTTTGCATATATATGTATGTATATATATATACATATATATATATATATGTATATCACATACATGTCTGTTACCTACCGAGGCCAGGAGGAGGTAGATACCTGTAATTGTGAAAGACCCCCGAAGGGAGACCCTCACTCAAGTCTCAGAAAGGTGCGCACCCAAAGAAACATGATAGACCGGCTTGATGCAAAAGCATGAGGCAACTTTAATGGCGGAGCTCCGGGCTGTCTCCCAAACTCTCACAGGAGATGGGAAGGCGACCACGAGGCTCGAAAGCTTGGGGTTTATATAGGGAAAAGGGTCCAGGGGAACAAAGGAATTGGTATGGTTACACATAATTGGCTAGTTTAAAAATACAAGCAGCTCAGGGCGGGAACTTCGTGCGGGAATTCTTGAGGGTGGAAGGGCATTGTATGGTTTTTCTGTGGGTGGTAATTATCTAGATCAACATTTTTCTTTCTGGCTGACCTCAAGCCATATTTAAGGAGCCAGATGGCCCGTTTCTTAAAGTTTGTCTAAACATGTCCTTGCTTGCTTGGGACATGTCCGGGCATGTTATTATTTGCTTAGTTATGTTTATAGTTTTATGTCTTCCTGGCCTGCCAGTTCTTGTGATATCTAACAGCTTGTTCACTGACTCTCAGACCTACTTGCTGGATCTCTAGGCCTGCTATTTTTCCAGCTAGTTAGCCCGGGCTGGGGGCTTTTAATTTATTCTCCTTTCAATTGGAGTAAGTGGTGCTTGTGAGCCACTGTGTAGACTCTGGGATATGAACCCAGGTCTTTTGCAAGAGAAGCAAGGCTTTTAACTGCTGGACATCTGTGTAATCCCTCTCTGAGGTTTTTGAGATTTTTTCTTTCTCTTTCATCATTTTAAGAAGGATATGTTGCTTGTTATGGCCTTAGAAGTTACTTAGAAGTACCTTAGAAGCTATTTTGCTACTTCTTTTTTCTATTTTTTTATTGGATATTTTCTTTATTTACATTTCAAATGTTATCCCTTTTCCCGGTTTCCCTTCTGCCCAGAAGTACTCTATCACATCCTCCCTCCTCCTGCTTCTATGAGGGTGTTCCTCTACCCACCTACCCACTTCCACCTCCACACCCTTGATTCCCCTACACTGGGGCATCTATCAAGCCTTCTAAGGACCAAGGACCTCTCCTTCCATTGGTGCATGACCAGACCATCCTCTGCTACATATGCAGCTGGAGCCATGTGTACTCCTTTGTTGCTGGCTTAGTCCCTGGGAGTTTGGGGGGGGGGGGTCTGGTTGGTTGATATTGTTGTTCTTCCCATGAGGTTGCAAAACCCTTCAACTCCCTCAGTCTCTTCTCTAAGCCCTATATTAGGAACCGCCCCCCCCCCCAGTCAAATGGTTGGCTGCTAACATCTGCCTCTGCTTTTATAAGACTCTGGCAGGGCCTCTCAGGAGACAGCCCTATTAGGCTCCTTTCAGCGTGCACTTCTTGGCATCCACAATGGTGTCTGGGTTTGGTAACTGTATATGGGATGAATCCCCAGGTGTGACAGTCTCTGGGTGGCCTTTTCTTTAGTCTCAGCTCTACACTTTATCTCCATATTTGCTCCTGTGAGTATTTTGTTCTCCTTCTAAGAAGGACCGAAGCACCAACACTTTGGTCTTCCTTCTTATTAAGCTTTATGTGGTCTGTGAATTGTATCCTGGTTATTTGGGCTTTTGGGCTAATATACACTGATCAGTGAGTACATACTATGTGTGTTCTTTTGTGATTGAGTTACCTCACTCAGGATGCTATTTCCTAGTTCCATCTAATTGCCTAAGAACTTCAGGAATCCATTGTTTTTAATAGCTGAGTAGTACTACATTGTGTAAATGTACCATATTTTCTGTATCCATTCCTCTGTTGAAGGACATCTGGGTTGTTTCCAGCTTCTGGCTTTTATAAACAAGGATGCTATGAAGATAGTGGAGCATGTGTCCTTATTACATGTTGGAACACCTTCTGGGTATATGCCCAGGAGTGGTAGAGTTGGGTCCTTAGGTAATACTATGTCCAATTTTCTGAGGAACCACCAAGCTGATTTCCACAGTGGTTGTACCAGCTTGCTTTCCCACCAGCAATGGAGGAATATTCCTCTTCCACCACAACCTTGCCAGCATCTGCTGTCACCTGAGTTTTTGATCTTAGCCATTCTGACTGGTGTGAGGTGGAATCTCAGGGTTGTTTTGATTTGTATTTCCCTGATGACTAAGGATGTTGAACATGTCTTTAGGTGCTTCTCGGCCATTTGATATTCCTCAGTTGAAAATTCTTTGTTTAGCTCAGTACCCCATTTTTAAATAGGGTTATTTGTTTCTCTGGAGTCTATCTTCTTGAGTTTTTGTATATATTGGATATTAGCCCTCTATCAGATGTAGGACTGTTAAAGATCTTTTCTCAATCTGTTGGTTGCCTTTTTGTCTTATTGATAGTGTCCTTTGCCTTACAGAAGTTTTGCAATTTTATGAGGTCCCATTTGTCGGTTCTTCATCTTACAGCACAAGCCATTGGTGTTCTGTTCAGGAATTTTTCCCCTATGTCCCAAATACAAACCCTTGGAGCTATGAAAGAGGCCTGCCTGCAAGATAGGCTGGTGCAATCATGGCACAAAGCTTGTGGGAGTAACCAACCAATAATGATTTGTATTACAACCCTATCCAGGAGATGAAACTCAACACTGTTTTGGTGGTCAAGAATCTAGACTAGAAAGTCTAAGAACCTAGGCAACAGCAAAACACTACTCTTCTGATAAAGAAATGTAACAACAGAATGATTCCTAGTGACATTCTGATATACTCAGAGGTCCAAGCCTTGCTCAGCCAACATCAGAGAAGCTTCCTCCTGCAGCAGATCGAAACACAGAGACCCACATCCAGACAGTATGCAAAGAGTGAGAGGCCTTGGAACACTCAGCCCTAAAACAGATGTCTCCATAAACTCCCTTCCTTTAAAGAAAACATTGTTTATTTTTTTAAAAAAACACAAACTTAATTTTGTTTCCCTCACCATATATCATAAATTATTCCCAAACTTTAAATGCATAAATTGACTTTTGGATAAAACTTCACTGGTGAGATAATTTCCCCTGATTCAGTGATTTTATTTAGGGTCATGGTTAAATCCAAACTGTTTAATGAATACCTCATCTGATTTGACGGTGGTAATTGTGAACAGAAAGGGGCAGAGGTGATCCTTTTGTACAATGATGAGATGGAGGAAAGAAACAAAGGGATACAAGAGAACAAACCTCTGTTTAATCTTCAAGAATTGTTGAAAAATCATTTCTCCTCTCCCTACTCCTTCCCAGTCCTCGTACAATTTTAGTATTTCAAACAGAAGGTCGCATTCCTCTTTCATTAAGAGTTCATATCTGTTGCAAATGGTGCTGTAGCTCAGCTGAAAGAATCTTTATCTAATAGCTAGACAGTGGTGGTGCATGCCTTTAATCCCAGTACTTAGGAGGCAGATGCAGGAGGATTTTGAGTTCAAAGCCAGCCTGGTCTACAGAGTGAGTTCCAGGACAGCCAGGGCTATGAAGAGAAACTATGTCTCCAAAAAAAAAAAAAAAAAAAAAAAAAAAAAAAAAAAAGGAGAAAAATAGATTCTTTATCTAGCCCTGGGTTTGCTCTAGCACTGCATAGGACAGGGCACAATGGCACACTTTGGTAATGTGAGCTATTGAAAAGTGGAGGCAGGAGATGAGTTCAGCATCATTCTTGACCATATAGTCAATCCAAAGTGAGCCTGGGCATGGGATCACATTCCTGTAGGAGACCCTGTCTCAAAAAGAAAGTAATGGGGGAATAGTAAAGGGAGGAAAGCATTCATATGATGCTTATCCTAATTCCTTAAAGTTCTGAAGGACTTAAATAGAAATGGCTAAAGAGCCAAACTTGAAAAGTTGGAGTCATGTTTTCTTAATCTCATGAAATGGACTCCAATTCAAATAGACATGTTAGTGACTTCCTTTTCTTATCTACTGCTTCAATTAACATTTTATATATATATATACATATATACATTTTATATACATATACATATATACATATGGAATGGTCATTGTAATTATTTCAAAATGCAAATGCTTATAGAAACTGAGACTAGTGACAGTAATTACAAGTCCCCACCAAGAGCAAAGTCATTGAAAGTCATCAGAGTAAAGCACTTCTTCAAGAGTGTTAATTTGCAATCAAACCAAGAGCCGTAATGGCCAGTGCAGAAGCTATTAGGGGGATGAAAGTTCAGCATGAAGTGGAAAAGCAACACAGGAAGGGGTTAGGAAGAATGTCTGGAAGTGTGTAAAGTCACATAATCAAGTTGTTCAAGTTACCAGATGAGGCCGTACCTGATGAATGGCCTTCAGGATACCCTTCTCAAAGAGTCTCATATCCATCTCATGGAATGCCACATTGAGCAAAATCATCTAAGTCTCTCTACTACCAAACCAAGTCACTTTAATCATGTATTTGTATTTGTATCTGTATAGGTATGCCTGATTGCGTATGCATGTGTCTACAGGTGTGTAGAAAGGCCAGAAAACAGCATTGGGCCACTTAAAGCTGGAGTTATAGCCTTAGGGAACGCTTAGAATGTGTGGTGGGATCCAAACTCTGGTCCTCTCTCAGTTCTGCAATATTTTTAGCCTGTGTACAAATCAATGGGCTTTGTTGTGGTCTTTTCATATATGTATGCCATTTGTGGTTTTTTTTTTCACATTTTCTGACCCCTTAATCTTCCCTTGTCCCCACTTCCCTTCATGCTGTTCCCATTCCTCCTT
>NW_022196903.1:100604295-100633317 GCF_008632895.1 Mastomys coucha
AATCCGCCTGCCTCTGCCTCCCAAGTGCTGGGATTAAAGGCGTGCGCCACCACCGCCCGGCCCATTCCTCCTTTCTAATACTTGCTTCTGCTTTCATATGCACATCAGAAATCTAGATTCAGCATATGAGGGAATAGGAGATTTTTCTTTCCTTTTGACAGAGATCGATTTTTTTAAAAAAAATATTTATTTCCATTTCTAAGTGAGTGTGTGTGTGTGTGTGTGTGTGTGTGTGTGTGTGTGTGTGTAGATTTGTGCAAATATGTGTACTTTCAGAATCCAGAAGAAGGTATTATCTTTCATGGAATGGGAATCATGAGCATTTATAAAGTATTCAACATGGGTGCAAGAAACCAAATTTGGGTTCTTTGCAAGAATAGTCCTCACTCTTAAACACTGAGTTATCTATCCAGGCACCAACAAAAACTTACTGTTAACTCTATTTTAGTATTAACTGAATACTCAATGCATGAAAGCTGTATGCTCAAAGGTTGGAGGTGAGAGGTTACATAATTAACCTATGTAACCTACATAAGACCTATGGTGTTGCTCTCAGAGAAGCATGAGGGTTGGCATGCAGGAAGGAGTTTGGAATTCCCAGATAGGAATGATAGGATAACAAGTGTGGACTTCTCATGGATCCAAGGAAGAAAGTAGGGAGAGAAAGGAAATATTTATTTAGTACCCTCATACATACTAGCCAGGCTGCTAAGTACCCTGCACACATTAACTTATTGGGGGAGGAGTGTCAGTTCATGTTTCCAGTACATTCCAGAAGAAGAATACCCTGGATATCACAGAGCTATCTAGTCCCTACTGCTGCAGTGACCATGTATGAAGTGCATGCTCCTTGTGGATTATCAAGCATTTGTATTCAGACTGGAAAAATAGGTTCCCACCATGCTTGTTTTTTTTTGTTTGTTTTGTTTTGTTTTATTTTGTTTTTTTTTTTCAGCCACTGTAAATCGCTAAGCAACAGAACTGAGAAAAACGTAGGCAGCATCTTTTTTCCTTCTCATGGCAAGGTGACAGTTCCTCATTCTCTTCTCTTCTGCCACTCATGAACATGAAGAACTGAGGATTCTGTCTCACTGGGCACAAAGTCCATTAACCACATTCATCATGGGTAACATTTACAATGTCTTACAATTCACTTCATTCCCTCCTACCTGTGTGGTGGGTAAAACAGCGATGCTTGTTTCACAGATGATGAGATGGGAGCCTTAAGAATTAATTCTCTAATGCAGAGGGAGCTTGCAGCTCAATTCTCCCTGAATTGCGCTATATCCTGACACCAAAGTATGTGGTGCTTTTAGACCCCCATCACGTCTTCTGGAGCACTGGGGGATATCATGGAAGAGGAGACAGAATGTAAAAGCAGAGATTGGGAGAGGGTACTGTGAAATTCTGTCCTTTGGATATAGCATGGCTGATGCACCCATGGATCCCCAGCAGCAGTGGCTACCCACTCAAGATCTGCACAAGGCTGGGACCATCTACACTGTGTCATGGAGGAACTTACAAAGTCCATCCAATACCTGGAAAGCTATAGGCCAATAATGCTTATGGGGATAGAGGACACATTCTTCGGAAATAAGCATGGGGGAGTTGCCCTTGCTCAAGTAAATTACCTCCCACCCATGCTCATGTTGGCCACATTAAATAGTAGAGCCCTGATTATAGAAGAGAGACCTACTGGGAAGAAGGGGTTTGGAGTCAGGGATGGCGAAGAAAGAATAACAGGGAGAGTATGATCAAAGTTCTGTGGTGTGTGTGGTGTGTGTGTGTGTGTGTGTGTGTGTGTGTGTGTGTAAAATGAGATAGATGTTCAAGAAAAAAATTAATTTTAAAGAAGAGAGATTAAATAATCAGTTAATGATATTTATGTGATGAAATAATTTTTACAGTTTAAAAAAAAAAGAGGTTAACTAAGTCAAGATTTTACAACAAAGTGAGCTAAGGCTAAAATCGAGATTGTCAACCCTAGTCTAGCTGCCTAATCTTTGTATTTCAGATGAAATTGCAAGAGAGAAATGAGAGCAAATTGCTTCACCCCAAGTCTGCTGAGTGGTTAAAAAAGCCTTTTCCATATGGCCAGGGTCCCTCCATGAACCAAACAACCAAAGCAGCCTTTAGCTTCTGGGCTGCTCCTTCATTTCCAAATTATTCTATCTTTACTATTACAAACAAAGGCTTAGGTAGTGTATGAATATCTGAGAACAAACATGTAATTCTAGCAAAAGACTTCACTGCTCTCAGGGATGTGCGTTCAAAGTCAAACTACCTAGGAGGCTTTCCTGGTGTCCTGCCCCTTAAAGAGGATGTATACTCTAAGTCAAGAACACTTGCCTGGGCATCAAAGCACATCAGAAAGCAGTTTCCACCCTCAGATCCTATATCCTAAGAGCTCTCCAGTGACTGTTCCTCTCTGAGGCAAAGGACCACACTGCAAGGAAGAATGCAGAGTCCCCATCTGCACGTATGGCTGTGACGCGGTCTTTTTGGGAAGGAGTCCAGTTCTCTCTGGACTTTCTCCAAAGCACAAAACAAAACACACCGAACACAGTGTCCACATTCTCTTGAAGATAGTATGCTAATGTTCACCACACCTGGAGGTTCTGTTCTACAAAGCCACAGGTCTAGAAAATCAATGCTACTCACCTGCTTTAGATAGAGGCAAAGATCAAAATTTGAAAATGCAACAAAGCAATGTTGTATTTTAGTTCCACTTCCAAGTTACAGAGAAAATAAACCTGGTAGTACTTATCTGCTTGAAGGATGCTGCCAGAGGCAGAGAAAAATTTGAGTATGTACCTGAGCCATTTTAACATTGTACACAAATTTCTAAGTTGCTGAGAAAATAAATGTAATACTTATCTGCATGCAGAATGTTGGGACAATTAATGAAGGTTTTTGCCTTTTTCTGGAGTTATAGAAACTAAGGGAAGTTAATGTTTTGTTTGACCTGCATTATATAAATTAATGAGCTTTCTTGTTTGGAATAAGCAAATGAAGAATTTTTATCCTAGTTGGGAGGAGTCCAATATCTTGAAAAATGTTTTTCTGATACTTCCTTAATTCATTTTCATTTTGTCTGTTCCATGGTGTTGAAGACTAATTTTCTGAAAGAGGAGGTTTATTCATTATTGTAGGTTTCTTGAATAATGTCTCTAGGTGAGCTTTCAAAAGAAAAAAATAACTTTGATTACAGGAAGACAAACAGCTTGTGCATAGCCATCGCTTCTGCTGATGAGGAGGCATCACCCTGTAACTTAAGCTTGACCCTTTGATTACTCAGCATGAAAACTCTTAAAAACCATTTGGAACAGTGCATGCTGCTGCCTTTCCATACTGTTAGTAACTGTGATAAGGATAATTGAATGACTGAATGAATTTAAATTGCAAGCTTCACCGATTAATACAAATCATAATCAATAAGCCTCATTTCCCTAAAAAAAATTATCCTCCTAATGTAAATAATCAGCAGAGGAAAGAGCCAGCCTACAAAGCAAGAGAAAAATCATTGGCAACCATACATTTGATAGGTGATTAATAAATTAAGCAACCCAAAACAATCATGTCAATAAATGGGAAAATGAGTTGAAGAGAGAGACTCAAAACAAGCAAAAATTGACAACAAATGCATGAAACAATGGCTAATATCCATATCTGTTAGGAAAACACAATTCAAAACTTACCCAAATTCTGCACCACCCCAGTCAGAAAGGCTACCACCAAGAAAAAAATCAAATGGTTCCTGGGAAGGGGTTATCCTTATATATTATTAAGGAGAATGTACATTCATACAGCTATGAGGGATTTTATCATGGGGTTCCTTAGATTCAAAAATAAAGATGTCATATGATTTAGCTAAAGGGTTCCTAGCTAGATACCTGAGTGAATCTAGACCAGTACACAACAGAGGTACCAGTGTATCCATGTTTACTACCCACTATGAACAATATTCACGCCATAGGACTATGTAGAGTAGATAATCATTGACAGATGAAAGGAAAAAGAAAACACAAAACACACATACACACACACATTATTGCAGTATATCATCATAACAAAAAATAAAGTTGTTATCATCTTATTCAAAATAAACAGGACACAAAAAGTTGACTATCACTTTTCCTTTCATATTTAAAACCTAGATTGAAATATATGCAAAGACAGGGAAATAGATTACTGGGAAAGAGAAAGGGGATTTTGGAGGGAGTGGATAAGTAAAGCCAGTTGAGGAAGGGTTGAATATGTATGAAGTACAAGATGCCATGAAGAAACATAGTACATCCAATCATTTGGTACATGTGCTAATGAAAGAAAGGAAGGCAAAAATCACCTTTTAATAATGAGAGTAGTCAAATGAAAAAAGACCATGCACAGCGAGACTTTGCTGCCAACAGCAACCTCTGATGCCTTCAGACAGATAACACCTTGGGTTGTCAAATTATATTTGTTAGGACTGTCTAAAAGCATAGTTCCTAGTATATTCCCTTTCTGTAGGAGTAGCCCCTACTGCTTAAGTGTCTCCTTCCACACACTAATTTGTGCAGATGGTGAATAAAATGAAAATCTTCCTGTTACACATCTCTCTTCCAAAAAATGTAGAAATAACTAATGAATGTATATTCAAGAAAAAAAAACATGGTACAATAAAGAGAAACCTGAGAATGGTATTACATGGTACAATGTGTGGCATATATAATATTGTTTTAAAAACTAAATAAACCAGTAGGATATAGGATTTTTAATGGTTATCTGTCTTACTTCCTTTTGGAGGAGAAGTGTAATTAATACTACATGTCTTGTGAATTGAAATGCTTAGAAGGAATAATGGGTGTGAAAAGTTATTGATTTAGGAAAAATATTATGGAAGTATTGTTTTGGTTGAGCTGAGGTAGTGCAAACATCTACTAGATGCCATCAAAATAAATCTGGTGCAGTGTGATAGAGAACTCAGGTTTTGGAATTAGACCTGGCATAGAACCCTGGCTTGTCCTTAGCAGCTATGGAGCCATATCTGTTAAACACTTCACACAAGGATTTGCTGAGAGAAATTTTCAAACCCACCTGAAGCTTTTAGCATGGTGTTAGCTAGCCAGGAATCTCAACAAATAGCTGCTACAAGGAAGATTCTGATCCTAGTGAGGAGAGATGGCTCAGTGGATAGAGGTACTGATGCTTATCTGAAACCTAAATTTGATGAGCAGATCCTACAGAGGGGTGAAACCAACTTTCTTGAGTTACATCCCAAAACCCACGTATGAGCCATGACATGTATGTACTTGAACACATAAACACACAAATGCACATACACACACATGAGCACACACAGGCAAATGTGCACACATGCAATTAAAAAATCTGATCTTAGGGATCCATCAGAAAGTAACAACAACAAATTTTATATGGATTTTCAGGGGCAGAAAAGCTTTCTTAGGAATATTATACATGTTTCAAATATTGAACTTTAGAAGGAATTGCTGAAAATAGAGTTATGATGTCCTTTTTTTTTTTACATTTTTATTGGATATTTTCTTTATTTACATTTCAAATGTTATCCACGTACCTGGTTTCCCTCCCCCACCAAAAACCTCCTATCCATCCCTTCTTCCCCTACTTCTATGAGGGTGTTCCCAATTCTAAGAACTGCAGCACCCACACATTGGTCTTCCTTCTTATTAAGCTTCACATAGTTTGTGAATTGTATCCTGAGTATGCTCAGCTTTTGGGCTAATATTCACTTATCAGTGAGTGCATACAATGTGTTTTATTTTGTGATTGGGTTACATTCACTCAAGATGATATATTCTAGTTCCATCCATTTGCCTAAAATTTTATGAAGTCATTGTTTGTAATAGTTGAGTAGTACTCCATTGTGTAAATATACCACATTTTCTGTATCTATTCCTCTGTTGAAGGATATCTGGGTTCTTTCCAGCTTCTGGCTTTTATAAATAATGCTGCTATGAATGTAGTGGAGCATATATCCTCGTTATGTATTGGAGAATCTTTTGAGTATGTGCCCAGGAGTGGTATAGCAGGGTCCTCAGGTAATACTATGTCCAATTTTCTGAGGAAATGCCAGACTTATTTCCAGAGTAGTTGTACCAGCTTGCAATCCCACCAACAGTGGAGCAGTGTTCCTCTTTCTCCACATCCTTACCAACATCTGCTGTCACCTGAGTTTTTTATCTTAGCCATTCTGACTAGTGTGAGGTGGAATCTCAGGGTTGTTTTGAATTGCATTTCCCTGGTGACTAAGGATGTTGAATATTTCTTTAGGTGCTTCTCATCCATTCAGTATTCCTCAGTTGAAAATGCTTTGTTTAGCTCTGTATCCCATTTTTAAATAGGGCTATTTGATTTTCTGGAGTTCTAATGCTTTGTCCTATTGACAATGTTTTGCATTACAGAAGCTTTGCAATTTTATGAGGTCCCATTTGTCAACTCTTGATCTTAGAGCATAAGCCATTGGTGTTCTATTCAGGAACTTCTCCCCTATGCCCATGTGTTCAAGACTTTTCTAATACCAATACTCTTCAAACTATTCCACAAAACAGAAACAGAAGGAACAGTACCCAAATCATTCTATGAGGCCATAATTATGCTTATACATAAACCACATAAAGACCCAACAAAGAAAGAGAACTTCAGACAAATTTCCCTTATGAACATTGATACAAAAATACTCAATAAAATGCTTGCCAACTATATCAAAAAACACATCAGAACAATCATCCACTATGATCAAGTAGACTTCATCCCAGAGATGCAGGGATGGTTATATATGGAAACCCATCAATGTAATCCATTACATAAGCAAACTCAAAGAAAAAAAAAAAACACATGGTCATTTCATAAAATGCTGAAAAAGCATTTGAAAAAATTCATGTTAAAAGTCTTGGAAAGATCAAGAATTCAAGGCCCATACCTAAACTTAGTAAAATCAATATACAGCAAAATATAGTAGCTAACATCAAACAAAATGGAGAGAAACTTGAAGCAATGCCACTTAAATCAGGGACTAGACAAGGCTGCCCTCTCTTTCCTTATCTGTTCAATGTAATACTTGAAGTTCTAATGAGAGCAATTAGACAACAAAAAGAGATCAAAGGGATACAAATTGGAAAGAAAGAAATCAAAATATCACTATTTGCAGATGATACAATAGTATACTTAAGTGACCCAAAAACTCCACCAGAGAACTCCTACAGCTGATAAACAACTTCAGCAAAGTGGCTGGATATAAAATTAACTCAAACAAATCAGTAGCCTTCCTATACTCAAAGGATAAATAGCCTGAGAATGAAATTAGAGAAATGACACCCTTCACAATAGTCATAAACAATATAAAGTATCTTGGTGTGGCATTAACTAAGCAAGTGAAAGATCTATATGACAAAAACTTCAACTCTCTGAAAAAGAATAAATAGAAGAAGACCTCAGAAAATGGAAAGTTCTCCCATGCTCTTGGATTGGCAGGATTAATATAGTAATAATGGTCATCCTGCCTAAAGCAATATACAGATTCAATGCAATCCCCATCAAAATCCCAACTCAATTCTTCGTAGAGTTAGAAAGAGCAATTCTCAAATTCATTTGTAATAACAAAAAATCCACAATAGTGAAAACTATTCTCAACAATAAAAGAACTTCTGGGGGAATCAGCATTCAGGACCTCAAGCTGTACTACAGAGTAATAGTGATAAAAAATGCATGGTATTGGTACAGTGACAGGCAGGTAGATCAATGGAATAGAATTGATGACCCAGAAATGAGCCCATACACCTATGGTCATTTGATCTTTGACAAAGGAGCTAAAACAATCCAGTGGAAAATAGACACAGCATTTTCAACAAATGATGCTTGTTCAATTGGCAGTCAACATGTAGAAGAATGCAAATTGATCCATTCTTATTTCTCTGTACAAAGCTCAAGTCCAAATGGATCAAATCGACCTCCACATCAAACTAGATACACTGAATGTAATATGATATTCTTTTATTGGCACTTTATTGCATTTCTTTCTTCAATACTGGGGAAAAAAATCTAAACTTGTTCATGCTGAGCAATTACTGTACAACTGAAGTACATTTGTTATTTTCATATATTCATGCATGGTCTGACCAAGTGGCCTAGGTAGTCTTGAACTCATTCTCTAGTCCAGGCAGCCTTTAAATTATGTACCTCCAGCCTCAGCCCATCGATAGATAGATGGCCTGGAACATCAGATTGAGCTTTTTCTTTCCATTTCAAAATTTAAACTACTGTATTTTCTGGTTCTTTTTCTATAATATTGGGATACTTTAGGATGGATTTAGTCTTGACACAAATATTGACAATGGAGTTTCACTTAAATGGCTTTTGATGTAGAAGCCTTGATTTGGCTATCATATTGCTTCTAAATTTTTCAAGTTTTCTTTATTTACCATGACCTTGGAAGGTAAAAAAATATCCACAAAATGTAGAGCTTTTAAATAAATATCTTTGGCAACCTCAGAAAATGTTTCAGTGTTTTACAACATATTACCAGAGTTTTTCTAAATATTCCCCTGGAAAATTATTTTGCTCTTTGTGTACTATATGTATCTCTATCTGTTTTTGAAAGTATAAATTCAAAATCTCATCATCTAAAGTACCTGATTCAGATGCATATATTTCTGCCTGATCTGTGGCATCACAGAGTATGGAGCAAATATAATACCTTAAGGCATAAGCACAATATCTTAGATCATTTCCTGATTCTGTGCTGGTCATTCATACTGATCAATAAATACATATTGGTTGATCTTCAAAGTAGTTTGAGATGGCAAGAGGGGATGGCTTTACTTTTTAATTTACATATTCATACTATACTGAATGTTTATTGCAATGAGACTGTTCAATAGAACTTTCATTTCCTCAGTGTCTTTAAAGATGTATTTGAATAAAGGTCATCTTTTATTAATATGACCCTGTTATTTAGGTTTGTTGCTATTCTACCAGATGTTTTTTCCTATAGAGCCCCTTTCTTGATTGATTTGTTTTTTATGTATCTTTTCACTTAATGGATTTAAAATGGCTTATCTCCTCAGTGGCCTTGCTCAGTGGGCTTCTAATATGGATAGGCAATAACCACTGGATGACAGAGAACAAGCTTAGGCTTTGGTTGGGGTTCTGAAGACAGGAGTTTGACTCTTAGCTTTAGCTGCAAAGAATGGAGGCCCATTGAAGCAGCCTGGAGCTAAATGAAGGTCACATGAGAATGGAAGCAATACCTGGACAGCCACTGCTGTTGGAGCCCCAGGCAGTTGCTAGCAGATGTGTGAAATTATCAAAGACAGCTCAGCTGCTTTCTGCTTGCTCCTCCCTCTCCCTGTAGCTTGCTGATCTGTCTTCCACTTTATTCTGCTCTCGGAAAAGCAGCGGATGCTTTCTTCTCTTCGTTTGGATGCTGAAGGTCCCCTATCTAAACATAACTTTCCCTACTCAGGCCACTCAGGCCCACACTCCACAGAGCTCTCCAGTCTCTCAGAATTCTTCCTGTTTTACAAAGACCAAAAGATCTGAATGAAGGAACATTCTGTTTAAAAGAGCCTCACCGTCCTTAGCATAGTGTAGAGACACTCAATATATTCAGAACTATAATATGTAGATAGTAATGCTGCCAAAAGAATAAGATTTCTCTAAACCATTGAGCACCATGGCTATTATATAAGTGTTCAATGTGTGGTTAACAAATGTAAGGTTTAATTACTATCTGAAGGATTTTTTGGAAAAAAAAAAATAAAACAAAACAAACAACAACAATAAAAAAAACCAAGTGACCTATTTAGCCAAAGTGAGCAGATTTAACACATGCCTTAACTTCCATGTCAAATCTTTAAGTCAAAGCACCTGATTGGTAAGACTGGTAAAATTAATGGCTTGTTTGAAAAAGAGGGTCTTATTATTAGTGCAGGAATCTTTGAACTTGAGATTTCCCTTCCTCTATCTCCTGAGTGCTGGGATTATAGGTATTTCATGATGCCAGGCTCAATAGATGGTCTTAACAGATCTATGGAGAAAAAATCTGGCACATGAATATTTCTCACAGCCAGGCAACAGTGAGAGAAAAAAAGAAAGAAAACAGTCTCATTCAGATGCAGTTTGAGGCAAAGGAAGTTTACTTCAATGGAGACAATAATAACAACATTTGAACCAAACACTGTTTAGATACTTTGGTAAAGCAACAGCTAAATCAACAGCAAAGTAGAGTGTTAGAGGAAGAAAAGACATGCTCTTAATCCTTTTTAAAAGTCTCTGTCCAGTGGAAAAGACTTGGTAATGCACATAAGAGTGTGTTTCCAGGGAAATTATCAAACAGGGGATTTAATTTTCCGAAGTAGCCTATGACTCATTCTATCTCTAGTAACAGAGAGAGCTAAGACAACTTTGAAGATGCTGTCAGAGACGTGCTGAAATGTTTTAGTCTCATATCCCCTATGAAATTAGCAAACAGTGCTGCTCAGTGCTATTCCAAACATACCATGGCCACCATCTGACTAATGGAACCTGTCAGCTCAGCTACCAACACTTAACATTTATTATGCTCAATGACATTGTCTTGGATCTCAAAGTAACAGGTGTCTCAGCCATGAAAACTGGACACAAAAGTAGAAAGCAGGGGCCTTCACATCGTTTTCTTCAAATTTTACAGCAACATGGATTTTGACAGAGGGCCTTCTGACTGCTCGATTTGACGGCCATAGAAACTTATCAAAGCTGAAGCATAGGATTTCCCAGGGGACAACACAATGAAATAAATGCACTCATGAATATGCATGACTGGAGGAAGCCATCTGTTCTTTACTGATGCCTTTTCTTCTAACAACTCACAAGTATGCAGCCCCAAGCCTTAAGAAAAAGGGAAAGGTCTGCATTTGGAGATTTCGAAAGTCAGAAATGGTTCACCTTGTGCAAAAACTGAATATACTTCTTAGTAGCAATGCTTTTCCTGTCAAACTTATGGTAATAAACAAAGGAATCAATGAGTGCTTTTTGCAAATGCATTTGATCAGGAAGTAATAATATACACTTTGCCTAAATCAAGAACTCACCCCTTGTGGTACAAGTGTGGGACCAGATGATACTTCAGTAATGGCAGTGTGAGTGGTAGTCCGTCATCCAGGAATTCCATCTTAGCCCCAGTTACTACCTTCATGTTTGAGTCCAAAAAATCCTCAGCATTTTCCTTATCCCATTGGAAACTGTTCTTTATCACTAATTTTGAGAACAGGCAAATCTTGGTGTTCAAAGGTGACAAATCAGATGACAAAGAGATGTTCAATGGATCACAAAATTTAGTTGACGAAGATCAAGCAATAGATTTATTGGAAAAGTTTGTTTCATTGTGACTAATATTTTGGTTTATTGAATCATATTTGAAATGCATAAGGAACATTTGTGCATTATTTATAGGATTCTTCTGGTAAATCCTCTGTAAAGTACATGCCTATGAAAAAAGATTCATCTCTCTTAATTCATTTGTTCTACCATTTCAACTTAGTGAATGCCTTGCCTGTGGAAAGGAGGAAAAATTATTTAACCTTACTCATCCAACAACAAAACAGGACTGGGAAATTTTTAACAGGATATTCACAACAGGAGCTCCTGGCCTTTAACTCTTCTCAGACTACTATACATGAGGATAGATAAAGAATTTGATTAACTTTGTCTTCACTGGAAATGGAAAGCTGTAGGACAAGGATGTTGAGAAATTCTGAAGGAAGTGAAACAGATGGGGAAGGGCAAGCAAGCCCTGGGATGAAAAGAACAAGACTCCAATGCCTCTTCTGTTTGGTTTACCAATGGAGATGAATAAGCCACCCCTTACCACTCCCTACGTTTATGTATATGCTAGAATTTTAATGTTGGCATCATGATAATATTTAAGATTATCAGATAAAGTAATCATAAACACAAAACATTCTATAAACAACAAGAGGGCTATGAAACAAGACTCCAAGTTGAGTTAAAGTGAACTTATTTATGAATTACACTCAAAATCAAAATGCTATCCACTTTCTCCTCAATAATGTCTTACCATTAACTGCCTTTGTGCTATCAAAGGGAATATGAGCTCTGGGGTCTTCTTGAAGAAATCATTTCACAAGAGTGTTCTTGGTTGAGAGTGTGAGTAACACTGTCTCACAGACTTCTCTAGCTCCAAAATCTCTTGTTTCTCAGAGCAGAGCATGGCTGCTGAACAAATGTTAGTCTGTAAGAGAGCACCTGGCTGTGTGGGTTTAGATGGCGTAAGCTACAAAACTCATGGGCAAAGTGAGAGAGGTTTTATCTATATATCCTCTGTGGCCCTTTTCTACTCTAGCTCTATATGATGTCCCAGCATGGTACTGAAATAATTACATCACAATGAAGTAACTCTGGCTTTCTCCATGAAAGTCCACAACTAAACACAGTGCATGGACACAACCAAATGAACACTTAATGAATTAGAAAGTACAAACTAACTTCTAACTAGGAATTCCTTGTTGGAATGACCCAAATATGGATACCATTCTACTTTGGCTGACCAGACATTGTGTTTTTTCTTGCTTTTATGTTCACTCAATAAAAGCCTTCTCTCCCTGGTGCCTCCAGTGCAGCCCAGAACTGTTTGCAGCCTAGAGATTCCTGATGCATGAATTGCTGTCTGCTAAAAACAAGTCCTTTAAATTTTTAATGTGCCTAAGTTTATCTCTAAGTGACAGTTAAAATAGAGGACAAACTTCCTAGGGCCATTACAACTTGTGACGGCTCCAAGTGGTGTAACCAAGAACTCTACAACCAAGAATAAAAAGTTAGCCAGGTATGATTGTGCAAGCCTGTAATCTCAGCACTAAGGATTTGAGGCAGAAGGATTACTATGAATTTATGGCCAGCCTGAACTACATACTAGTGTACAATGATGGACAGCCAGGGCTGCATAGTAAGGCACGATCTCAAAATATTTCTTTTTTAAAAAAACACATCTCCTTTGATAGTAACAAGGTAGGTTATAGGAATTGCACAGGCAGTACGTATACATATCTTTTTGGACAAATTAGGGTTCTGGAGAAAACATGTGATGGAATAAATTTCTTATAAAATCATATTGTCTTTTAACTGTAAAAGCCAGCAAAAGACATGCTACATTCTTGGAAATCAGACCAAAGAGTTTCATAACGACCTTCATCATTAGAACAACACAAATACATTTTCTTGGAGGCAGGGTTCTCATAATGCTGGGTCTGGGATTTTTTTCCTTCCTTTTTCTTTTCATTTAATTTTTCTTTCATACAATATATTATGGCTATGTTTCTCATTCCTTCCATTCTTCCCAGTCCCCACCATACCCCCACCCCCAGATCCATGGCTCTTCTGTTTTGCTTCAGAATAGATCAGGCCTGCCAGGGGTATAAAATGAACAAAGTATAACAAGATACAATGAGACCAGGCACAAAGCCTCATATCAAGCTGAACAAGACAACCCAGAATGAGGAAAAGTGTCTCAAGAGCAGGTAAAAGAGTCAGAGACACCCACCCCACCGTTAGGAGTCTCACAATAACTCCAAGCTAAACATCCACAACATGTATGCAGATACCTAGCACAGGCCCATGGAGGCTCCATGACGGGGTCCTCAGTCTTTGAGCCCCTATGAGTCCTGCTTAGTTGAGTCTGTGGGCTATACTCTCCCGGTGTCCTTGACCCTTCTGGCTCCTACAATCCTGTCTACTCCTCTTTTTAGGTTAATTTCTAAGCTCTGCCTAAGGTTTGGCTGTGGGTTTCTGCACCTGCTTGCATTTGTTGCTGGATGAAGCCTTTCTGACAATGATTGGCTTAGTTATCCATCTATGAATATAGCAGAATATCACTACAAATCATTTAATTAACTTCTTTTTATTTTCTTATTTTTATTTTATTTTTTGTTTGTTGTGTCTGGCTCTACTATAGGACTCTGGGCCCTACAGCTTCTAGACAGTGTAGGCCATGGGTTCCTTCTCATGGCTTGGGACTTAGCAATTCTTCTAGGCTCTGACAAACAGTTCCTAGCAAGAGCCAAGTAGGAATCTGGCTGAGGTATAAGAAGGACTGTTCAGTGCTTTCTCTCTCTCTCTCTCTCTCTCTCTCTCTCTCTCTCTCTCTCTCTCTCTCTCTCTCTTTCTCTCTCTCTCTCTCCATCCCCATCCCCATATCCATCTCCCCTCTACCACTCTCTTTCTTCCCACATGTCCCTGGCTGGCCTCTTCCCTTCTTCTTCTCTTCCTCTCTTCCTCTCTCCTCCTTCTGTCCTTTTCTGTCCCCCCTTTTTCTGCCTCTACCCCTTTCCAGGTCCCCGCTCTGCTCCCTTCCTCAAATAAACTTTCCCTTATGGTTAATTCATCAGGGAGAACACCTTGGCAGGACTCACTGAGAGGGTGCATTTTATAAGACACAATAATATCAATCAATTGTTGGCCAATCCCACAAGCTTTGAGCCACCATTCCCACTCTGTATTTTGCAGGTAGAACAGATTGTACATTGAAGGTTTTGTGGCTTGGTTGGTGTTTCAGTCCCTCCACCTGAAGTCGTGCCTGGTTACAGAAAATCTATTCTATTTCCCCTTTCCACAAAGATTCATGCATTCTCTGGGTCTGTGTATTGTAGCATGGTTATCCTTTACTTAATAGGTAATTTCTACTTAGAAGTGAGCACATACAATGTTTGTCTTTCTGGGTCCAGGTTACCTCACATAGGATGATTTTTTTCTAGTTTCCTCAGTTTGACTACAAATTTTATATCATTGTTTTGAACAGCTGAATAATATTGCATTGTGCAAATGTACCCCTTTTTCTATAT
Source organism: Mastomys coucha (assembly GCF_008632895.1). Classification (NCBI taxonomy): domain Eukaryota; kingdom Metazoa; phylum Chordata; class Mammalia; order Rodentia; family Muridae; genus Mastomys; species Mastomys coucha. The sequence continues at coordinate 100,619,145 of NW_022196903.1, forward strand.
CCATTTATTCATTTGAGAGATATTTACATTGTTTCCAGTTTCTGGCTATTGTGAATAAAGCAACTATGAATATAGTTAAGCAAGTTCCTTTGTGGTAAGTCTTTTGGGTATATGTCCAAGAATGGTATAGCACAGTCTGGAGGTAGATAGATCAATTCCCAATTTTCTGAGGAGCTGCCATCTTAAGAAAATACCAGAATTTAACAGCTTAATAATTCCTTTCAATTTTAAAAGCTCTTCTAAAGTGTATTATATCTGTTTCTAGAATGTAGACTTTAGCATTCTACAAGATACTACATGAAACTGATTTGACACAAGGTTTATGATAAATGGACAAATAACCATCCCCATAACTAGTACTTTAGCCAGAGCTGTTGGTAAGTACAGAAACCACCCATGACTCTGTGCTGCTCACCCTGTCACTCAGCACAGGACTACTTACAGTATTTAACTAAACAGAAGAAATCTTTGCATGGTCTGTAAAAAAACAAAACAAAAAAAAATAACAAAAAAAAGAACAGTCCATCAGCTATCTTTCTTGTAAACTCTTGCTTTACTGTTTATTGTAAATAGCAGACCTATTTTTTTCTTTATGCCCTTTAGGCTCAAAAGCATTTCACTTTGTTTATTAATTTCCTTTATGTATTCTGCCTTTCATGTCATATTTATGTTATTTTGTCTAACACAAATTCATGAACATTTTCTTATAAAAGTTTTAATTTTAATTATCGCATGTAAGCTCACAGATTTTGACATCTATTTTGCTTATCATATAAAGTTAATGTGCTCAAAATTTGGGAAAAAGTCCTTTTTTTCTAAATTTTAATTTCCTTTAACACTTGGCAATAAAGAGTAACTTTCTTATGGTCATGAGGCAAAAAGCTAGATGTCACTGAAAATCAATGGACTATTAATATAAGATGAATTATTTTTACGAAGAAATTTAAAATGCTGTTACCGAGCTTTGAGCTGCAAATCTAAATCACTTTGGAAGCCTCCTTTGGTAGCTGTACCACCTAGAAGTAATTACAGAGCCTTACTGCACCATGTCCTTCATGCACAAAAGGAGCATAAGAATTTTTGTACCTAGTTACAAAGCTGTTTTGAGGGCTCTATGAGGTAATGAATATAACTTACTTAAGTGCAATTCTGGTACAGAATAGAATGCTTAGCAATTGAGAGCTACCAGTTTTAGTTCTTAACCTACGGATGAGTAAAGACTAGAGAACTAGTTCAGCTGATCTTACCTTCAAAGATGAATTACATGGTGGCCAATTAGCCACCATGTAATGGGTAATACTAGTAATGGTAGTTACTGATCTCTGAGGAAAGATGCTCTTTCCCTGGTCATCCAATTTTCTCTCCCCTCCTTGCTACTCCTCCTGCTTTGATTTCTTTACCCCCAGTTTTGTTGAGGAGACAATGTGCCTTTTAAACACAGCTTTGAAGACTCTCTTGTAGCTAGGTCCTGCTTTTTGATCCACTTGTATGAGCTCATGAGAAAGAAGCATAATAAATTGAGTAAGGTCTTAGAGAAAGTTACTGATTTCTGGATAAACAGTAGTCAGACAAAGCTGGAGAAAATGAACTGCACTATGACCATTCTCTCTTGTCCTGCTTGAAATAGAGTTACCAAACCAAAGTGGAGACACTTTTCTTATAGGCCAGAAAACTGGTTGTAAAAGGTGCTGAAGCAGGAAGGGAGAAGCTTCCCCAGCAACTGGAGTCAGGCTGGAGTGCCTATCTGTAGACTTCCTTTATCTCCTTGTTACATTTATAATTCATATTTCCAATTGAACATCCATCATGCAGAAGGTTTAGAGACAAAAATCTTTGTTTAGGAGCTCAGAGTGTTTTTTTTTCTTAACTTTGGAATATTTGTATATTCATAGTGTGACCTTGGGTATGACACCCAATGACACCCAAGTCTAGTCATAACATTGGTTTATGTCTCCCATCTATTTATATACATAGCCTGAAAATCAATGTATATACTTTAGTGTGCCTGTGTTTGACTCTGACCGTCAGGAGAGGTCAAATTGGAATCTCTTCCACTGGAGCATTATAAGCACCCTCAAAAAGCTTTTTTTTTTTCTTTTTTTTTTTTTTTTTTTTTTTTTTTTTTTTGGAGTATATTGAATTTTACGTTTTTTGGAGTAGGAGTTCTCAGCATGTGGTGATGTAGTACCTACTTTGGGCAAAATATTTTATAAACATGTAGTCTAGATACCAGAACAGGGTTTGCAATTTTTTTTTTCTTTCTTCACTCTACAGAAGTTTGAATGAGGAATCAAAAAAGTTTCCATTAACTGTTTCAAATACAAATGCACTGGCTCACAGGTGCCGGTTCTGCAGAACTGTTCATTAATAGCAAATGACTTGAGAGCAGGAGCCAAGTCTCAGCCTCATTTGTATCACATGTGTAAAACCCAGTCCCCCCACCCCTTTATTTTTCACAGTAAGGTGAGATGTTTTCTTCTTTTACCTTCCAACGCTTGAAACCACGCCATTTTAAGGGAGTATTTTCCTTTGGGGAAATTACCCCTTAGCAGCAAATAGAGATCTGGATGATTGTTTTTAATCAAAATGGTCAAGTAATTGACTACAGGTTACTGTGCAGGCTAATGGTTAGTAACAAAGCAATTTCAAATGTTTAGGAATTTACAGAAAATGCCTTCCGGTGGGACATTAGCATTTCCTCCCTCTTCCTTCCCACCCAACTCTTTTTCTATTTTCCTCCCTGGATATTAATTGTACCTCTCTCCCAGCTTTAAGGCGATAAAAGGGTCTAGCTGAACACATCTCACAAACACAGCAGAGTAGCTTCAAGAAAGGTGACCTGGGAACCCAAACAGGCTTTGTTGTCATTTTCTTTTGGATTACTTTCAATTTCACCTTAGGCACCATCTTTCTGTGCCCCTCCCTACCCCAAACACCCTGAGAGTGGTTGATTAATTCCTCAGGAGAAGGCTTCCAAAGTTGGAAACAATTTGTCTGAGGTCTTTCAAGCTCTTATTAACATATTAAAGGTTTTCTAAAGAAACAACAACAAGAAAAAAAAATCAAAACCTGGCTCTTTGGCTCTTTAAATTATTTTAGCTTGAATGTGCCTAAAGCTTATTAGAACCAAGCCTTCTTTGTTTGCAGGCTACCCTAATATTCCTACAATTGCATAGAAATCACTGTATTCAAAGAATTCAAAAGATACAAGGTCATTGGAAAGCTGACCTGGGGCCCATTTCCCAAATTGCAGTAGCTAACAATGACTTTTTCCAATAATAAACAGTTATAAAAATAAAACTTTGATTTTTTTGTTTTTTCTATGCAACACAGACCAATATAGATCAAAGCAATGAAACCTTTACTGCCTGGTGTTTTGTAAATAACATTTACCTAACTCTATCACCGGGACATTAATATTAAAAAAATTAAATCCACCTATTTGTATTAATATTAAAAAAATTAAATCCACCTATTTGTGCATATCAACTATGATTAAAATGAGGAGGAGGAGGAGGAGAAAAACAGAGAGAAGGAAGATGGACAGTAAACTTGTGTTTCTAAAGAGTGCTGGCTAAAGCAACTGAAACCTGAAGGCTGGACTTGACTTCCTGTCCTGTTCCTTAGAATAGTGTGCCAATATTGTCTCTCCAGAGAATCCATCTGGGATGCCTTCAGCTGCCTCTGTCATATCAGAGTCTCCTCATAAATATGTCCATTTGGCCAACAGTTGGTCAAAACTATGCTGGTTTAATAGATACACACCAGATATTATTCTATGAGAGTCTTATAGTTGACCAGTTGAACCAGACTTTCTTTTATGTCTTCCCCAACAGAAAAAACACAACCCAGATAACACTCCATAGATCTTCATACAGAGCTGTGTTTGTTCAGCCAATTATAAAAGAAAGGTCCAGACAATCTTCCACAGAGGAAGAAATTGATGAGAAGATAGGGCAGAACTGGCCCTGCCTTTCCCCAGGACAGCAAGAGCTAAGTGCTGTTCTAGATAGGCCAACCACAAGGTCTGTTGTGTCTTAGTTCTTACACTCATTGAACTTCCAGCCTTGTTCAAAAGCACTTGTTGAGTAGCCTCTATTACTTCTTTATCCCTCAAATTCTATTTCTAGAAACATTAATGCACACCTGAGCGCATGCACACACACACACACACACACACACACAAACACACACACACACACACACTTAGACTGAGACAGACAGAGATGAAGACAGAGTTTATACTGCTTTTGAGCTTGATCTTAGAGTCCTACTTCCTCCACCTACCAAGTGCTAAGAATGTAGATCTGTCATCATATCTAGGTTTGGGTTTTAGTAGCTCTTCTACAAACAGCAGAGAGATAGCATAGCCTAGCTTCCTCAGGTAGAAAATGTGGAACTACTTTAGAATCTATAATCTTTGCTATAAGCAAAGTATCATTAATACTCTACATTCCAATTTGGCTTGAGACTGACTTGTTAAGGGAGAAAAAATTAACTAAAAGCAATATAAAGCAAGCAGGCAAACAAAAACACAACAAACAGAAAGATCTCAGTTCCCCAAGAACAAAGCTCCATCCATTGTTTATGCTCCAAACTGTACATTGTAAACAGGCCCAGATGGACCCAGCAAGAATTGGGAAAGATAAGTAATTATGGTCACACATGAACCAAGATTTTCAGAACAGGAGGCTTTGGGCCACATGGCACCAGCCTTTTGCAAAGTGTCAGAGGTGAGCTGTGGAGTGGTTGGAGACTCTCTGGCTCCCAGTGAGATCTGGAAGGTCCCAAGGGAGCAATCAGAAAGGGCTCCTTGCTTTCACTTCACCTTTAACTCCCTCTGCTCCAAGCAACTTCTCCCAAAATGCCCATCAATGGTAGGAGTTCTGAGTTGTTCAGAACAACACTTAAACTTTTTTAAAGCCTGACGCCAAGGACAAACATATCCAGATGAAGACCATTCGCCACTTTCCCAGGATGTGCCGTATCACGCTGGTATACAAAGAACAGCCTCCTAAAAGTCAAAGCAGCAGAAAATATTCCTACTGAGAACCATTTGGGCTCCAATGTCCATCCTAAAACTCATGAATTGCAGTGTGGGTAACTACTTAGAGACTTTTTCTATCATTAAGCTACAATTCCTTTTGATCATTTCCCAATGTCTAATTCCCTGATTGGGTTTGAATACTTTATTAGGTTAAGTCCTAAATTCATTTCCTGCATATTTGATCTCAGATTTTAAGAGTAATACTGTTTTGTAGTTAAAAAGCTCTCCTCAACCAATTCTGCAATCTATATTGAATAAAACCTGACAGGAGGAAAACCATGTAAGAGGTAGGTCAAATAGGACTCCTGGCTCAATAGACTTCACAGTGGTTGGAGGAACCAAAAGAAGATGAAGTTTTTCATTCAATAGAGCGGGACAATAATTTGTCATGGGAGATATAAAATGGACTCAATGGTCTGCCGGGTACAGTCTAGAATCATCGGTTTTTTAGGATTCTTGCAAACCTTTGATACCACTGTTTCTGTCCCTAATTAATATTTCTACAACTCAAGAAAATCAGATTCAAGGAAATTCCTAGTTCACTTTGCACATTTGAACAGAGGGATAGAAATATTATTGTGAGTAATGGGAGTTTTGCGGTCAAAGTCAGTAAGACTTTGCAATCTTTACTGCAATCTGACAAATACTTCGTAGTCAAACCTGAACTAATATACAGAAACAGCATGGAAAGGGAAACAACAGACGTTTAAGAAAGGAGCCAAGTTCCCTGTCTAGATAACTGCCAACTACCCCAGGCATCTATGGCATCTATGAAGCAACATTTTTATGGACATGGGAGGAGAGGCCTGTTATCACCTTGTGGTAGAGGATGAAGATGTGATGGCACCAGAGATAAGATGTCAGATTAGAGAATTCTCAGCATTCTGCCACATTGAAGCCAGCCACAGAGCTGGATGGACATCTAGGCAGTACCCTCTTTCCTGGACAGAAGTGGAACGAATGGTAAGGCCCACCCTTCCATATAGGAACTTCTACTTACAGGAGAAATGTTTACCACTTTGGCATTATTACTTACAAATCTGAAAGCTAAAAAGGAAACTAGTCTTGTCACGGTTTGTAAGAAGCAGAGCACAATCCTAAGTAGTTCATATGAGGTAATGTCCACAACAGACCTTTCTTAGTGAGATGAAAGCATTAAAAGAAAAGAGAAGATATGGCTTGGTGGAGGAAAGCTTAGTAGGTGCTGATGCCTGGCAGAAGATTCCACAGAAAAGCAGGAAAGAAATACAAGTCAAAATGGTATTTAAATAACCTCTTCTGTCTTTCAAACTCAAGGAGACAGGTGTCTGCTTGCTCCGTGCGGTGTTCTACTATGGTGTCCAGAACTGTGCATGATTTATTTCTGGCTTGAGGGCACTAATGAATGTACTTGATGATGTACTTGACTACATAGAAAAGTTATAGCACTTCATTTGTCAGAGAATGAGGATGAGAAAAAAGATGGTGATTCTGAATGGGATATTGCTGAATTGATATATAGTGAGAAATTAAGTCAAGAAATTAAGGTAGCTTGGTTCAGGATTTGCAGTCAGTCCCTAAAGCCCATGGGTGAAAAACATGTGTGTGTGTTATAATTCCAGTGCCAGGAAGTAGAGACAAGAGTATACTTGGGGCCCTCTAGCCAGCCAGCCTATGCCAATAAGTGAATCCCAGTAAGACACACTGAATTGTAAAACAAAAAGAATGACTTCTGAGGACCAATACCTGAGGTGGTCTTCTGGCTTCTACATATCACACATGCACAAACACACACACACACACACACACACACACAAAGTTGAAAAGAACAATAACCTTTTGTTTAAAAGGAAAAGAGACACAATGCTCTGAAGGGACTCTTCTCACATTCCTGAGTTGAGGGGAGTCAGTTCAGCTGGCACTTAAAGTCCAGGAGCCAATGACACCAACCTTTCTGGTGCTTATTCTGGATCATAACTACATCTATAGTAAGTTGTTCTACTTATGGAATGAGGCCCAGAGGAAGTGTTGGAGATGAATCAAATACAGAGACTGCTGTAGCATTTTCTCTGTCCAATCTCATTAGGGCAGTGACAGGCCTGTGATTGGACAGGAATAGAGGCTAGAAGTAGAGGAGGGAGAAGGCCAGAGAGCAGGAAGGCAACGGAGTTGATCACCATGGAGGCAGAGGAAGATGACAATTCAGACCCTGCGTGGTCTGTGTTACTGTTTCCTACACTCTTGTCTTTCAGCATTTTTCTTTTTCTTGACACAAATTTCAAAGATTCTTCTGTTGTAGAAAGAGCTCCCAGAATGTCTAGGCTTGTGTTCTAACCTAATGTTAAAAAAAACTTTCATTAGAGACTACTTTCCAAGTGACTTCAACAAAGTCCTCCCAATTTAATCATCTTGGCCATTATGGTTTATATGTCTACCTCTGAATCTGTGGTCATGGCCAAATTGATTGGAGTGCTGGTAAGCATCTAAATCAGCATACATTTGGGAGCAGGAATTAAAATCAACTATGAGGAAAAGTTGGTTTGAGGAGTTCACCATAAAAAGCTAAGCTATTCTTCCCAAGTACAGAAATAAAGTGATATTTGCTGGTTTTCATGGTGTTACCGATCCCTTCTTTATCTATGAGCTTTCCCATGGTGCCTTGCAATTTGTACATTCAGCAAGCAGAAGATATTTCCTAAATCTTTGAATCTGACCATGATTCTACAACTTGCCCTGGAAAGTGCAATTCAGCAGAGGTGATACAAGTAGAAACTTAGGAAAGTGCTTACATGAATGGTGTAAGATCTGTCATGCTTAGCCTATTCCATTGATTTGAAAGGAGGAAAAGACACAGGAAGACTAAGTAAAGCTGTTCAGCCAAGGTGGCTCTAGCCAGGCTATCTCAGAACCAAGGTTCCAGCTTGTTGTAAGATACCTGATTATACACAGCCAAAATAAGTTGATGCATTTACCATCTGTGAGGTTAACAATAATAAAAAATATTTAAAACCAGTTTTGGTGGGGCTGAAGAGATGTGTCAGCAGTAAAGAACACTTCCTGTCCTTTAAGAAGACTAGGGTTTGGTTCCCACCTTCCACAAAGAGGTTTAGAAGCATCATAAATTCTAGTTCTAGGGAAACTGACACCCTCTTTTGACATCTGTGGTCACATTATACATGGGCATAGATGCATGTAAATGACTCACATACATTAAATGAATGGTCCTACTTGCATCTAAAACATTACTCATGAGATGTTTCAGGGCCATATGTCAATATTTCTCTGTATTTCTCCATAAGTCAATTAGAATTAAGTTGGATAACACAAAACCTATTTTTTAAGGAAAGTAAATATTGAAAATTTCTTCTAGGTAACCGGATCTGAGTAGCCATCATTTTTCTTAATAACTATCTTCTAATGTTTCTTTTTCTTCTTTTTGACAAGTAAAGAAGGCTTCCAGTTTTTTTCTTTCCCTGGAAGAGAAAATAAACCTTAAAAGGCCTAGAGTTGTCGGACATCTCTTTCATTTCTACTTGGAGAGTTTTGCATGGAAATGAGCTCCCTCCTGTCTACACCCTAGTTAATTTTCCAGTTGATCTAGCACTGTGTTTAAGAAACTTGTCTCATTGAGCCTCACTTCATTCTAGAGGCAATGTATCCCCACTGCTCAGGCATTAATCTATTTATTATGAATATTTTTATTCTTCTTTTTCCCCTGAGAACTAACTGAAGCATGAGGGATAACATAGCATTCTTAAGCAATTGCTTCAAAGTTCTGATGAAGAGAATTCCAAGCATGGATTTGAACAATCTTGCCAAAGTTGTCAAAATGAAAGTCTCCTAAAAACTTCGTTGAGAACAACCTTTAAATGTTTTATTTGAATTTATTAGTTAATAGTGCATACTGCATTTATGGATTTATGGGTGAATGTACATGGATATGCTCATCTGTGTATGGAGACCAGAAGTCAACATTAGGTTTCGTCTACAGTTGCTCTCTGTATTTTTCTACATTTTTCTGAGACCTGGTCTCTCTCTAAACTTAGAGCTCACTGTTTCAGCTAGGTTGGCTGACCAGCGGTCTCTAGGGATCTGTCTTTCTCTACCCCAATCCTAGAGCTGGACTTATAGGTACAAACTGTCTGCAACTTGTATTGTGCTTGGGTTCTCCGGATCACTGAGAACTGAGTCATCTCTCTAGTTCCCAAAGTTAACTTTTCAAAAGAAAACCAGAAAGCAGAGTTCATCTTCCAGTCAAGGAGAATTACATGTGGTCTTGTTCACTTTAAGCATCATCCCATATACTCTGTAACTTAATGAAATTTTCTATAGGACCAAAAACTTTAATACGCTACATAAAAAGTCTTTACAGATCTTCACACATCATTTCCAACTCTTCCATTCAAATGGGTAATACTGACTGTTCCAACTATTTGTGCTGTTGCTAATCTTAGAGACAAAATAAATATTGGAAAAGAATATCTAGACACATGTGCAAAGGCTCAAAAAACAACCATGGTAACAATCCCCACAGTAACATTAACATCCCAGGCTACAAGGCTAAAAAAAAATAATAATAATAACCACAAATACTTTCCCATGGTATATCTGTGCCCTTTCTGAAACACAGAAATATAAACCTCTGCTTGAGTGTGTGTGTTCCCAAAACTCAAGTACAAAAGTAAATAATTGACACTTTGAGATAGAAAGCCAGGATGTTAGTCATCACACACTGCACTTCCTGAGCCAAATTAACCTGATGGTGACCTCCACTCCCTCCATACTCTGCTCAGTCTTGGTGCTTTATCAGATTTTTACATTCTTTGGAACAGAGGTCTTTGGTTTTCAGCAGCCCCTTTCTATATTGGCACAGATCTCTCCAATGGTAAACATCCATAGTAATTTGGTTAGAGGAACTGCTTTGGATTAGTCCATCTAGAGTCAGATTCACTGTCTTGGCAAAATTAGGCTCAGAGAGGTAATGGCACTAGAGGAAGTTCCCTATCTAAGAAGTCTCCTGCTCATGTGCCCATTCATATTCCAGAATTGGGTGGTGGCTCTATGCAGATATTGGAGGACATGGTGTTGAGTGGCATAAGTTCTCTTCTGTCAATCAGGCATGATGCCCAATCATGAAAGCAAACTGAGAGTATAGACAGGTGCCTGAAGGTTAAGACCTGAAAAGGTCAACTATGAGTGCTAGATATCACAGACACACAAGGCTCTGACATCATGGAGATGGAGGAAAGTACGAGGTTTAGTGTGGGTTAAAAACTGGTGTTGGTAGAAATGAGAGAACATCGATGAGTATAGAGTTTGTGTTGGCTTTAACAGTGCTCTGGAAAGAGGCATTACGTTGAGGACAACATTGACAAGAAGACAGCAAGATGATTCAACAGAGTTTCTGTTACTGCAAACTATCTGGAATTCTTGCCTGAAAGGGCCACATTAAATGAGAAAATACTGAATTGTTTATTTACTGACCAACTTTCCCTGGAATCTTCCACTTGGCTCTGTGATTTAGCAGCCAATGGAAGTAGTGCCTAGTAGAGTCCTTAGGCCATTGCTGGCATCCATTCTGAGATGAGCTAGGATCCAAGCCTAATCTCTTATTAACTCTCAGGAATAAAGCACTTGATGGTGTCAACCACAACATTTCTAAAAATCAGAATGTTTTTTAAATGTGCATTTGTCAACTAGAATTCATTCTAATTAGTGAAATACCCCAAAGAAAATGATCAGATCATCACAAAACTTGAACAACAAAAGGAAACTGAAGTCCAAATCTGACTGCATAGGTTTGAGATATTATATAATATAGCAAATAGATAATAGGAATCAAGGGATAACCAGCTCAAGCCCAGGTTTCTAGAGAACTAGGTTGCATTGCCACTGGGTTTCTGTCTTCTTTCCACTATGAGTACTAATAAATCTCTGTTCTGTTTAAAGGGGTCTTACTTCCAGAGGGATAAAAGTCAATCATGGGTACTGCTTTCTTCAGTGTTTCCATGAGCACACATTTCACACTGAGCTGCATAGTTCCAGGATAAATCTAAATCTGTGATTACTAAACATGAACATACTATTCTTCTAAACATGGCAAATTAAAAGTAAGTTTAAGAACTGATGTTGGGAGGGAGATGAAAGAAGACTGAGCAATGTTGGAAGGGTATAGCCATGGTAGAGGTGATGGATATGATCAAAGTACACTTCATTCATGAATAAAATTCCAAAGAATAAAAAAAAAAACTTTTCTAGAAAGGACAGTCAGCTTTAAGAGAGCTGAGAGCGTAGCTCAATGGTGTGTGTGAGATCCTGGTTTAACCTCCAGCACCAACAAGAATTAGGAGGGATAAAAACAAAAAAACAGAATCTTACCATTATCTTCTATAGGATTCATAATATTTATGGGGTTTTAATTATAAAAAAATCTATAATTGTTTATCTTTTAAATTAGAGAAGAAGACAAAGCATATCTTAGTTACTGTTCTGTTACTGTGAGGAGACACAATGACCAAGGAACGTCTTATAAAAATTATCTAATTGGGACTTTGCTTACAATTTTTTTAGGGTTAGTTTATAATAAAGGATAAAATTGGCTAGGTACTGGAGCAGTACCTGAGAGTTACATCCTTATCCCCAGGGGGAAAGCAACAGCAGCAACAGCAGCAGCAGCAACAGCAGCAACAACAGCAACAACAGCAACAACAGCAGCAGCAGCAGCAACAGCAGCAACAGCAGCAGCAGCAACAGCAGCAACAACAGCAACAACAGCAACAACAGCAGCAGCAGCAACAACAGCAACAACAGCAGCAGCAGCAGCAACAACAGCAGCAAAGAGAAACACTGAGCCTGCCCTAAGCTTTTGAAACCTCAAAGTCCTCCCTCCCCCAGTGACAAACCTCCTCAAACAAGGCCACACATTTTCTCATAATGTCACCACCTAATCCTTCACAAACAGTTCTCTAGCTGGGAATTAAGCTTGCAAATATATGAGCCAATGGGAGCCAGTCTCACTCAAATCACCATAGACAAAAAAGTGTCTGTAATGTCATTACCCAAGAACAGAGACTAATATTGATGCATTTTTAATAGACTCTTTTTGATAACCATTTGGAAAGATTTCAAGGTTGTTTGTTTTTGTTTGTTTGTCTCATCTTTTTAAAATGTAAATACCTTAATTTGATTGTGCTTGCTTTTTTGTTTGCTTATATTTATTTTTATACTTTATCTTTAGTTTTGTTTCACTTAGGAACATGGCAAATTAAAAGTAAGTTTAAGAACTGGTATCTGTATTAAAAAGTATTACTGGTATCTGAGACCATTTGTTTGTTTGTTTGTTTGTTGAACTTTACAAAATATTAGCTGTGTTTGATTATCTTTAAGAATTTGCTTAATAAGAATAGCAAATTAAAATTTGGTTGTAATTCACTATTTTTGTTCTTGTGTTTTTGTTAACAGAAACAGTCAACATTTATGATCATAAGTGGAATTACCCTGAGTTATCCTGGTTTCTGAGATTTGGGGGTGGGTGTTTGGCTTTTGTTTGTTTGTTTGTTTGTTTGGTTGCTCAGCTTTTTCGTTTTGGTTTGGTTTTTGTCTTAGGAACAAAAGGACTCACTAAATATGGCCACTATTTTAGCAACACTATACCTCAAGATGATAAATGAATCTACAAAGCCTCTATTTGATTCAGAACTTTATTAAATAACTTCAAATCCAATTATCTTCTTTGTTTGGAAATTTAAAAACAGGACCAAAAAACAAACAAACAAATGAACAAACAAACAAAAAGCAAAACCAGCCCTGTGTTATGGTGCTTGCCTCTAATCTCAGACTAAGAATGTAGAGACAGATAGATATCTGTGTTAGTTCAAGGCCGTCCTGGTCTACATAGAAAGTTCCAATTCAGTCAGGGCTATGTAGTAAGACTCTGTCTCAAAAAATGAAGGAACAAACAGGCAAAGGAAACATTTTTTGTTAAGCAGACATTATTTTCCAATGTAGGCCAGTTTCTCCTAAGATCAATTGAGATAAACCCAACATTTTGCTGGCCCAGTTTATGAATTCCAGTTTCATTTAAAGCTTCCCTGGCAGGAAGTTATCCAAAAGTTGACATGAGTCACCACCACAGTGATTCTTGTTTACTTAGACTACATTGATGGATGTGTACACTTCACTAAAGGCAAAGAAAGGTATCAAGAATATAGAATGGTCCAGCTGTTATAAGAAGTAATTTGATATATGTTCAATAAGCTAAATATAGAATTATCATATGACTCAATAACCCCATGATATAGATTCTAAGAGTTGGAAACATATCAAACAACTACTTTTACCCAAATGTTCATTGCAGAAATATTCACAAGAAGTACCAGGTAGGATGAGCCCAAATGTCTAGCAGTAAATGGAGGAACAAAATGTGGTATAACTATAAATTCCAATATTGTTTGCTCATAAAAAGTATGAAGTCTAGATAATTACTTCAATATAGATGAGACCTGAAACTTGTTAAATAAAAGAAGACAGCCACAATAGATTATATGTTATGTTAATTCCAAGTGGATGAAATACCCAGAATAAATAAATCCATAGAAATAGTAAGTAAATTGGTGGGTGTCATAGGGTATGAGAAGGAGCTAGAAGTCAGCTGGAAGATTTACAACCTTGTAAATGCTTCAATTCCCTTAACACCTTCTTCTGTATGATGGCTTTCTAATGTTCCAGTCACTGAGCTAGATTTCTCTGCCTGTCCATCTCCACAGAGATGGCTCACTAAAATTCAGTCTTCTGTATAACAATATTAATCACCACTGCTAGCTTGCATTTCGGAAGCATTGTTAACCTCACTGTACATATTCAGGGTCTCCCAGCACAAGAGATTGTTCTTCATCACTGCCTTAGTATATCCATTCCCAAACCTAGCCATCGGTCAGTTAGCATCTCCCTACACTTTCTACTAGAATTAGTCTCTTCCATAGGTCATTTGACAGCCTATTGTTTACAACCTGGTGTCTGAGGTCCCCCACCATTCCCAGAGCTGTTTCCAGGTGTGTTGATGGCCTGCAGACTCATAGGCTACCAGATCCTGCACTGCACTCCCCCATACATTGCTAAGCTTCTCTTCTACATTAAATGAATGGTACC
>NW_022196903.1:100633370-100649942 GCF_008632895.1 Mastomys coucha
AACCCATATCTTGTATCATATCAAATTCTAATTTTCCCAAAGGCTAAATAATGATTTTTGCATCATCCCATAAGAGCATCAAACAGAAGGCAAAACCATACTAGGTCTCAGCAGATGAAAGAAGAAAAAAAAATCAATGTGATATCATGGGCACTTAATGAATGGTAGATATCAATTCAGAATATCTTGTCAGGATGTTTAACATTGCTCAGGTAGAGCATAGTTCCTGTACATTAGGAATGTGTTTTCAAATTTGGAAGCCCTTAAAAGATACACAAATATTTCTAAATAGGACTGATAAATAAATTTCCTCTAAAGAAGAAATAAATGATAATGCTTCTCAGAACATGGACAAGGCCATAATTTATCCTAGCCTATGCAAATATTTTTCAAATAACTTGAAGACAGGAGTTCAAAGTCTGTAAACACAAAATCATAATGAAGATGAACATATGAACAGCAGCAATTGGATTAGTGCACACCATATCTAAGAACGGACATGCCATACATCAGCCTATTAATGTGTGTAGTGATTGCAAGTTAATCCACAAAACAATTTTGTTTGATCATTACACAATAGATATCACATTGAACTATTACATGGTACCCCATATATTTTGCACAATGAAGCAAATAAAAGAAAATAATATCATAAAAAGACACTTGGTATCCTTAACTCTTAACCCAGAAGATGCCTGACTAATGATCATGGCATTGCCTCTGATGGTTCATGGATTGCCCCATTCCTCTGTTTTCCAGACTGTGTGCCATTAAGACAGAAGATATAACATAGGTAGATAGGGACATGGTCTCAGAGAACTGGTGATCTAGAGAATGGGATAGAGAGATACATTAAGTGGCCAAACAAGTAAAAAAGAACCTCTAACAAAGTCATGAAGGAAGTAAAACACAATGACACAGTAAAAAAGAGACAGAGGAGCAGAGGGCTTTTGAGAGAGAGTACTCAGAAGCTCATCACTGAAGAGGTGAACTGGGAGCAGAGACCTGAATGATGAGTTTAACTTCAAACAGCAAAGTTGAAAAAGACATGTGGAGCAAAAACTCATTTTTTAAAAAATTCAGAGGCATCTCAGGTGAATACCATTCAAGGAAAAAGAAATGTTAAGAAAAATCTCTGTCACATAGGAATAAAATTAGTCTGTTAATGTCCAAGGTAAAGAGCCTCAGATGCTGATGTACACTGAGAGAAAGGAGCCAGAAAGTAGGGAGGATGATGGGAATGCAGAGGTGGGTGGGTGTGAGGGGAGAGGTCAGACTTTCTAAGGAGAAAAGCTGGTGTTGGACCTCAGAACAAAGAGAAAGAAATCACAAGAGGGTTAAATGAAGGAGAGTTTATCTTCTCATCTGCATTATTATTGTTTATTCTAATTTCTACTCTAACTTGAAGAAGATGAGAAAAAGTGACAAATAAAATCAGAAAAGAACAAAGCAGTCACATTTGACCAGGAGATGTGAGCAGTAATATTGGTGCTAAGGACTGTGGGATGATTGTCAACTGGGGACTAGATGTAGTGGGCAAGGAAAATGGAGAAATTTAGGATAATACTTTGGGTTTGATATCAGTAAATGATTGATCATAGATGTCTAGGAGGAACAGGAAAATAAGCATGAATGAAGATGGAATCAACAATACCTATATTTAAAAGTACCTTTGTTGTCTCTCTTCCCTGAGAACATATTCAGTGCAAAAACATTAAACCAGCAAGAGAGGGGACAGGAGAATTAGGCAGGGAATGTGGTCAGCTCTGATGCTTTTGTTAGGATGGCTGAAGACAACCATGTAGTTCTGAGCTGCATTATTTTTTTCATAAAACAATTTTGCCTTTGATGGAAGACAGACTATGTTTCTTTCCTGGATAAACTGCCTGTTTACAGAGGTAGAGGCTAGAGAGGTACCTGTGACAGTTTTCTCAACTAATAAGAATATGTTGCCTTTTTAATCTATTTTTTTTTTTTACCATTTTCATCAATCTTAAATTCAAAAGAATCTAGTATCCTTTTTCTTAGCCCCCTAATGCAGAAGTCCAAAAGTGATTCAACTCTCCTGTACAACTCTTGAGTTTGAAGAGTCAAGGAAACAGCCAACTGACAGGGTTCAATCCAAATTCCTCAGCCGGACAGCATGAGACTATACAACTTGAGACTGGGAGATGTTCAAGAAGTTCAGCAGTTTAATGAAAAGCAGTTGCCTCTCCCACATCCATACCAGAGTAATTATTTTATTCTGAGATTATTTATTCAGATCCTAAAGATTCCTAATTACATTGCATCTCAAGATGAACTAACTTTGAACTGCATTTCTTCCTCCCAAGGCACAAGATTGGCTAAATTCATTAATTGTCTCTTGATTTCATGGACCATTGAAATGTCAGCACTTTTGCTTCCCTGCTGAATAGCTCAGGGTCACTGGTATCCACAGGGTCTATAATCTTCTTAATTTCAATTATTGCTTCCTCATCTCTATAAGTCTTTGCAAGGCCTCCTCCTAGGCTTGTTCATTTTCTGCTGAGAACTGGCTTTCCTTCCCAGTTACCTCTTCCTCCACCTGCATCATCTTTCTGCATCTTGTACTCCCCTTGCCAAACGGGCATTTGACAATAATCCTGCTACATAGTCCTCAGACTCATTTAGTCATGCTAATCAGTGGCTACTTGTTAAAGAAACAACAGCTAGATCCCTGTAACTCAGAAGAACCCTTAGCTTCTCGAATGAACTTATTAGGGATTCCAATTCTTACAGCCTCACTTCCTGTTGGCATGGTCTTGGATAATCTTATTGAAGTTTTTTCTATATCTATCACCTATCTATCCATCCATCCATCCATCTACCTATCTATCTATCTATCTATCTATCTATCTATCTATCTATCTATCTATCTATTGCAGGTATATGTAAATTTTGGTGCTTATGTAGAAGATAGAGGACAACTGTGGGATTCACAGACCTTGTCTTTCACCACCTGTGTCATGGGGACTAAACTTAGACTTTATGACAAAGCCCTCTCACCAGGCTGCATTGAACATTTTAACCTTCCTAAGCTCTGATTTCTTTATTTATGAGCTAAATGAGATAATACTCCTACCCAAAAGAGTCATTATAGCCAATGAGATAATACAAAGAAAGAGCTCAACACAGTGCCTGACACACAGGAATTGCCAAAAGAAAGGTCTATGATTATTGTGTCTATTACTATCAGTAGCTTAAAATTTTTCGTAATTTTTTTATATCTCTTTTGTGTATATGAAAGACCCATGTTTAGCACTCACTGAGGACTTGAGAAGTTTCAGATATTATTATTGCTTATAGATCAATGAGAATCTCAGTATAATAGCCCAGAAGAGGAAAGTAGATCTATCTAGTACAATCCTTTCTGATCACAGTAAGGAAACACCCAAGAGAAGGGAACGTTCCTGCCAAGCAGGATGCAGAGGAGCAGAAAAAGCCTTTCCACTGAAGGCTGTCT
Organism: Mastomys coucha; assembly: GCF_008632895.1. Classification (NCBI taxonomy): domain Eukaryota; kingdom Metazoa; phylum Chordata; class Mammalia; order Rodentia; family Muridae; genus Mastomys; species Mastomys coucha. Next base: position 100,636,855 of record NW_022196903.1, read on the forward strand.
TCAAGACACCCCCTTCCCTGAGTAGGAAACAGTGGTTTGAGGGACAGTTTCTAAGTTGTGAGGGAAGCAGAGGGTAGGAAAAGAAAGTTGCATAAAAGATGTTGCAAAATGGAACCTTCAGATCAGGACAGATGAAGAAAAAACAGCAGAGATTATTCCCATAATTCATTTATACAAGGAACCTCACAGAGCAAACTGTAACAACACAGAAAAATGAGACAAAGAGAAAAGGAGCCACATAAAAGCTCAACACACACAAAAAAATGTTTGTAAAGAGCTGGAGGACAAACAATGTTTAGGTGTTTATGACCTTTGTCCTTGAAATAAAAGATTGGGCATCTTAAGGGCAATGTTTCCTTATGCTCTAAACATACATAGTAGCACTGCTGCACCTACTGCCTCCTCCAGAATACAAGGATGTGATTTCATCTGCTTAGATACCCCAGAATACTGTCTAAGTAATGGATCAACAACTATAGGAGGTGGCAATGGGGAAGTGAGTCTTAGAGAAGGGCAAAAATGGGAACCTCAGTAGAGACCTAGTGTCCTGATATACTAACTTATGACTTAAGCATCATGAATGCAGCATCAATCTCAAAAGCAAATTCACAGATACAAAACCCAGAGGAAAGGGCTGACACAGGAAGAGATATTGTCGCCCAAAACAGTACACAGATAGTGTATGTAAACTTGGGCAAGCACAACGTGGCATCAGTAATAGTGTCAGGGCTTGGTGCCTGTGCATGGGATGGATCCCAAGTTGGGCTGGTCAATAACTGGCCTTTTCTTTCAGTCTTTGCTCCATTTTTGTCCATGCATCTCCTTTAGAAAGGAACAATTTGAGGTCAAAAGTTTTGAAGATGGTTAGATGACCCCATGCCTCAACTGAGGGCCATGTCTATCTGCTGGAAGTGTTCCATTCAGGTTCCATCTGTTGTACATTTCAGCAAAGGTCATCCCCACTGAGTCCTGGGGCTCTACCAGCACCTGACTGAGACAGATGCAGATGCTTACAGCTAACTATTGGATTGAGTTAGGAGACCCCTATGAAAGAGTTTGGGGAGGGACTGAAGGAGCTGTAAGGGATTACTATCCCATAGGAAGAATAACAGTTTCAACTAACCCAGACCCCTCAGAGCTCTGAGAGATAAGCCATCAACCAAAGAACATACATGGGCTGGTCTGTAGCCTCCAGCACATATGGAACAGAGGACTGGCTTTAGTGGGAAAGAGTGCAGAAACTTGATGCTCCAGAGAAGGGGGATGCTGGTGGGGGTGGCATGGAGGTAGGTGGATCAGTGGGGTAGCACCCTCTCAAAAGCAAAGGGAGCAGGATGGAGTGAAGAACTCAGGGAGGGGGACCAGGAAGGGGGGGCAACATTTGGAATGTAAATAAATAAGATAATTTAATAAAAAATAAAATAACAAAAAATTTTTAAAAAAATGAGTACATTTATTTTAAGTCACAAATATAGATAAGAAAAACATTAATGGTTTTATGGCTTGAGGTATGCCAATTGGTATTGTCAGACCAATGCTGCACTGAGTCTATACAGATAGGCCCATGGGGTACTTGTTAAAATGTAACAGGACCACAAGGCTCTGCCTTATCATGGGCTTCCTATGCCATGCAAACTTACAAGAGAGGCAGAGCATCCCCTGTAACACAGAGTCTGAATCAGGACAAAAAACAGTGTCCCAAACTAACCACATATAAAAGCTAGAGGCAAAGGTCAAATCTGTGGAAAATAGGCGGAGGAGAGGCTTCTGAAAGGTTAAAAAGAAGAAGTCAATTCCCTTTAGGGGACAAAATGGGCTTCAGCTTTCATGTAGCAGGGTTGATAGTACGAAGGGGAAATCCTTCAGCATTTCTATAATTATTGTCTCTCCCATTAAATTTATGTCCTTAGAGTGGGTGCTGACAAGGATAAAGTGCAAAGAAAACTATAAAGTAGATTTGGCCTCCAGAATGTAAGGATGTCAAACCATCTTGTCATCAAGCAAACATGTTCCCCTTTGGGAGCCTCTTAGCAGCATTCAACCCAGAAAACTACCTAAACTATGTGCTGTCTGTCTTCTCAGAAGCCTGGTAGAGATCAGTATAGAGGATGATTATGAGAGTGATTATGAACCCTCCTAGAATCCTCTATGGGATTACAGGATGAACCATAGATGGAAAAAAGTCATCATTTGAGATGTTGGTGCTATGGTGTTGCAGTTTCCTGGTTCTGGCACAGTTCTCACAGGACCATATCCAAAGATATACCAGCAAGTCCAGACTTGGCCTGAGCATTCTGCCCAGTCCCACATTCCAGGAAACACCAGACAATAGGTTTGCAACAAAACAAAGCATGGTTTGAGACTCATAGGATCTCTGTAGCAAGTCTTTTCAGTGAAAAAGCAATAGTGACAATTTAACAGTACACAAAAGCCTACCTGTATGACCGGAGAAAAGATGACATGTTTGCACTAAAGGGAATGTGTACCCTTTTCTCTATCTTCCTACGCAGTATAGAGGAATTAGCTGTTATGACATCAGCTCATCACCAGAAGTGAATGCATCTTCATAGCAGCCGAGAATAGTAGAAGTGTAAGGTATTTAGGGCCTACCAGAGGGAAGTAGACACCATTACAATTCTCTAACTAGCTGTATAAATGTGCATAGGCTGGAGTGTATTACTAGGGTACAGCACCTGCCATGATTACTCTTAATTGACATCCAAAGCTCAAATGTTGAAATTTTGGTCCATGGTGTTCAGAGGTGGTGCTTTAGGGATGTTACTGGGCCATGGATACTCTGATGTAATGAATGAATAAGTCAACTTTGGTTCACAGCTTTAATGAGGTATTAGGGGCTAAAGGAAAGGTAGTAGTAAACCATTGGGAAGTATTTACCCTTCCACTTACCTCTCACACCACCACATGCTTTCTGGTTATCACATACTGGATAGTGGTCCATTGCATTGCCTTTTCATTGTGATGCTCTGCCTCCCCACAGGCCTAGAAGCATCTAGACCAAGTGATGATAGACTAAAATCTCTGAAACCATAAGACAAGTTTTGTTTTTAATTTAAAATAATATTCTCTAGCGTTTTGTCACGGCAACAGAAAACTGACTGACTCAGTAGCTTTTTGTCAAAAATAAAGCTAAAAATATCAAACCTTGTGAGACCAAATAAAATGTTAATGGTAAAGTCTTCCCCTACTGAAAACATCATAGTATCGATAAATGACAGTTGCAATTAGCTTTATCATTGTGCTTTTGCAAGAGCAAAGGACACTTGATACAATAGGATGCAAGCAGGTGATGTACTAAATGTTGCAGCCAGATCTATATAGTCTTAGAGACCCAGACCCATACAGTCAGGTGTAAAGCAAAGGAATTGCTTAACACCAGGAATGTGAGGTAGCCTGGAAAACAGAGAGAGGCTTCTCCCTGAAATAAAATAAATAAATAAATAAATAAATAAATAAATAAATAAATAAATACGTACATACAAAGAAAGAAAGAAAAAGTAAAGAAGGAAAGACAAAAAAGAAAAAAATTAAATAATTAAGTTTAAATCTCAAAAATTAAGAAAAGTAAATAATTAGGTGAAAGGGTAAGATAATTTAAACAATCACAATTTGAGATATAAGGAGGCTCATTCTGGATGTCATGAATACTGGACCAAGAACTCAAGGATACCAGAAGACATTTTAGGTGTGGAAGGAAAACCTGTTATGCTAGACAACACCAAATATTCAAATTGTAAAGAAAATAATGTTCAGGAAAATTTCCCCTGTGCCCATGTGCTCAAGGCTTTTCCCCACTTTCTTTTCTATTAGTTTCAGTGTATCTAGTTTTATGTGGATGTCCTTGGACTTGAGCTTTGTACAAGGAGATAGACATGGATTAATTGGCATTCTGCTACATGCTAACTGCCAGTTGAGTCAGCATCGTTTGTTGAAAATGCTGTCTTTTTTCCACTAGATGGTTTTCGATCCTTTATCAAAGATCAAGTGACCATATGTGTGTGGGTTCATTTCTGAGTCTTCAGTTCTATTCCATTGATATACCTGCCTAAGACTGTACCAATACCATGCAGGGTTTTTTTGTTGTTGTTTTGTTTTGTTTTTTATCACAATTGCTCTGTGGTACAGCTTAAGGTCAGGGATGGTGATTCAACCAGAAGTTCTTTTATTGTTGAGAATAGTTTTTGCTATCCTAGCTTTTTGTTATTCCAGATGAATTTGCAAATTGCTCTTTCCAACTCTGTGAAGAATTGATTTGGAATGTTGATGGGAATAGCATTTAATCTGTAGAGTGCTTTCGGCAAGATGGCCATTTTTACTATATTAATCCTGCCAATCTATGAGCCTGATATAGCTGTCTCCTGAAAGGCTCTGCCAGTGCCCAACTAATAAAGAAGTAGAGGCTCACAGACGTCCATTGGACTGAGTACAGGGTCCCCAATGAAGGAGCTAGAGAAAAGACCCAAGGAGCTGAATGGGTTTGCAGCCCCTTAGGACGAACAACAATATGAACTAACTAGTACCCTCAGGGCTCCCAGGGCCTAAACCACCAACCAAAGAGTACCCATGGTGGGACTCATAGCTCCTGCTGCATATGTAGCACAGAATGGCCTAGTCAGTCATAAATGGGAGGAGAGGCCCTTGGTCCTGTGAAGGTTCTATGCCCTAGTGTAGGGGAATGCCAGGGCCAGGAAGTAGGAGAAGGTGGGTTGGTGAGTAGGAGTAGGGGAAGGGAATAGGTTTTTTTCCAGAGGGGAAAACAAGGAAAGGGGATATATTTTAAATATAAATAAAGAAAATATCTAATAAAATATATGTGTAAAAAAAAAAGAAAATAATGAGTCACAAGTCATAGAATAAACGAATATCAGGTACCTAGCATTCTTCATGGCAATGAAAAAAACACTATCAGAATCCCCAAAGGGGATTCCAGCTTCAGTAAGATCCCAGGAAGTCATGAGAGCTCACTGTGAACCCAGATTTGCATAGGGTACTGTGAAGTTCAATAAAGATCTCTGACCTATAGGTTCTGAAGCCCAAAGGCAGACAGTAGGACTAGGGTTAATGTATAAACTAGTTGATGGATGTCATATTTGAGTGAAACAAGATGCAGAACGAGCTAGGATCAGAAATTCACAAATATCTGTAAGAGTAAACAGTTTAAATTTAAAACCAGAGCTGGCTTCTGTCTCAGCAACTGAAAGAGCTTGGCAAGATGCATTCGTGTATTTGCATATTTGTATGTGTATAAGTGTATGCTCATGTGTATGCTTATGTGTATGAGGGAGAAACACATACACACACACACACAGTAAGAGAGAGAGACAGAGAGACAGGGAGAGAGAGAGAGAGAGAGAGAGAGAGAGAGAGACAGAGAGAGAGAGAGAGAGAGAGAGAGAGAGAGAGGCAGATAGACAGATTCAAAAATCTACCCTGGTATCTCATTCAGTTGTTCTCCATCTAATTTTTTGGGACAGGATCTCTGTACAAACTGGAGTCCACTGATTCAGGATTTGGCTGGTCAGCAGGTACCAGGGATCTGCCTATTTCTGCCTTCTCAGCACCAAGATTACAGACATATGCCACTGCTCCCAGCTTTCTTCCCAGGTACCAAGAATTCTAACTCATGTGTTCATTCTTATAGGTCAAGTACATTCTAGATTGAGTCATCTACCCAGTCCACAAAGTACTATTTTAAAGGGCTTCATTTGTTTCTCTGTAAACTGAGAATGAGAGCTACCAACTATTATTCCACATAGTATGAACATTTTCCATGAAATGAGACATTTTTCCTCTCAAACCTGTATAAAGCTAACTTAGGTATAAACTCATATTCACATCTCAGTAACTATACTTCTTGTGGAAAAAGGAATACAGAACAACGTTTTACAGTATAATACCACATGTGGAGAAAAGTGTCTTATTCACATGTATTTATGGATATGTATGAGTACAGAAAGAATTGATTTTTCTATGTTTATGTGTATCTCTCTAAGAGTCTGTGTACACTATTGTCGTTCGCCTTTCTGTCCAGCAGAAATAAGGAGGCAACAACGAGCTCTTCCCCATGCAGTTTAACCAGGAACTTTGTAATCTTGCTTCTTACATCTTACTTATTTCTATCTTACTTCTTCTATTTTACTACTTACATCTTTACATCTTACCACTTACATCTTACTACTTCTTCCTACTTACTCTTATTTCCTACTTACTCCTATCCCCTACATCTTACTTACTCCTATTCCCTACATCTTACTTCTATTCCTATCCTTACATACATCTTACTTCTATTCCTACATCTTACTTCTATTTTATTTCTATCCTTACATCTTACTTCTATCCTTACAACTTACTTCTATCCTTACATACTTACTCCTAATTATCATACTTACTCCTATCTATACAACTTACTTCTAATTATATCCAGCCCCCAGCCCTTGTGGGTTAAATACTTTCCTTGGTCCCAATCAGCATCGGCTATGTAGCAAAGCACAATAGGCTGCGGGAAATCATGCCAGCTTGCATCACAAACTAGAGGCACTCAGCTTTTCCAACTAAGGGCTTGTTTATCAATGCTTTCTGCTCTGGCCAGAGACCAGGTGTTCAATATATATGTAGGGTGGCAGCTGCAGCTCCCCACACACTATTTGAGTAGATGTCCAAGGAGCCAGAAGAGGGCATTAGATCCCTTGACACTAGAGTTATCACTGTGGCTGTGATCACTCCATTACAGGTGGAGGCAGCAAAATCTGAATCTTCATCAAGAGTACTGGATGCACTTAATGCAGAGCCATCTCTCCAGCCCCATTCTCCAGAATTCATTATTTTGCAAACCATGGCTACACCTAGAGATAGGGATAGACTGAGGCAGGTGAAAAAGGAAATTGAAAAGGAGAAAAGGGACTTTATTTTAAATTTGGGTGCACAAATATGCATCCTTTGTATCATTAAGATGAAACTGGACCTTTTCGTTGCTAATATATACCACAGACAACTGAAATCTTTATTTGACATTCAGTTATCTACATGTACATAATTAATTTACATGGAATGAACATTATTCAATCAATAAACTTTGTTTAAATATTACTAGGCCAAGTCTTTGCATCAAAGGGGATTACCAGTATTAAAAAAGTGTGTGTGTGTGTGTGTGTGTGTGTGTGTGTGTGTGTGTGTGTGTTGTGGTTTTAGTGTTGTATTTTGTTTACTACTAATCAGCTTTAATGAACTATTAGGGAAGGGATTATGTTGAAATCCCAATCTTTTAAAAAGGCATTCAGCATCACTTGCTATTTTTTTATATCCAATGATTCCTTTCCCTATACCCATAGTTTAAAAGAGACTTTGGAATTAAAGCCTTAAAAGCTAATTTTTTTTTCTAGAATCAGTCTGAATCCATCACGTAATGCCAGTATAAAAGCTTGGAGTAATTTTTTTTCCTCTATGAGTTTGAAACTGATTGATGACTTTATTGTTGCCATGGCTTCCATAACTCTTGATGGTGAGTCATTGCAGAAGTCTTGGGTCCATAGATTCCAAGTGGCCTGACCCAATTTTTCTTGTGGTTTCTGTGGTTTTGAGAATGTTGAGTGGCAGGGAGAAGAAGAGCTAGCTTCATATAGTGTACTTCACAGAACTGAGAGTATGGAAAACAGGTAAGAACTAGAAGAGGATTCAGGCTCAACATCACTGTGTAGGCTAAGGTATGGGCTCTGAATCTGCCTGATATAGGAACCCAGCTCGACCCTGCTTGCTCACAACCTTGCTGAGTGACTTTGCCTTGTTAAGACTTTGTTTCCTCCTTTGAATGATAAGGATGATGATTATGGGCTCAATCACAGTTATAGTGAACCAATTAGATGATTCAGAATCCTGATCTGTAGTAAATGCTCAACATGCATTTATCATTTTTCTTATAGTTGAAGAAGTTCAAATTTAGTCTGATAGCATTCATTTTGATCCAGTTGAAATAAGTACATAGGAAGCACGAATTAAAGCATGCTTTAGTATCTGTTCAGAGGAACGTTCCATTGTAGCTTAGGAAGACAAACACATTTCTGCACAGAAGAATTAACTAAATTTTCAAGGTTCATCTACCAATTAAAACAAAAGTAGGTTACCAACTACTAAAAGCAAATTGGTCTCAGAAAAGGAAGAAATTACTTAATGGAAGTTTCCACAAAAAAGGGTTTGACTGAGCCTATCTGAGGACTAGGGTCTGACTGAGCCTATTTGAGGACTAGGGTTTGACTGAGCCTATTTGAGGACTAGGGTTTGACTGAGCCTATTTGAGGACTAGGGTTTGACTGAGCCTCTTTTGAGATAATAAGGCTGGGGGCTATGCTAATCAATTTTCCTTCAGTATCACAGACCACCCATCCAAACCCACTTATAAAAGAAAGGGTACATTTTGGTTCATAGTTATGAAGGTTTCAATCCAAGTTCCATTATACTCATTTTGCTTTAGGCTCAAGATCAGGTAGAATGCCATGGTTTTGTGAGCATGGCTGACCATATCAATTGTTTTAAACCATTGATTTAAGTCACAGCTCTTATGGCCTAATTATTACTTGGAAACACCCTCAGAGTCCCACAAAGAAGCCTAGTTGTGGATTGTTTTTGTAGATATCTCTTAATACCCCCCCTTTTTCATTTTAAAATGAGGTTCAAGATTAACCATCTCAGAGACATCAAGAAAGAAGCAATTTTATGAGTGAAACATAAGTGTCTTCAAGGGTGTTCAAAGCAAAACTACAGACCAAACAAACCGAAGGATAGTTTTCACAGACTCAAAGCAATCAGGAACCACTCTAATTCTATCTTCTACTTTTTAAGCTTTGGTTTTGTGACCTTTGTCATATCAATCCTGGATCTTCCCTTTATGTAAGATATCATTTTTACATAACATCAAAGCTCTGAAAGCTCCACTCCCTAGGCTACCTCAGATAAGGAAGAATACTAACTAGTCAGAATAAAATCTAGAATCTGATGCAGGATTGCAAAACATCATCCTAGTACAGGGCCTTCTTACTTTAGGATTCCCCTAGCCATTATCATCACCACATAAAATTTGACTTTTCAGGTTCCACCTAGACTTCCTGACTCAGGAGCTCTGGAGTTTGGGGATAGGGATTTCTGTGTAGCAAGCCTTGTGGTTATTCTGATAGAGTTTACACAGTTACAGCACCTTCTCAGTATTTCCCTCTCATACAGATTTAAGATCCTCATATTGGTCAGCACAATAAACTACTTCACTGTTACAAAGACTCTTCCTACTTCTTTAATGACCTTCACTTTAGAGAGAACGCATGGAAGGGACCAATCCTAAGGAGGTTGGAAATATGCAGCAGGAAGAATAAAAAAGAAGAGAGACTCAAGTAGCTATTGTAATGATGTGTTTACTTCTTGTGATTGGGGCACAATAGAAGAACCATTGTAGAGCTTTAACAGAATGACCTGCATAACTGGATCTTAATGTTTTTTTCATTTTAGCAAAAGACAAGCAGCATCCCATTAGCAAGCTTACTCTTCAGGCCATGGGAAACTAATGACAAGAATAACCTGTTTTCCTTTGGTCAAAACAGTGATAAATATGGATTTTATTGCTGGCTCTCCTTATTCAAAGTCAGTAATCAATACTGGAGGTAATATGGCACCTTTATATCCTGGGTTAACTAATACATGCAAACACACTTGCAGTACACAAGTAAAGAGGAATCAATACGTGTATACTAACTCAGCAAGACTACACTGTAAATGTTTTATTGCTGTTGTTCTGAGGTAAACCTCTCCCAATCCAGACACCCATGGAGCAACGTGAGGATGATGCTGGAGAAACTAACTAGACCTAGAATTTCAAAAAACATCTGACCCTAAACACTGAAGAATGAGGGAGGAGTTTAAGGGATAACAATGAAAGAAGCAGACACCAGGAGCCTCAAAACACTTGCTGACCACCTAGCAGGATGGGGCAAGACTGAGCTCCAGGGTCATTGACTACCCTTGCCATGCCCTGTTGGCTAGAGATGTCATGGGAGATTTTTTTTTTAGGATATTAATCCACAGTGTCCTCAGATTGCTGTGTCTCTGATTAATGAGCAGTGTTAAAGATTTTTTTTTAATCTCTGTTCATTGGCATCAGCAAGTGATAGAAAAAATGAGGAGAAGGTGAACTTGCTAGCCAACTTACTTTATGTTCTTTCTAAAACTTTCTCTCCATGGGATAATTCTCAATTACAAACATCAAATATGTGAATAACAATCTAAAAAAGCAGAAAACTAGAAATTAAGAAAGACCAGAATAAATAATTGGATTCCATGGGGTACAGGACAACATCATTAGGAGTTTTTTTCTAGTGTTTACTACTTAAAAATGTTCTCCACAGATTCTCAGTACTCAAAGAAAGGGACCTTAGATGAAATGTCCTACATTGGGGAGAAGGAACTTGTAGAGCCCACCTCCAGCAGAAATACAGGACACCAAGTGAAGGGTGGGGTTGCCATCCCTCAGTCAAAACTCTGATCCATAACTGTTCCTGTCTGAAAGAACTGCAAGAATGGAAATGGAAAGGAGCTTGAGGAAAAGAAATTCCAGCTACAGACTCAAAGTGGGATCCAGCTCAAGGGGAGGCCCCAAGGCCTGACACTATTACTGAGGCTATGGAACACTCATAAAAAGGAACCTATCATGACTGCCCTCCGAAAGACCCAATAAGCAGCTGAAAGAGTCAGATGCAGATATTTCCACCCAACCAGTGGACAGAAGTTGCTGACCCCTGTGGTTGAATTAGGGGAAAGCTAGAAGAAGCTGAGGAGGAGGGTGACCCTCCCTGTAGGAGGACCGGCAGTCTCAATTAACCTAGACCCCTGAGATCTCTCAAATACTGGACCACCAATCAGGCAGCATACACCAGCTGATGTGAGGTCCCCAACACAAATACAACAGAGGACTGCCGGGTCTGGGTTTAGTCAGAGAAGATGCACCTAACCCTCAAAAGACTGGAGGCCCCAGAGGGTTTAGAGGTCTGGTGGGGTGGGGATATCCTTGTGGAGACAGAGGAGCGGGGAGGAAGGCTAACCATCCTGGAGTCATACACACATATTGGTTGCATGAGAGGACAGTGAAGGTACGATGGAGGGAAAGATGCATGTAGATAAATCCACAGTATTTGAATTTGCCTATTACTGATGGACAAGGAAAAACATCCATGGATATTTTCACAGAGGTGACTTTTCATATACAAATTGAGTGGCAAGTCTCCCATAGTGCCAATCAAAAGCTTTAAAATATCTTCATATCCATCAAGGAAATGATCCAATCCATCCAAATCCACTGCCCACTGAGAACACAGTATTTATGTCTAGTGAAGTCTTGAGACTATACACTGAGGTCCATGTGCCAGAGTGACTAAGAAAAGAACTTCCCAAGGGAGATGCTCCTTCCTCCATCCTGCTTTCTTGTCACAAGTCACTAGAGTTGAGAGATGATTGTTCTTTAAGTGGTTCTTTAAAGAGGTCTGCTGATCCATCTAGATGTTACCCTGCATTTTGGAGGAGGACAAAAGAATGGACCTGTCTTCTAAGAATGTAACTTCAAACTCTGGAGACTCTTTTAATGCTAGCTCCACCACTATCAAGCAAAGGAATTTGAACAAACTCGTTCTCTCTGAACATCAGGTTTGTTTTTGTGTGTGTGTGTTTTGTTCGTTTGTTTGTTTGTTTGTTTTTTGCTTATCAATGAAAATACAAGATGAAGTTTTCTCAATCAGAAATCCCAAAGTCATAAAAGCACGACATGGCATTACAAGTGAAAGATTTCACACCTGACTTCTTGGGTTACAATCAAGATAGAGGTTCACTAAAAATACCATATAAGGTACCTTCAGACTGTGCCTATGAGGTAGATATGAAGTTTAAATGACTTTTGTACAGAAACTTGGACCTATCCTTAAGACATTTCATTATGTACTTGCAAATACATCAAAGCCTTTTAAAAATCCAAAATCTAAAACTCTTTTGGACCCAAGCCTTTCAAATAAGGGTTACGCAACTTATAATGATAGCAATTGCTGACACACTGAGCATTTTTAAATAATTCTAAGCACTCTGAACATGCCATCTGACCCGGACTTAACAAGTGTTCTTTGAAGTTGGGCACCAAGCCTGATAATATACCTAAGATCCCACACAAAGTGGCAGAGACTGGCTTAAGTGCAAGTCGGTCACAATCTAAAACCCAGGTAGGTAATGACAACATTAATAACTCTCTCATAGATCCTGTATATAATGAGGAGAGAAACAAGCATCCCAAATTTGGAAAACACACTGAAAAATCAAAGCACATCAAATATATGGGGCTGTCTGGGTTGGCACGGGATTTTAGCATCAGTGTGCAATTTATGTCAACAAGAGGCAATAGGCATTTTCCTTTTAATTATGATATGGGGCCCTTTGTTTGTGCATTATTATCTATTGCCAGATTTCCCTTGTCCTTATTGCTAGGTTGTTTGAAAAATTACTTGAAGTATATGGAGTACTATGCCACGAGGCAAGAGAGTTACTTGTGAGGTCTTCAATTGCCATGGCTGAGCTGCATAGCAAGGGTCAGTATAATTGACTACCCACTAGAATAACCTTTAAAGCGGTCCACTCAAGTCTCAGTTTCACAATGTGCCAATAGCAATGACAATATACTCTGACTGAAATTGCTAGGCATAGAGGTGATGTCTGGTAACAACAGCCAGAGGTAGTAGAACATTGATGCCCCTAATAGCAGAGTGGAGAGCAAGCAGGAGTGAACCATTCTGAGAGATAGGCTATGTTCTCTTAGAGAGTAAGCATAACTCAGTTCTAGTTACTCGCAGCAGTAACTGATCCTTGACTCAGGATATATTAACTTCCTGTCTCACTTCCCTACTCATTCACTGTGCTAAGTGGGACTGTTTCTTACTTATTTATTTGTACCCAAATTTGAGACAACTCATTTAAGAAGAGGAGGAGGAAGAGGAGAAAGAAGAGAAGGAGGAGAAGGAAAAGAAGAAGAAGAAGAAGAAGAAGAAGAAGAAGAAGAAGAA
>NW_022196903.1:100649989-100676429 GCF_008632895.1 Mastomys coucha
AGGAGGAGGAGGAGGAGGAGGAGGAGGAGAAATTAACTAAATATTCATTCAGTAAACAAGTCCAGCAGGCAGAGTCCTAAAATGGGCCTTAAGATTCTTACACCGTGTTTGTCTGTCCTGCATGATATCCATGATGGTGAATCTGATGAGTACTACATTTGTGAATAGGTTCTATTTTATGGCACAGAAGACCTTAATATAAAGAGATTTTCCAGCTATCCCTGAATCTAGTACCTGAGACTTTCTGAGATCTTTTTTTCCCCCAACTTTATTCATAATAAGAAACTGGAATGACTCCACAGGAATTTATCCTTGCTGCCTTGAAGATGGTTGTGGCTATGTTATAAGAAATTTAGGTGCCTTCAGGAACTCATAGCTGAGAGCCTACAAGGACATATGGATCTCAGTCCAACCGCAAAGAACTGAATTCTTAACAGGAATGAGCTTGGAAATTATTTTTCTCCAGAACCTGCAAATATAAGCTTAACTGAGCCAACACTCTGAATCCAGATGAGCTCACTCAGACTTGCTACCTAAGACTCTTTATGAAGGTAAATGGGCCCTAAGTCAAGCTTCTAAACTGTGATACTTGCTACATAGCAGGAGATTCTAAAATGTCAATCAAAGGGAAACATACCTACATCTCTAGTCTTGATAGATTACTTGATAGTGCTATCCAATAGTGTTTCAATAATAGTTGCTTGCTAAAAGGTTTGCACAGTGCATTTTAAAGTAGCTTACTCATTTAAATTGTATGTGTATGACTATTGCTCTGTGTGTATGAGAAGTCTTCCTCAATTACTCTCCGAATACTCTCCAACTTATACTTTTATTTAACTTTTATTGATTCTTTGTAAACCCAATCCCACTTGTCTTCCTATCCCTTCTCCTCCTTCCTCCTGCCCTCCTCCCTTGCAAACTCCTACCCAAAAGGGGGAAAAAAAAAAACGCTTGTTGTAGAAGCTGTAGTGTGTCACAGTTTGTCCCGCTTGTCTACATATCTTCATTTGCTAATGTTCATTGCAATGAGTCATTGGTCTGCTTTGAAGCTTTTGGCTTCTGCTACAGTGTTAATATTGGATCCTTACTGGAATTCCTCTTGAATAGCTTGTTGATAACCTGTGTCACAGACACCTTACAGCTTTTGGTCTATAGAACTAGCCCTGTCATATAGTTTGGCAGTTCATAGATGGGATAGATGTTAAGGAGGACCAACTCAAAGCCCTGGAACTGGGCCTCAGTGGTAGCTGAGCTGGTCAGCACCCCCCACTCCCAGCTCTTCCAAACCCATAGCATTAGGCTGGGCTTCCTAGTATTTTCAGAGATAGCTCACCCAGTGCCACAACTGGCAAGGGGCAGTGCGAGCTTTCCCACTCTCATGCCTTCACAGCTGGCTCACCTACAACTCTACCCCCAACCTCTACCCCCAACCCCACAACTAGGGCCAGCTCTATTATGATTTCTGTGTGAGGTATGGGGCATGCTCTCCTACTCTTACGTTTTTGGACTATCTTTCCCAGGGTAGTCGGGCAAAGTATAGGGCCAACTCTGCAAAGCCCTCATCCATGGTCCTAGACCTCCATCAGGGCTGTCTCCCTGGTCTTTGGTAGTAGCAGACCCACCTGTTGCAATGCCATGGATAAAGATGTGGCTCTTGGTGGCAGCATGGGCCATAACCTCAGCATAAACCATGACCTCACAATGGCTTTAGGAAGCATTGCTGGCTACTCACACCAAGGTGTTCCTCACTACTTTTGAGTCCCCAGTTTTGTCTTCTTTCATTGTGTACACAACTTTCTCTTCCATCTCTCCATTTATTTGCTCATCTTAGTGGCACCAGTGGCCCCTGTTTCTGTGGTTATCTCAGAAGTGCTATGCACTGACCATGTTGTCTAGCACCAGTCAGGGGTAATCTCAGGCTTGTTCTGTCCATGTGGACCATATGGCACCAGACTGGGGTTCCACTAGCTGTAGCTGCCTCCCTGACCCCATAGGGGTCTCCAAATTATTTTCTGAGACAAGATCTCTCACTGAACCAAATGCCTACCAATTCAACCCGTTCACACTCTAGCCAGTGTGCTCCAAAAATCCATCTCTTCCAGTTCTGGGATTACAGACATGAGCCACCATAATCAGCAATTTACATTGGTGCCAGGGATTTGAAATTAGGTCTTTATGTTTGCACAGCAGGCACTTTATCAACAGAGCCATCTCCCCATCCCAATATTCTTTCAATTTTTGAAAAAATCAAGCTTATTACAAATTATTCTGTGATGAAATTTAATTTGATGACAATGCAACCATCTCAAAGTCAATTGCTTAAATAATTAGTCTTGATGGAGTGTTTCAACGAAATTAAACCATGACAGCATCAGTGTGTGGAAGCAGAAATTACTTTCTACAGGAGGTCAGGCCAGAAGAAATAAGTCAATGACATAATGGTTCTTAAGGTACTGTCTTGCTTTTAAGTGAGCCTGTGATGTATGACTATAGGACAAAGTCATGAGGTTAGGTCAGAATTTTAAGTCTCTCAGTTCTCTCTGGATTTATAGCAATCCAAAAGTGCATAGGGACCAAGTACTGCTCCTTCACTTCTCATTTTTCCTCCTTTCAAGTGTAATGTGGACACCTAGATTCATCATTGCTAGTGTAGATTTTTAATGATATCAGAAAAGAAAAGAATTCTGGCACATTGCGTTGTAACAAAACACCAGCTACTCAGCCAGGGTGCAGTTGGGAGCAATGTTAGCCTTAAATATCACACAAATGAGGAGGTAAGAAGCCATAAATGAAGTCATGCTGGCAGGAGATGAACTCAAGGCACAGAAGTCAAAATGAACACGCAAACTATCTGTCTACTATATATATTTACCCATTTCTTTTTGTACACACTCAGTTTTGGCTATAGTTTGCAATTTTCAAGGTTGAATATTTTGCTGCTTTTAGAGAGGCCTAGACACTGAACTATGTGTTAGAGTGTGGAAATGAGCACTTGTAAAAAGATCTGAATGCCTAGGGCAACACTACATTGGGTCTGACCCCAGGCTCCATTTGTTCCATTTACTAGACAATGGCATGCTGTTTGCTGTCTCTGGGATGTTGGAAGCCCTTATGGGCCAACTTCTTCATCCTTCCCCTGCTCACATCCCTGTCATATAATCTGCTGAATACACAGGTGCCAGATGAATGCTTTATAAATATGGATCACATCATGTCTGTTTCTATCCTCTAATTGCTTTCTATCACATACAAAGCAAAGCCCCAGGCTTCCCAACCTTGAGTATTAAAAGCTCTGTAATGTTTGACTTTCATGTACCTCTTTGGTCTTTCACTATTACTTTCTATTAATACTTCATCCCACACTAGAATTTCTTTTTGTCTGTTCTGTTAACCCATCTACATGCTTCTACCTTAGAGCCTTTCACTTGATAGTCACACCAACTGGAAGATCTTCCCTGAGGTTTTACTAGTATTACATCCAGTACCATCTCCACTGTCTTCAAACAATTGTCTATTTGAATTCACTGCATTCTTCTGCCAGTTGAATTTGTTCTCTAATATAATTCAAAATACAAAAGTTACAGGATTTTGTCTCTCTTGTCTATTTTCAAGCACCATATACCTACCATATCTAAAAGAGTACATGAAAAAGCATTCAACAAACATTTGCCAAATGAATGAATGAATGAATAGCACAGTTGCCATCTGCCACAGAACATGTGATAGCCTCTGTTCACTGGAATATTTAACTAAAGCAGACCATTCCCCAAAGTGCCAGAAAACAGAATTTCTAGGATGCTAGAATTATAATTTTTCTGGTGGAAGCATTTAGGTGTTCCACACACCCACCCTTTTTGAGAAGAAAGAGAAATACACATAAGTGGTGTTCACCGCTCCACCATGGACAGAGCTGGCAGGTTGCGACCTGTCTTTCTTTCCTTTGGTAGACGAAACCAAGTCTGTTTTCCCCCCTCACAAAACTGGCACTGCTTCTCACATCCATAGAGTTAATGAATTTGCAAAGGATATGGGCTGTCCATACCTCTACTGTTCCTGTAATGTTAAAATGAAACTTTGTCACTCTGTGGGAACTGACTTCTCATTGGGCCCTGACTGTACTACTTCCCTGAACGCCAAGCCCAAGAAAGGTACTGACACCAAAAAGTTTTCTTCTACAATATCAAAAGCTCCTTTGTTTTAATAGATGGCCGTTTCCCACAAATTAACATATCTAGATATTATAGTTATATCTAGAATGTACGATATCATCATATACTATATGAAAGAAAATACATAAAGGATTAATACGTCTTACAATTCCACAGCTTAGAAATGTTAGACTTTAGGATGTGCTTACTACTCTGTCCAACTAAAGAATTTTAGAATCCCATCACGCTCAAATCAGGACATTCACCCTTCAGCAGCAGGCAATTGTTTTTGCTTCCTCGTCACTTTTTGCCCTTCATGAGAACTCACCCTCGAGAACTGACAAATAAAGATAAATCACCAGTCTAGAGCATTCCAACTAACTAAGCCACTGCAGTCACTCCAGTGAAGCCCGAAGCCCATATTTTGCTTTGTTAGCTAAAATTTCTCTTCTCATTGTCTTCAACAATGTGACCTAGAATTGTGTAATTTTATAATTCTAAGAAAAGCTTGTAAGAGCTGGGTCCTTTATCACAATGCCTTACTTTCATGATAAATGCTACTCCTTGACTGGAGGAGGAATTCTTTCATATTAAAAAGGTCTGTGATAGAAGTCCTTGGCTTTTTAAATAAATAGATATCTTTTATTTTGTATATGACAAGGCATGTGTGTGTGTGTGTGTGTGAGTGAGAGAGTGAGAGAGTGAGAGAGAGAGAGAGAGAGAGAGAGAGAGAGAGAGAGAGTTAGTGTTATAGGATATAAACAAATTAACTGCAATTTGTTTTAAGAAGTTATATTTACCTGACAGAGAAATTTATATTTAATAAAAGGTAAAATTTATTTACTACTTTCTGTGTGCTAGGAGTTTTTTAAGACTTCAATTCTTTTTCACAGTGATTGTACCAGGCACACACTTTAGTGCTACACTGATGAATGTACATAGAATAAGCATTGTAGCCAGAAGTGTTAGCTCATACCTGTGATCTTAGCACAGATTAAGTGGATCGATATAGGAAGATCCAGTGTTTAACATCAACTCCATCTATTCCAAAAGATCAACTTCACTGTGATAAAGAGGACCTTATGTTAAAACATGGTTTCAACAAGTAAGAGTTCTAGAGCCAGACTACCTGGGTTTGTACCCTGTTCTGTCACTTGGTAGTGGTGAGACAAGATGAGCTATTGAACCCGTTTAGGTCTCAGTTGCTTAGAATAGTCTCACATAAAAGATGCCAATTTTCCAAATTTTGGACATTTTAGAATTAAGTGGTAGATTTTGGCAATACCCCCCTTTTACAATTTTATTTTTATAAATTATATCATTCCATTGCCTTTTACAAAGCTGTTCTTGCACTTTCTGTGGAGAGTCAAATCTCAAAGGTTTAGATTATCATCTTCCACCAGACTCCCTGTCATCCAGGCACCACACACAAGGGCTACAGCTTTCTGGACTCTTGTACTTCTGACCAACTAACTCATACTTTCTTTCCTTCTTTCTTTCTTTTTTTTCTTTTTTTTTTTTTTTTTTTTTTTTTTTTTTTTTTTTTGGTTTTTCAAGACGGGGTTTCTCTGTGTTGTCCTGGCTGTCCTGGAACTCACTCTGTAGACCAGGCTGGCCTCGAACTCAGAAATCCACCTGCTTCTGCTTCCCAAGAGCTGAGATTAAAGGCGAATACTTTCTTGTATAAAGGAACTAAACATGTTTTCATTTCAATAAGGGAGGTTGCCAAGGTCTTATCCCATCTAGACAGAGATACTACTATACTTGGGACCACAGTTTCATCATTAAGAAATAAATTCATTAGTACTAGACAAATAATAAAGTCACATAGGATGTGACGTAGTAAGAATCCTAAACACTAAATTTTCATGTCCTTGGGATGCAGCTCCTACTTGCCTGTGAATGTGTTTCACTAAGAGAAAGCACATCTGAGCCAAATATCCAGGCTGCTCGCTGCATTTAATTGTGTGATTGACTGGATCACTGACCATAGGGTTGTGCCTAGTCTTCAACCTCCTCAGAAGTTGGTTGAAACCATCCAATTCAAATTTGTGTCCTTAATCGCAAATCGTTTAGATAATCTTTGCAGCATAGTTGGTCTTCGTCCTAAAATTATCTAGAGATTGCTCTAAGTCACCTTGTTGGCAGAAGCCCTGAGAGCCCACAATGAAAAGAAAGGAAATTTATATCTCTTGGCAATTCCAAAGAACAAGAAGTCACCTTCCAGTGACCAGAAAGAAAGGCTTCTAATCCCAGGACTTTAGAAGTTGAAGCAGTAGGATCAAAAATTCAAGCTCAGCCTGAGTTCCAGAGTGAGTTACAACCCAGACTAGATAACAAGAGTGTCTCGAAACAAAATGTAATTCTTCACTGTATAATTTAAGTTTTCCTTTTCAACTTAAATAAATTTACTGTCATTGTATGAGAAAACATAATGTAATCACATCCTATCAGTGGAAGTTGTAGCTTATCTAACAAAGCCATAAAAGAGATGAGTGACGAAAAATTCTAAGTGTTAACTGTGTATCATCCAACATCATCTACCATTGCCACTGACATATTTTACATCAACTCTATGATATCAGTTTTTTATATCTGTGGACACTATTGACATCCCACTTGGTGAACCAATGGGTTTTTATCTGCGTTATTTATAGGAGCAGTATTTTGATATGAGTCGAAGTAGAATGTATACCCATCAAGGATTTGTCAGAATTACATTATTCTATCATCTTGTTTCAGCTGAAGAGAGGCAGTAGTTTATAGCACAAGGAAAAGATGTCCCAAAGTCTTTTTGCAATGTATCTGATAGCATTTTATTATTACACATTATATCACAATTCATTTAACATTTCCTTGTATAAAGCCATTCTGGTACCTGCTGCTTAGAGACATTCAAATCTCAAAGGTTAAGTTCATAATCCTGCACAAGGCTCTGTGTCAGCCAACCACCATACACAAACCACACAGCTCTGACCTCTTGTACTTCTGACCAATTAACTAATATTGTATTATGTATAAGGGATTAAGCCTGTTTATATTTTGGTAAGGGGTTTGTCTAGATCTAATCCAATGTGAATAGACAAATGTCTATACTTGAGACCACAGTTTCATCATAAAAGGATATTGGCTAGGACTCCATCTCAGTTTTGATCTTTATATTAGAGGGTGCTTACTTCACTTCCAAAATCTATGCTATCTATTATGTGATACTAGCCCTGTGAAGAAATGAACAGACATCTATTTCTGCCAGATATGGAATCACCCACAAACCAAACTAAGGACACTAATGAAGTCCAACGTGCTGAAGCAAGGTTTATTAGTGTTATTTACAGAATCAGAAATTACTCAAAGACAGCTGTATTACCCAAATTCATCACAGCATGAGTGACAGTGCACAAAAGCTGGGAACATGTCTGCGGACAGGTAAACAAGTTGAAGATTGTCTTTTCCTGGTAGGTCAGTTGGCCTAAGCCTCTTCCAGGAAACTTGGCTGGTCTCTGCTTCTTCTAGGCTGTGTGGCTTTTCTAGGCAGCTCAGCTTGTCTGAGAGTATCTCATAGCAGTCCTTACTGCTTACATCTGCTTGGGCAGATAGTGAATCTGGTCAGTTTCAGGGACTTCCTGAAGTTACTTAGTGCTTTCCTGAGTGTAATGGCTTCCATGCAGGAGGGACTGTCCCACTTTATTTTAGAGCAGTGGTTCTCAGCCTTCCTAATGCTGTGACCCTTTAATAGAGTTAGTTCCTCCTGTTGTGGTGGCATCAAAACACAAAATTATCTCATTGCTTCTTCATTACTGTAATTTTGCTACTGTTATGAATCATAATATAAATATCTGATATGCAGTATTTCTGATATGTGACCCCCAAAGGGGTATCAATCCACAAGGTGAGAACCACTGCCTTCGACTGTACTGTTATCCTTCCTCCCTTTAAAAATCTTGTATTTAAAAATATACCCTGTTGTTTTACCTCCTGGTTAAATTCTGTGTCTTAAAGAGCTTCCCTCCAAAATGGAAGTTTCTAAGCTAAGAGAAAAGTGCTACACAGCATTTGTATCAGCCTAAGAGGTGAATATAAGGGAAAGCCAAGCATACTTCTTTTTGTATTAAATGCAATCCGAATTTTAAGGGCAGTATATTGTATAAAGTGCTCAGAATTGTCAATTGGGCTGGTCTGATTTTTGAACCTTATAGTTGGTATTCTCTGTCAGCCAAGCTCTGAGTAGCTTTTCTTCCCTGGTACTAAGTAGACATTCTATGTAATATCCTTATACCAGCCTGCAGGCTTATGGAAACCAATCTTCTCTCCTTCCTATTCATCTATTGCAGTATCTGTCTTCAAAAATAATAAGCACTATGTGGGTCACCGTGAACGTGCAACTGAGGAAGATTTAGCTTAAGGATCTTGTATCTTGAAGGAAAAAATATATAGAAGCATCTATGAAAGTTTCTCCAAACTTTCTGAATAACTGCACTTTGCAGCTTCTTTTTTTTTTCTGTTTTGTTTTCTCATTTATATTATGGAAAAGATAAAATGAAGGGACAGGCATCTATTTGTAAATTTAATGTTGATTCTCCCCCTTTTTGTATATATGCCAAGGCATAATTGTGGTGATAATTGTCTTTAAACATTTAAAAATACATTAGACAGATGACTGAATCTCCTTTAAGTGTGCATGTGAAAAGTTCCTTCCTTGACAGAGCTACAAAAACTCAATACATTCTGGGAATATACTCTTGCAGAGCAGGAGGAAACTTGCCTGACAGCTACTATTTTAGATGTTGGCCTTTTATAGTTGGGTTTCAAATGGACTCTCATACATTTTAGCTCTTTTCTTTTCTTCTTCTTTTCACCCAGTATATAAATCCTGCAGTGTACCTTTTCAAAATCTTTCCATGTCATCTCATCTCCTCTACCCTGGCTATCATAGTGGAACAGACATTCTCAGCTCTGTTCCAAAGCAATTCAAACTCCTTGTGAACGCACATGTCTGGACAGTGCACAGACTCTGCACAGCAAAACTCTTTACCCATTCAAGGCAGTGTATGTAGCACAAGCTCTCGGGTTCTAGAATTGACTGCCAATCAAACCTGTTACATTTGTTAGCTCTATCCCTTTTGGCAAATAAATTTGAATTTTGAATCTACTTAGGAGAATCTATGTATTAGTTGCTATGCGAATTAAATAGAATGACCCATGTAAAGAACATTATATAGTGCATAGCATACACACTGCTATGTATAAGAAATGGTAGTTATTTTATATATGGGGCTAAATCAAAAGCCCCTACTATTTTGTATTAACTTCCCCAAATGAAGCCATCCCTTTTGCCTCTCAAAGCTTTATTGCATGTTTCTTAAATGATGTTAGCAACGAATGATTCATTCCAGTCCCCCAAAGCCAAAGTTGTAAGCAATCTATCCTCAAGAAAATATGTTTCTGTGGACAAGGCTGAGCAAGGCACTGTAATTCACCATTTTGTTAATTTCTGTTATGCTCCAGGCTGGAAAAATCTAATTAGCATGGTAAGGGAATCACCACTCATCACCTCAGATGGAGAAGCCTGCCAAACACTGTAGAAACACAAGCTCTGTAGGCCAACTGCCATTCTTGTCAAAAGGTGAAAACCAATGTCCTCTGACGTAAGAAATTCTGCCCTGGATAATAAGAGCTAAGCTCTGTTTTTATACATGCTCAGCCTATTTCCCCAGTTAGACTATGAGTTGCTAGAGGTTAGAGAGCGGCTCTCAGACCTGTTTGGTTTTTTTTTTTTTTTCAGGAATAAAATTCTAGATGTTACAAAATAAGAACAATTTCTGTTTGCTAGTTTTGTCTAGCATACTCAGAGAGAGAGCAGGCTTTGTTGGTCCCTAGTCTATTTCTGTCATTCTTGTAAGAGAAAAGACAGAGAAGGACTCCTGTCACTGCATGTAATATAAACAAGCTGAGTCCAGTTATATTCCTGATACATGGCTAAAACAATACATGGCCAAAGACTTATATAGACATTTGTAAAAAGATGGCATATGTTCTCAGCTAGCATCTTCTGCATATCAGAGTGGCACCAATCAAAAGTTCAGGAAATAAGCATCCTCAGATAAATGGAAAAAAATAAATGTAGTACATACATGCATAATATATACATTCATATGTATAAACATACATACATTCACACAGTGAGGGATATTATTAAGGCCATAAAAAAAGAAGTACTTATTATTGTGACAATGCAGATGAATTAATATAATGTTGATGTCTTAATATAATGGAAGACATTATATTACATAGAATAAATGAGATGTGCAATTACTGCTTGAACTTATTTCATGTGGCATTTAAGATGAATTTGTCAAAGCTGATTTAGACTACAGAAAATAAGACATGATGGTCAGGGGACCAAAGTTTCAGTTTAATAGGATTAATAGTTTCTGAAGATCTAGTGGCCATTATGATGACTACATACTGCATTATCTGCTTGGAGTGTGGAAAGAATTTTTGACTGCTCTTACCATATCAAAAAGAAATGCTACTTAGGAAAGTTTGAGTCTCATGATCATTTCACAATATACATATGTATCACAATATCAGCTAAAATCTATACAATTAGTTCTTTTCAGAGTAGACCAGAACTGAAAATTTTATACACTAGTATGAGCAAATTAGATGGGGCTATTACCTCATCATTTTAAAACTTGGTAATTCTAAATCCTGGAGCTATAATGGTATCCCTGAGAGCACACTATATTTCCAAATGTTATCTCTAATCTTCTTTACATTGGCATCGTCCCAGGAACTTTCTTCATGGTTTTCCTGTGAGTTCCAAGAACTCCAGTCTGCCTACTGTCTCCCTAACCAATAGACAAACACAGGAATCTTCTTCCCAAACTGACAAGTCCTGGTATAATCAGGAATGAGTCCTGGAAGCCCAAGTCTCTTCCCTTCCATAAAACCTATTCACTGTATTTAGGGACACAAATTGGAAAGGAAGAAATCGAATTATCACTATTTGCAGATGATATGATAGTATACTTAAGTGACCCCAAAATTCTACCAGAGAGCTCCTAACCTGATAAACAACTTCAGCAAAGTAGCTGGATATAAAATTAACTCAAGCAAATCAGTGGCCTTCCTCTACACAAAGGATAAATGGGTTGAGAAAGAAATTAGGGAAACAACACCCTTCCCAATTGTCACAAATAGTATAAAATACCTTGGTGTGACTCTAACTCAGCAAGTAAAAGATCTGTTTGACAAAAACTTCAAGTCTCTGAAGAAGGAAATTAAAGAAGATCTCAGAAGATAGAAAGATCTCCCATGCTTGTGGATTGGCAGGATTAATATAGTAAAAATGGCCAACTTTTCCTCTCTTGACATTGCATGCTCCCTTCTGTCTCATCTTTTATACTTCAATCTGTACATCATCCCCAGATATGGATTGATGTACTATCTATACCAGACTCTGGAACAGATATAAGTGTCACAGAATTCTAAGTTTTAAATCACTTCATGGCTTGGACACTATGTGAAGTGATGGGGTGTGTAACACTGTGGGAATGATGTTGCAAGGCTTAAAGTTCATAAAGTAGAAACAGGCATGGGTTCAGTAAAATCATCCTAAAATCTTAAGATCTGGAGAAAATAAATAAAAGATAGATTTATTAAAAGAGAGAGAGAGAGATCCAGAGTGAGGTAGCAGTAATGGAAAGGCATAGAGGTAGAAAACAAAGGGCACCTATGAATATCTGATGGGGTTGCTATGTGTGGTGATGGTCCTTCATAGGGGATGCTACACTAGAAATATTGGGTGAAATTAAGCCTGGTAGACAGAGAGAGGCATGGGTCATTAGAAATGAGACCAAGAGAGGATGTCATTTGGTGAAGATGAAGGACAGAATACAGGCAAAAATAATCATACGATTCATGAAATAGGATAAAAATGGCAACTTGTTTTTTTATATTTTTTAACCCTCATTCCTTGGTGGATTTGTAAACTTAACGTTTTGTGTGATAAATTGGAAGAATATTTTGATTATATCAAAAAAGCATCTCACATAGGTTATTCTTCTGACACAGTAGTTATGAACGTTGGGCTTTCTTTGTAATTCCACTGACTATTAGTTCAATAGAAATTATGCATAACTAATCACATAACTGGTCGCAATATTTGTTATATTGTCCAGCTTTAACATTTATGAAAAATATCATTCAGAGAAGAAGGGTCTGCCATCTGATATTTTTTTCCCTTTTTCCTCTTTAAGCTATATCAAGGCAAGTATGTTGGAGCATACCTTTTATCCCAGCACTAGGAATGCAGAGGCAAGCAAATCTCTATGAGTTGGAAGTCAGCCTAGACTACATAGCAGTCCTGCAAAGACTACATGGTAAAGCTCTGTCTTAATAAATTAAAATAAAAAACAAAACAGTAATTACAAAGACAATATCTAATCAGTTAATGGCACCATTATTTAACATATGAATTGTGTTGCTCTACATAAACCATTGTGTATAATTTTTTTTTAATTGGAAAATTTGCTCTCAAATAACAGAGAAGGCAATCAGCAAATGATCTTTACTTGAGGTCAGCCTTAACTTCACAGTTGCCTTTTCCAAGATCTAAATCTCCCTGAAAGGGGTTTCTCAGTCCGAAGTCTAAGGCACTCTGGCCTACAGTAGATATTTGAATTAGTGATGCTTCTCCAGGACTCTTTGGCATCATGGAAGACCAATGCCATATTGAAACTACATTATAATCTGACAGCTTTAGTCCAGCACCACTCTATTCTTTTCATTTGTATCACTGCCATATATACATATATATGTATATATGTATATGCATATATATACACACATATATATGTGTGTGTGTATATATATGCATATACATATATATACATATACATACATATATATGTACACACACATATATATGTATGTATATGTATATATATATATATATATATATATATATATATATATATATATATATATATATATATCATGGATCCAAAATTCCATCTGCTCTCTGGTGTCTTCTTCTTGAGAATTCACCCTTAGAATTATGAATGGATTAAACATCAAGAGGCTGTATACAAAGTTAAGGCATGTTCTATGTATTCAAGACTTTCAAAACAAACCAACATATGAAGCCTCTTCAGATAAACAATCAGAGACCCTCAAACTCTGAAATAAATATTCTATATTCTTAGGAATCTAAGATGCTAAAGTTTAGATGAAAAGACAAGAGGAAAATACTACAAGGAATTAGCACATTCAAACAAAAGCATCTACTTAATGCCTATCCAGCATTAGTTTCTGCACAGGTTACTCCAGACACAAGGTACATGTCATAGCACACAGCTGTCATACACAGTTTCTGAGGGGAGAAAGTCCCTGAGAAGGGCCAAACTTGTTTAAAGCAATATATAGTCTAGTAAAAAATGAAGATCCCAAACACATGATTCTATGATGAATTTGCATTTGTTGATTGGGGTGTTATATTCATTACTCTCTTTATTGTTATAGTAAAAATTTTGATATAAAACAACTAAGAAAAATATTTATTTTGGATCACAGCCTGCAGGTACAATATCATATGATAGGAAGGCATATCCGCAGGAATACTGTACTGCATCCACAGTCAGGAAACACAGAGAGAATAATGCTTGTGCACTGCACACTTTCTTCTTTTGATTCACCCCCACACACTGAGCCACAGGATGGTGCTACCCACTACTCTCAGCTAGTGTGGTCACCTAAGCCTCTTTGAAAATGCTTTCACATCATACCTAATTTACTGAGGGTCATGCTTCCTATGTCTTGGGAGATAACCATGTTCACTTCTTCCTTGCTTCTGGCATTGCTGGCACTCTGTGGCATTTGGGGCTCTACCTTTATCATTATTTGACATCCCATTGTATGTCTTTGGTGTTCCTACTAATACAGAGCAACCTGTTTTATCCTGGCTAGTACAGAAGACCTCTGTAGCTTAGAGTCTTGTCTATGCATCCTTTGGGTGAATCCATCCTTCCTAAGGTACATGAACCACTAATACAGTGCAAACTCTCTTAATTTGTCTATAACACTAATCTCATAGCAGTGTTATGAAGCATCAGTAAAATAAAACAGAAGATTTGCTTAGTATCATGTCTGCCACATAGAAACCCTCAATTAAATAGAGTTTTTATCATGTCCAAGGTAACAAATAGACTGAAATATTTATATGACAAAGAGTCTTCTTGGTTAGTTTTTATTCTCACAATATGTGGGTTAAAAAGAATTCATACACAATATCTTGTCTAATCCATTTACATTGGTAAACTTCACTGACCACCTTCTACTCTATCAAGTACCATTGTATTAGCTTGACACGTACTAAATCTTTCAGTGTTCAACATGTCTGTTGGTGAAGATGCTAGGATTATCTTTTTACAAAGGTAAGAAAGGTAAAACATAGGAAGATTAAAATGCATTTAACTTCTCTAATGATACACCACCAGGAGATGGCAGAGTCAGCTTGTGCACCTGTGCTAACTGGCACCAGCAAGAGCCCTGCCCTGGACTTGCAATCTCACACAGGTACACACCACACACAGTGGTAGAGTGTGTCTAAGCTCCTTGCTGGAGGACTACCCTGGAATGGAAAAGCAGAAACCAAGCATGATGCACTGTGTTCAGAAGATACCCCAGAGTCAAACAAGCCATCATCCCAGGAGAGTAACAAAAAGCTGTTACATCTCCATCTGTCCAACTTGGGTGAGACAAACACAAAACATTTGTGACCTACAGTCTCTGTTTTGTAGCACCATCAGGAACACACCACATATTTGGTTTAAGTTAGACCTTTCCAAACAACCAGGGCACAGTGCCTCAAGGCTGAACATGCACAGAAGTGACAGATGCTGTCCACAGAAGGCTAAGGCCATTGTTCTCTGAGACTACAGCAGGAGAATTCCTCTAGAACCTAAGCTTTATACATTTATTGCAGCTCTCTCAGACTATTCTCCTTAAGCTGATATGAGTTTGGCTGTCTTTCTTATGCTCCAAGGAAAGTCCTAGAAGAGCAGGTAATGAATGCACAAAGCTTTTCTAGAGCCAGGTTTTATTTGCTGAAATTACCCTCAGGATCTTGAAGTCAGAGCACCAGATGTGTATTTTATCTTCTGTGGCTTTCCAGACTGAAACCTTTAAAATGGCCCATCTGTATCAGATTCCTAGGTCTGCCAGAACAAAATACCACAGATTGGGTGGCTTAACCAGCTAAGACTGATTCTCTAACAAGTCTGGAAGCTGGAAATCTGAGATGAGGGGGTCAATGGGTTTGATTTGTTGTAAGGGCTGTCTCTTTGCCATGTGGATGACTTACTTCCTGTGTTTGCATATGGCGGGGATCCTGATGCTCCTCTCAAAAAGACATCCCTCTTCTTTACTAGGAACTAAGCTAATAACCCAACTTGAACTTTGTTACTTCTGGAAAGATTCTGCCTCCAAATGCTGTCACATTCTACAGCCCCAAAGGGCAGTTAGAAATTCAACTTAGAAATGTGGAGTTGAGGATGGGAAATGGAAGATACACCTCACAAGCTAGCCCATAAGGCTCTACAGTATGAAGACAGCGCATGTCTAGGGAAACTGGTATCCCAATCATAAAAATAGGAGAAGTAATTCTAAATTCTTTGAATAGGAGTATTTCCCTCAAATTAATAAGTTGGTGGTAGTGCTAAGGCTTTGGATAGATTAGAGAACTGATCTACCACTTAAGTCCACCCATATCCTTAGCCTATTTTTGAAGCTAGTTTAATTTAGTTCATTATTCTCTTTTATTTGATCCAAGAACTGGGAAGATAGTGAAAAGGATACTTCTCTTTGTATATGTGTACTTGTGGTCAGGAACCAAAGGATGGTGAAGTATAGTTCTAAGATTATAAAGAAGTCAATTAATCAATCAATCAATCCAAAGTGAGCCAGCAGCCAGTTGCACTGAATATATATAACCAACCTCTGTTCAGCACCATGGGACATTTCTGTGTGAATAGCAATTTTCAGTTTCAGTCACTTTAGCATCAATGATGGTGTTCTAGCTTTATCCCAGGCACATGAAGAAAACAAAAACTAGTACTCCAATAAAATAGAGGAGAAACTAGGACTCAGATAAAAAAAGAAGCTGCTCATAAGAATTAAAAAAAAAAATAATGTCCTATTTCCCAAAATGCTTGGAGCCCACATAGACATGATCAGAAAATGCTGGTCCCCTATCCGGCCAGAGTCTGATTGTCTAGCTATCCACTCCACTCCGATCTAAAGGTTAGAGTAGAAAATTATTACTAGCTGTCAGACTTGCCTACAGATGTAACATGGTCATAATCATGAAAAGCTTTAAAGTAAACGGGATGTAAAATGTAGAGATAAGGTCATGAACTATCTTTCTTAAGAAACAGGCATTAGGAGTGGAGGGATTAAGACCCAAATGACTTGTACTCTCTTGGTTACTCAACCAGTAAGGAAAGGAGGAAAGAACCTGCACTTCAAGTTAAGAACCTTGGCCTCTCTGTTTCACCAACATGCCCACCATTCTAAATTGATGCTCTCCTTTACAAGTCCATAAAAAAATGCCCTTGGCTCTAGGGCTCATCATTAGGAGTAAGGATCTTCAACCTTCACACATGGTTCAGTAAATAATCAAAAGGGTAAGGAAAATGAGAACATCTGCTGGGTACTCAAAGCTCTTTTGACCAACTCTGTGAACGTTGTCCTTAATGTTGAGGGAACAGATGATCATGTACGCCCTCACTGTTCATTGTTAAGACAGGACCAGCAGCCTCGACTTCATATGGGAGCTTGTCATTTGTAAGAAAAGCTGACATTCTGCACAGGCCTGCAGAATTTTAGCCTGCATTTTCACAAGATGACCAGATGTAGAATGCACTTTAAAGTCAAAGAAGCAGATGCTTGAGTTTCCATTACATTCTTGCTATAATGTAAACCCCAAAGATCTCAAAACAATGTGATTACTGGCTTCATAGCATATGGCCAGGTAGACACAGGGTAGGGACAGAGTCTCTGGGATCTTGTAGAATTTGATAGCCTAATAAGCACAGGCATCCCTTCTCTAGGAACAAGTTCTGTCTTAGTCATGGTTTCTATTCCTGCACAAACATCATGACCATGAAGCAAGTTGGGGAGGAAAGGGTTTATTTAGCTTACATCCACAGTGCTGTTTATCACTAAAGGAAGTCAGGACTGGAACTCAAGCAGGTCAAAAAGCAGGAGCTGATGGAGAGGCCATGGAGGGATGTTCCTTACTGGCTTGCTTCTCCTGGCTTGCTCAGTCTGCTTTCATATAGGACCCAAGACTTCCAGCCCAAGGATGGCACCACCCACAAGGGGCTCTACCCGCTTGATCACTAATTGAGAAAATGCCCCACACCTGCATCTTGTGGAGGCACTTCCCCAACTGAAGCTCCCTTCTCTGTGATAACTCCAGCCTGTGTCAAGTTGGCACACAAAACCAGCTAGTACAATTAACCCCTTGTCAACTTGACACACAAACACATCACTATTAAGCCTCAACCCTTATTTTCGTATTCATCCCCAAGATCTAAAGTCCCACAGTCCTTACATATTAAAAGTTCAATCAATTTAAAATGTCCAATATCTTTTAAAATTCAAAGTCTCTTAACTATGGGCTCCACTAAAATACATTCTTCCTTCAAGAGGGAAAAATATCAGGGTACAGTCACAATCAAAAGCAAAACCAGTGTCTGGGATCCAACTCACGATCCTCTGGGCTCCTCTAAGGGCTTTAGTCATTTCTCCAACTCTGCCCTTTGTAGAACACATCTTGTCTTCTAGGCTCCAGATGCCTGTACTCCACTGCTGCTGCAGTCCTTGGTGGTCATTACATGGTACTGACATTTCCAAAACACTGCTGTCTTCCACTGTAACTATGTTTCACCAATAGCCTCTCATAGGCTCTCTTCATGGTTCCAAGCCTCAACTCCTTTTCATGACTCCTTCAGTCCTGTGCCATCAATTGCAACTGAAGCCGTATCTTCACCAATGGCCTTCCATGGCCCCTCACTGTGCTGAGCCTCAGCTGCTCTTCATGACCCCTTCATGCCTTCAAAGTCAGTACCACCTAGGTGACTCTTACACATTATCAAGTCCTGCTGCAGCACAAGGTACAACCTTGGCTATCTCTGGAACACAGCCTCTTTGCTCTCAAAAAACACTTCCCAGAAGATGTCACCTCAGTGATGCTGGTCTCTTCTTAATCACCACTAATTTCTTAGCTCCAGCTAACCAGCGTCAATAGTCCCAGTAATGCAAAGTTTTCACTTTAGTAGTTCTGGTATCTTGTTAATCACAGCTGATACTTCAGCCTGAGCTAACCAAAACCATAGAATCTTCACAATCAAAACAACATGGCCCTGATAAGTCTTTAATCTTCCCTCTGAAATTTCACATGCCAGACCTCCATCTCTGCACTGTTCTCAACATGATCTTCCAAGCTCCTACAGAACATCCCACCGAGTTCTTAACAACCAGTGGTTCTTCTAGCTCAAAGTTTCAGAGTCCTTCCACAGTCCTCCCCAAAACATGGTCAGGTTGTCACAGGAATACCCCACCCCTGGTACCAATTTGTCTTGGTCAGGTTTCTATTCCTGTACAAACATCATGACCATGAAGCAAGTTGGGAAGGAAAGGGTTTATTTAGCTTACATCCACAGTGCTGTTTACCATTAAAGGAAATCAGGACTGGAACTCAAGCAGGTCAGGAAGTAGGAGCTGATGCAGAAGCCATGGAGGGATGTTCCTTACTGGCTTGCTTCTCCTGGCTTGCTCAGTCTGCTTTCTTATAAAACCCAAGACTTCCAACCCAGGGATGGCACCACCCACAAGGGGTCCTATCCCCTTGATCACTAAATGAGAAAATGCCCCACACCTGGGTCTTGTGGAGGCACTTCCACAACTGAAGCTCCCTTCTCTGTGATAACTCCAGCCTGTGTCAAGTTGACACACAAAACCAGACAGTACAAGTTCCCAAAACAGAAAAAAACAATCTCTCTCTCTCTCTCTCTCTCTCTCTCTCTCTCTCTCTCTCCCTCTCCCTCTCTCTCTCTCTCTCTCTCTCTCTCTCTCTCTCTCTCTCTCTCTCTCTCTCTCTCTCTCTCTCTCTCCCTCTCCCTCTCTCTCTCTCTCTCTCTCTCTCTCTCTCTCTCTCTCTCTCTTTCTCTCTCTCTCTCTCTTATTGGCCATTTCCATTGGAAGCTTATAGCAAAAATGACAGATGAGTAATGTCTCTCAAATAGAGCTATTGTTCTCTCCTCTAAATGACTTTAAAAAAATAAAGGAAGTTATTTATCATTTTAGGCCAGAGACTTTCAATTTCAAC
This sequence comes from Mastomys coucha, assembly GCF_008632895.1. Classification (NCBI taxonomy): domain Eukaryota; kingdom Metazoa; phylum Chordata; class Mammalia; order Rodentia; family Muridae; genus Mastomys; species Mastomys coucha. The sequence goes on from NW_022196903.1 coordinate 100,669,532, forward strand.
ACAATTGAGATTTTGACTCAAACAATTTGTTACTAGGGCTGTCCTAAACTTTACATGCTACTTAGAAGATTTCTAAGCCTCTGCCCAATAGAAGTAAATAGTACTCTAGCACAAAATAACAATGTGATGATGATGATGTTGTCAGCTCCAGGTATTTCTCCTCCTGGACTTCACATTTTACAATACTAGGTCAAAGGAAAGATGGCCTGTTGAAATCTTCAGGAGGAAAATATAATGACATATGTTCTCCCAGACAGAGCCCATCATCATATTTATACTTCAGCCTAAATGAGATATTTTATTCATATTCCTCTATCCAACAACCACTAACTGGATGAAGTTTTGTTTTGTTTTGTTTTGTGTTGTATTGTTTTTGGAGTCACACAACCACTGTATGCCTGGTAACCTCAATTCTAAGAACAGAAATATGAATCTTTTGGATTTTATCACTTGTTGGATTCCTACAGTTCTAGAATCTGGGACACTCACTAGGTTCATACTCACGTTACATAAATAACAAAGATGATCTGAATCTTGACTGAAATTAATTAGCAGTAGACTTGCAGAAGCAGTTCTGAGTCTATGTGTGTGTGTGTGTCTGTGTGTGTGTACGTGTGTGTGTGTATGAGACAGAATAGTAACATATGTATGTATAAATCTAAAGCTATAGTAACAACACAATCATAAATGTCACAGTTTATTTCAGAAAATTGAGTTTTACACACTAAAAAAAATCTCCTAAAGGAAATTAATGTCAGAGAATATTGTAGAAATATTGCAAGTGAAAAAGAAAAGAATATGAAATGATAACTTACCCTACCATATACTGAGATATTTCATAAATTTACCTATTATATAATTAATATATTATGAGGTACAAGGATAGTGAAAGAAACAGATGGAACAAAATTTCATACCATAAACTCACATCACAGATTTAGTAGAAATAATAATGTCCAGGAAGTATATGCAAAAATATTTAACTACTATTAATACCACAGAAATGTCAATTGGAATGTAAAAATATAAATATCAGATGGCAAATTCACAGCAAAAATATGGTAAGTTGAATAATATTAGATAAATAAGGATCATAGAGAAAAGAAATCTTAATGATTACTTGCTTTTTTAATTAAGTATTTTGATACATGCATAAAATAATACCTTTAATTAAGACAAATCCTCATTTGTCTTCTAAAAATAAAACATTAACATATAGTTTTTGTGGAAAACTTTGAAAATATAAATATATATGAGTTATATTGAAGTCACCTTAAATTATATGTCCCCACACATAGCCATTATTAATGACTTGTTTTTAAACCAGAAATTGATTCACATTTTATGACTGTGTATGGTATTAGTAAAAACCTTTTTGCAGTATAACTGAATGTCTATAACTGGTATATTAGCAATGTATTTCTCACAGTACTAGAGGCTAGAAGGTCAATATCAAGATGTCATCCCATGATGAGGTCCTTCTTTGTCTGCCTTGATGGCAGAAGGCATCACATGATAGGGGCATGCATGAATTCAGGCCCTTTGTCTTCTTTTTGAGAAGCTAAGCTCACCATAGGGGCCTATCCTCATTAGCTCATCCAACGTTAATGACATCTTAAAGGGGTGTATGTTCTCAAACATCATCAATATATGCTGTAAATAAAAATATTTTGAAGATAAGAACTTTTGAGATACATATTGAAGCCATAACATATCATATTATATTACAGGCTAAATTTTTCTCTATGTTATTAACTACTACCTGAAAATATAGTAATAGTTAGTGTTTAGGTAAGTTTCCTCCAATGGGCATGTAGTAGATGCTTGGTTCTCAGCTTGATGCTATTATAAGAAAAACTTTACAAGATTAGAATTTGTGTCTGATGGTTGGGGTTGCTGTGAGGTTTCACCCAGGCTGGGCTGAGTGTTTCCAGGCTCTTGGCCTCTTATCTAAAGAATTGAAAGTTAAGGCTTACACAGATTTAGAAAAGAAGCAAAACTACTTCATTTGGAGCCAGGAGATACTACAGATTATAGAGGGATACAGGTCATCCTTCACATTAGGCTACATACACAAGGCTACATGATGGGCCCATTGACTTTGGTTTCATGGGCTTTAAGAGAAGGAGTTGATTACTGGCTTAATCACTTTTCTATTGCTGTGAAGAGACACCATGGCTAAGGCAACTCTTCTATAAAAGAAAGCATTTAATTTAGGGATCCTTATAGTTTCGGTGGTATAATCCATTATCATCATGGCAGGAACATGGTGGCATACAAGCAGGAACTGGAGCAGAAACTGAAAACTACATCCTGATCCATCGATGGAGATAAAGAGAAATCCCAGGCCTATCATGGGAATTTGAAACCTCAGAGCAAACTCCTAATGACATATTTCCTCTACAAACTTCTAATCTTTCCAGAGTTCTACTGCTTGGTGACTAAGTGTTCGAATATTGAGCCTATGGTCACCATTCAGACTACCACAGTTACTAAGGCTACAGTGGATGTTTCTTTGTTCTGATTATATTATATAATCATTTATCTACTGTGCCTACCCTTTTCCATATTGCATCTGACTTTGATCATACATATGCCTAACTATGGATGGACACAAGATATTAAACAGAAAATTCTATCATAGGTTAATGAAGGACTCAGTTTTGCCTTACTGCACATGCACCCCAAACCAGTTCAGGTCAGATAGCCGCTCTATCATTTTATACCTAGATACAATGGTAATACACTTAAATAAAAACTCTTTTATTGTTACCAGGGGTGGGAGAAATTATATCATTGTTCAGAGGTGAGAGTACATGTAGGCCAAAGAAGGAAGGAATTCAGGGCTCTGAAGTTGCTAGGTACATTTTTTGAAAAGAGGTGTGTGTGTAAGCATGTGCAGGTGAAGGAGCAAGGCTATCTAGTACATTAGTGCAGGGTGTTTATGCATAGCCCTAAACCAAATGACAGTCTCAGGGTACTAAACTATCCACAGAGCTTACCTGCCTCAGTATGATAGGATGTATTTTGGTATTGAGTAGATACCATCACAGGTATTTTGGGACCCTGGACCCTTCCTATGTTCCCTGGCTATAGGCGGACAGTGTTATTTAGTGAGGATTCTTGCTATGTGTGAATCTAAAAGCTGATAATCTTAGGTGTTTGTCAAAAATAAAGTTTATATGTAATATATAACATATAATAAATATATACTATATAATGCATAATAAATATAGAATATAATATTATTAGTAGTACATGGTTAGATATTAGAAAATTTCAAACACATAATTTAAAATGGAATAAGAATAGAATAAATAATACTATAAGTACCCCTATAAATTGTCATCATCAGTTTTATCCAGTTATGAATGTTTCAAATTGTAACAATGACTAGTGTGATAAGATTTGCTCATGATATAATAGTGACACAAATGTTATTGAGATAACCAATAGCTTTTCGATTAAATTTAAGGCCTATTCTATAGTGAGAAATGCATACCTGGTACTTAAATCTATTCAAGAAGCAGTTTTGGGGGAACTTGCAAACTCCAGGGGTTAATCTACTAGTATTTTGCTAAATAAACATAAGATCTATGTTCCCTTTAAATTCATAGTTTTCAACATATGATTTAGTGTGGCTCAGAGAACTCATCAGAAATAGACAACCAGTCAAAGTTCAAAGACTAGGTAACTGGCTGTGGAGTGCTTGCCACAAATGGGCCAGTTATACAAAACCCATTCCCCAAAGCTCAGGGACCATGAAGGGAGAGGTAGCAAAATGTTTGTAAAGGAAAGAAGTGGAGGAGGACAAAACAATGTCTTCCAGACAGGATGGGACCACTGCATTCATGAACTTAGCCAACGTGATTGCTACATTTTTTCAAGACATTCCTTTCCACTTACAATTATTAATGATTACATCTTAATTTTACTAGTAGTAAATTTACATTCATTGATTATGTTAGCACAAGAGAACCTTCAGATATTCAATGAATAATTGCTTATTGTGTTATTTCTTCTACTAATGCAGAAATTTAAAATAATTCTTTCAAAAGAGAAGTGGTAAGATTTAAAAATATAGCTCATTAACAAATTAGAGTGGAAGAAAGGATTGTACTATAGTTAGAATGAAAAAATCAGGTTTGAGGGATTTGCTGCACTAGTTCACTATTTAGATGGCATGGGGTAAATTCACTTAATTATTTTTACTCCAAATTCCTCACATATAAAATGGAAATAACTAATTAAATAACTAAACAGAATAATCATAATAGCATTAAGCCCATCTTCATACTCCTGATGTTTATACACAAGTGTTCAATGATGCCTGGTAGAATGGTTGACAATAACTATTCTCATTGGTTAGTTAATAAACACACAGCAAGTACTAATGTTGTGAGCTTTGGTGGATATAACAAATATAGAACGTAAGTGCCATATAAGTGCAGGCATTTTTATAAGCCAAACAGCATGATGGCTTTCTCACTTAGAAGATAGAAAACGTCAGCCCACTGCTTATCTTTCTGCTACAAAATGAAAATGGAATAAGCTGCAATTTCAGCATGGGGTTATGAAAGTGGAGATTGGGAACAAGCGTCCATGCCCCAAAGTACAAAGAAGGATAGATATGGCAGGATCTTTCTTACTCAGCAGAGGGGAGTCTGAAAAGCAGGAGGGGCAGGCAGTGCCATTCAGAATTGTACTGTGCTCCTGCAGGCACTCCTGCCTACAAGCCCAGACCCCCTCTGTCTTTCACGAGCCCTGGGAAAGCCAGTCGTGTCAGAAGGGCCAGGGAAGCATATGGAAGAAGAACAGCATGCTGACAGCTGAAGCACTGTTTTATAATAACACATAAAAAGTAGCAGCTATGCTAGTTAAAACAGGATTACTTTTAAATGTATGCTTGGATACACACAGAGAGATGTGTCTTGAAAACTGGCATAGAGAGGCTGTCTGAAGAGGCAGACAGAGTCAGGAGTTTGCAAGCTCTTATCTGCAATACTAACACACAGTAAGACTGAGTTACGGAGGAGGCCAAGACTCACCACCTCACCTAACTATGGTGCTAACCACTAGGTGAAACTCCTAACACACATCAGTTTTTCCATCGGCTGGCCAAACACACCATGATTCTTTCATCAAAGGGTCCTGGTAAATCATTTTAAAGGGTATGCTAGGATTTTATGTTAGCAAATATTTTTTTATTTATTCCCAGAGCCTGAATCTCAGAGTCAAACTGTGTGAGAGTACCTGAAACTGTTTTTATAACTTAGGCCCTCCACCCAAACAGCTAGATGATCACAGGAAGGACAAGCAAGTCGAAAATGAAAGAGCATTAAACTCCCTACTAGAACAAAAAGCAAATCAAGGGAAAGGAATGTCATTATTTTCCTAAAATCTGATGATACATCATTAACTGCTTTATATTTTATTGAACCACATGAGGAACTCCACATAGATATTTGTAAAATCCAGGAAATTAACATGACCTTAACATGTAATCTATATTTAAACCATACAACACTGAATCTGATGGTACTTATATACTGATCAATATAAATAAGCAGGTTCACAAACTAAAATATTTGCTCATTCACCAAGGATAAATGATTGTAAGCACAAGATTTACCTGATTAGAAAGAGATCTTGTTAACATAATCCCCAGGCCTGCTTACATAGTCATCTACCTTTAGAGCTTCCTAATTGGCACAGTTCTGGTTGGCATTTGTTATAATGATGTTTGGAGTATGGGTTCTCAGATTCATAAGGTAATGCTTGAATAAGATTATTCTCAGCCACATTCAAATACTAATGTGCTTGACTTGACATCTAAACCCTTGAGGACCCTGGAGTCTATATATATATATATAGTAAATCAAGAGTTGGAACTTGAAAGAAATTTCTCATTTTTATGCTGTTGTCATATGTGCCCAGGTATTTTCTCTGCATGCATGCCTGTGAACCAACTGCTTATACCGTACCTGTGGAGGCCAGAAGACAATGTCAGCTTTCCTAAAACTGGGGCTACAGACAATTGTGATCCGCCATATTGGTTCTAGGAACTGAATCTAGGTCTTCTAGAAGAGCAGTCAGCACTCTTAACCTTCAATCATTGTATGTAATCACGCCAGCCCTTCTGATTTTTTTTAAACAAAAAGTTCTCCTTTTATAGATGAGAATACAGGGGCCAAGAGAGAATAGAATCCCTAATGATCTACAAAGCAGAACAAACCTCAGAATGTTCTAGAACAAAAGGAAAATTTTCCACAGCACCAAGTCCTTGGCTTACTTTATTAATGACAAAATGCTCTCACCTGTCAAGAAAATCCTGAGACTTGTGTTTGGTCACATTCGATTGGATCCTATATGGTTCAGACTGCTTATATAAACCTACATAACTTTTTGCAAATGCCACAAGTCAGCTACTGGAAAGCAGGCTGTATATCAGTACATGTGCTTGATTCAGTACACACTTGACATCCGTACAGACTTACCATTTCTTTTGCTCTAATGTTATATAATATTCTAGACAATTTTTATTTGTTTTGTTGATAGCATAGTTCTTGATGTTTGGCCATTTTGAAAATAGTAGATCCTATTATTTATTATTACTATTTGTTGGTAACATTGGATAGCTTTAAAGAAAATTAACTATTTGCTTAGATTCCTCAAGGAGAAATTTACATGTAAATAAAGAAAATATCTAATAAAAAATGATAAAAAAAAGAAAAGAGAAAAAAATCTCAGAAAAGATGGCTTTTCAGTATGATTGATATAATTACTAATCTCCACAGTCCCCATGATATCTATATCCATATCTATATTTATATCTATCTATATCTATATCTATTTATCTATCTATATCTATATCTATTTATCTATATATATATATATA
>NW_022196903.1:100676439-100691439 GCF_008632895.1 Mastomys coucha
TATATATATATATATATATGTGGAGGCTAGAGAAGAAGTGGAGTAGCACCTTGAGCAGGGCATGCCAAATGGTACAAATGATGGCATCTGCTGTGATTAGTCTATTCTTGAAAGGTGACCTTATAGGAAACTGAAGATCCACCTTGAACTCTTGTCCATGAAAATACTATTGCACAAGCTTTTCATTTCCTAATAATGCCTTCAAGTATATCTCTCCCTTTCTGTCTCCTTCCCTCTCTCCTTTCCTCCATCTTTCTCTCCCTCTTCTCTCCCTCTGTCTCTGACTCTGTCTCTCTGTCTCTGTGTGTCTTTGTGTCTGTTTCTCTCTCTCCCTCCCTCTCTCTCTCTCTCTCTCTCTCTCTCTCTCTCTCTCTCTCTCTCTCTCTCTCTCTCTCTCTGCTATGTCTAGAAATATATCTAGTGGAAATAATTATGTTTATTCTGACAGCTCATAAGAGTTTCCTACTCTATTTACTGAAATCCTGGCATCTTTTAGAAGGCAGCCCAAGGAAATCCCACTTTGAATGCTAACCCTATGATTCACTTACTGTGTGAGCTGTAAAATGAGTTAAGCATCTGCTCTATTGCCAGCCATATAAAACTCCTGTGCACACTGCAAATGAACTCAGCAGCATCAACTGGACAATGACAGGTGATGTTTTAAATTATTAGGTTTTTTTTTCTTTTCACTGAAGTCACTTTAGCACTTCAGAAGGGGGCCTTTCACTCAATGGAGAGAAACCTGAGTTAACTGCTGTGGTAATTTCTAAATCATCCCAGTGATGGCCTAATACGGTTATCCTGTAGTTAGTTGCTCAAGACACTACCTTTTTGAACTTATATATAGTTTCAGAACTTCCTTTATATAGTTCTGAAAACAAGAATATATTTACATGAATATGTAGATTTAAACAATGCTATAACATAGCACTGAAAAATGGGCATATAAAACTACAGAAATGTATTATTGCACACTATGTGGACCTACAAGTTTGAAATCAACATATTAAACGAGTCTTGCTCTTTCTCTCAGAGGACTCTAGGGAATAAATCTTTCCTCATATCTTCAAGCTGTCACTGTTCACTGGCTAGCCTTGACTTTCCTTGGAGATTCGGTTTGAATGTGTCCCTCAGAGTGCATGTGTTAGGAACTTAATCTCCAAAATTAAGAGGTGTAAACTTTGAGAGGTGGTGCGGAAAGGCTCTGCTGGTTGTGGAAGGCTCAAGGCTTGGGATTCCATTTCTTGTTCTCTCACACTTCAGACCCTTTGCTCTCCCTTGCCTGCCTGCCTGTGGTATGGGATGATAATGCACAAGGACACTTACCCGATGCTTTTCAGCTTCTCGGCCTTCAAAACTGTTCTGTTGTAGGTTGAGACTGACTGAGTTCCTTTTGGCATTAAGCAGGCCCATAACTACAGCCACATTTGTTATATGCATTATATTCATTCACCTAATCATTCTTTTAAGTACTTTTATTTATTTTTAAGAATTTCATACATATATAGAGAAGTATTTCATTATATCAGTATTTATTTATCCCTCATCCTTCCCCTCTCCAACTTCTACTGTATCCAACTCTACCATCCTACCTAATTTCATGTTCCTCTCCTTTCAGGACTCACAGAGTCCCACATGTACATAGGTATGGGTATGCTATTGAAGCATGGTCAACCAAAAATGCCCCATACCCTTAAAGAAAACTGACTCTCTCTACCCTAGTAGCTATCAGTTGTTAATAGCTCCTCAGTTGGGGACTCATGAACTGCTCCCCTATCTACGCTGCAATGTTGATTAGTTTGATTTTTGTAGGTCCTCTGCTGGGTAAGCATGCCTGATATAAGTTCATAAATGCAACATGCTGGAGTAGTCTATATGAAGTTGTGTCTCTGTTCATTCTCACCTACCTAAAACATTCTCTGATTGGTGTTAATAAAAAAAAGAAGATCTGATGACCAATTAATTGGGCAGGAAGTATAAGGTGGGATTTTATTGGAGGGAGAAAGGAACTCTGGGAAGGAAAAAAAGAAAAGCCCTTTTTGCCAGGAGACATTAGAGAATACAGTCATGATTACAGGCCTGGACAGTTGAGCTAGCCACATGGCCAGACAGGGATAACTTAGATGAGCTAGTTGAGAGTCTGACCAGTTAAGGCCTAAGCTTTGAAATATTAAAGGGTCTCTGTGGTTATATGGGGAACTATCTGGTTTAGGAATAACTGACACCATACTAATTTCAATAATTAATTAATGTATATAGAATATTTGTAATTCATTTTATAGCAACAGCCCAGTCATATCCAAAGACACAGCTTTCCCTAGACCTCCTTATCTGTAGCTTTTATGATAACTTTCCCCCTCTTTTTCAATACTTCCTGAGCCTTGAGGAAAGGAGATATGATATAGATGCCCCATTTATGGCTGAGCGCACTACACAGACACTCCTTCTCTGTACTGTGATGAGATGTGAGTCTCTGCATTAACCTTGTCCACTGCACAGAGACTTCTCTGATGGGTACTGAGAGCTACACTAAATGATCCATTCTCCAGCAAACCAGTTGTTGAAGGTTACTCTTGAGAGCCAAGTCTAGTGCCAAGCAATTGGATATGAGGGCGAACCAAAGACATGTGTGCTTGCCCTCAAACAGGGCATTAAACCATAGATGTCTGCCCCTGACTAGAATGGAATGCAGGGGCAAAGTCCCTGGAGTCTTTTGAATTTCACACAGTGGCAATTGCTGGATTGGGTTCACAGCAGGTGTTCAATAAATAACTGGTGAGCCACAGGCCAGATGTACACAGCCAGCTTTGTTGCCTGGGTAGCTACTGATTTATGGCTCCATATGGTTACCCTTTGTGACCTTCCCAGTGGCTTCCTAGGCTAAGACCACTGTCTTCTTTCTTTTGGTATCTTTTTCTCTATTCTTACAAACACATGTTCTCATTTTCTTTATCTATCTCCTGAACAGCCCAGCCCCAATCTAATGGAAAATGTGGGAGAGATTGGGTACATTTTTTTTCCTCTGCATGTTAAGGCTATCATAGATTGACCAACCAGGATATTCCTACAGATGACATCCAAAGTTGAGACCGTTCTTAATCACAATTACCATTGTCAGGAATGAGGTAGATAGTTACATAGGATGTTAATGCAGGGGAAATTCTAATTAAAAGAAATGAAGGAATCTAATACTGATCATCTGTCATTATGCTGTCATCCTTGCCAATGAAACAAGAGCTGGTTTGTGCCAAGAGTCTGGCTATCGCTTTTGAAAGAAAACTATTTATAATTAGAGTTGTGTTGAATATTTAAAAGTTGCAAAATTACCATGTCTCCAGGGGGAAATGTCTGTGAAACCATGCAAGGGCAAATCCAGAAAGATTTCTGATACATAAAGAGCTTCCAAGTTTGTATTAAACAAGGAAAATGGGCCATGGCAATTAAAAGCAACATGCATTTTTAGAAAGCTATTCTGCTAATTAATTGTCATCTCGCAAATGCTTCTAAGCCTATAGGATGATGATGAATGCCAGTGAGTGATTATTCAGTAAATTGAAATTGGAGATTTCATTTCTTACTTTCAGGCTTTGGAGTATAGTTTAATATAAACTTTCTTCCATATCCAGTGACCATTTGTGTACAATATTATCTTAGGGTCTCACTTGCCGTAATGAAACCCCATGACCAAAAGCAACTTGGGGAGGGAAAGGTTTATTTCATCTTATGGACTGTAGTCCATAACCGAGATAAATCAGAGCAGGAACCTGGAGACAAGAAGTGACCTGTACGCCAGTATTCCTGGAGGAGTACTGATAATTGTCCTCCTCTTTATGACTTGCTCAGCCTGTTTTCTAATAGCACCCAGTGCTACCTCCCAGGGATGGAACCACTTACAGTGAATTGGGTCCTCCCACATCAGTTATCAATCAAGAAAATGCACCAAAGTTTTGCCCACAAGCTACTCTTTTGGGGGCATTTTCTCAAATGATGTTCTCGCTTCCAAAATGATACTAGCTTATGTCAAGTTAACATAAAGATACCCAGAACAATCTCTAGCTAAATATAAGATAGAGGAAAATTTTGTGAGTCTTCAAAACAGCTAATATGAAGCCCATGCATCTTTAAGTACATGGAAAAACTCAAAACCATAGTTTCATCTTGTTTGCTATTATAGAATATGTATATTATAATGTAAGCAATATAAGCCAACAGATCCTCTGCCCATCATTATAGTTTTAAATACCAAGGCAAGGCAGGCACAGACTCATTTATATTCCTATCTATTGCCTTCTCATTCAGATTATTTAAAAACATATATGAGACAAAAAAAAATGTTTTCTGCTCAATGTTTCAGTTTGTATCCTCTAAAATGTATAAACTCTGAAAACCTACAGGTCATGAAAATAATCATTATCATAGTTAAAATAATTGGCAATAATATGTCTCAAGCCAGTGTAGTACCATGTACCTATAATCCTACCACTCAGGAGGTTGGAAAAGAAAACTATCACAATTTCAAAGTCACTTTGGGCTATGTAACAAGACCCTATCTGAAACAACAATGATAATAATACTGTGGCTTTTTCTTTCCCTCAGTAGACTTGAAACAGTAAAATAAATGGAATGAAGAGGTAGTGATGGAATAACCTACAATATGAATAATTTTAGTGAACTCATCTAACTTCCTCTAAGATTGAGTTGAGCCAAAGGTAAGATGGCTAAATCACAAAGCACATAAGATATACATAAGCTAAGCACAATATCAGTTATAGCTAAAAGAGTCAAACTAAAATTACGATCCGTTCTGTTAAAAGTAAATTAAATTTCTTAGGAGAGGTACTCTAAAGAGTCACCGATGATGAACGTGCTTCTAAATCAATAAGAATTCTTTTAAAAGCCATATGACTTGTTGTTAGCCTCTGAGACTCCAGTTAAAAACATAGCTCCTACTGGAAGGTTCTCTTTTGGTTCCCATAATACTATGCACTCATGCCAACACCTTCTTCTCTGTCAAGAATGTCTCACTGTACCATGGCCACCAAAAGCTGCAACTCTTCTGGTCCCAGTCTTAAATCCTATCTTGCCATTTTCCCGTGTAGCTTCACTATTTTTTAAACAAAGGCAATAATGCAATTGCTAGCAACTCCTACCTTGATACCTCTGACCTTGATGCCATCTTTTGACTTTTCCTTTCACTTAATCTTCCCTCCCTCCCACTCTCAATCAGCTAATCCTCAATCTTTTCACAGCACAGCTAAAGCATCATTCCCAGATCAAACCTTTCTTTAATCTCCTGTTATACACTCACATATTACACTTCTAGGAGGAACCCAGGTTAGGCTGTTAAGTGTCTCTGGTCATAATGTTTTCATCAACCATTCAGCTTATAACCTTGCATTATGTGTGTGTTTAAAGATCTCTTCTTTAATATATCTTATTGATTCATTAGCGCTGAGATCATTGCCAGGAGCTCTATAACTCATTGCTGAGTGAAACAGATTCAGCACATATATTTTCTCCATATGGCACCCCATTGCGTTCCCTCACTTAGAAACATGAAGCAACAGTTCAGGACTGTACTTGGGGGTCATTTTAAACAGCAAAATTGCCAATAAAAAAGCACAAAAATGCAGGAAATGTGGCATAAAACAAGCCATAAAAATGGTACTTATCTGTTATCTGAGAGCTGATAAAAGAAGGCAGAGTACAGTCTTGCTCAATCTCAGCTGGAAATGTGCAGCTTGGGCAACTCCAACTCTTCATTACTCTCTGCATGGCTGAGATCAGACATCAAAGTGCTGTGAATATTGATCTGAGGCTTGAGGTCTACAGATAAACTTTAGAGGCTAGATGAACCTCAAACACAGAATCCAAGAAGAAAGAGAAATCAGCTTGTTTTTAAAAGCATTATTCTTGGTAAATTATAAGCTTCATAAAAATAGTAGATTTGTCTCTTCTTCATTGTATCTCACTACTAGACCCAATGCTTTGTAGGTATCCAATAGAATTTTCCTAGTTAATGAACATTTATAGTTTTGTGGGTCCAGTGAAGATGTATAATCTCAGTTATTAATCCCAATTTATACATAATATATGAAAAGACAACAGGGTCTCATCAAGAACAAATGGAGTACACAAAGACAAAAGTGAGAAGAACATGAGTTAAAATTAGGAAGCTTGTAGATAGGGTAATGGAGATTGATAAAGAGGATGAGCTGAGTCTAGATGATAACTTGGGGCAGAAAGGCCATGTAAAAAGCTGACAATCAGTGCAGTGGGTGACAAAGCACAGATCTGAAAAGTGTTCTATTCTGAAATTGTACTTAGGACAGAGTGATGGCCAGAGAAGGGCTGCAAAATGAACAGACAAATAACCAAGTGGATGCATGCACATATAGTTAAGGAAGCAGACCACTGAGCTGATCAAATCTAATCATCACATTACAATAAGAATAAATGACTATGTCATAGAAATATCTTCAGGTCATGGATATGGTAGGAGTGGGATTTGGGATAACAAATACTTTCACAGAACAACCCCAGGCAGAGGTCTTCAGTTATTCATTTCTAATGCAGCTCTGAGGAGAAGGAGCTTTTCCTAAAGAGACATGAAGAGACATCTATTTACTCTACCAATAACAGACCAAAGAAATTATTCCACCAACATCTAGACTAGTAGAACAGTGAGTTTACTAAGCTACTTATAGAGGACACTTAAGGCCTGCATACCATCTGAAGACCCCTGCATGATAGAGAAGCCCATGTCCCAGTGTGTGCCAATTCATAGGGGCATCCCTGGAGCCCCCTACAGAACTTGCAAACACATCAGATGACCATAATACCTTTCTCCCTCAGCAATTTGAGAAGGGGCTCAAATTGTCAATCTTAGAAATTCCAGGAGTTCTCCATGAGCTTCTTGGGATTTGTAACTTTTGTTTACTTCCTAAAGCTTGCAAGTTTCATTTACTTCCTTAATCACATGCTCCTCCAGGATGGAGTACTTCAGTTCAGAGAAAATAGCTGCCCAGGAGTAGCCTGGTCAAGCAAGATGCTGACATTCTCAACTCACAAGTGGAATCTAAAGTAAGGTTGCAGTCCTTCTGAGGAATAAACACTAAAAGGGAAGCAAATCGTGCCTGTGGCTGAGACATCCTAGCCAATGGTTAAACCCAAGAGGGGCATCTGGCATTCACCTATACAGAGAGGGAGAGAGGAGGGAGGGAGAAAGAAAGGGAGAGAAGGGGACAGGGAGAAGAGAGGGAAAGAGAGGGAGAGAAACACACAGTCTAAGATCCCTCATCTAGTCTAGTTCCCTGATTTAGATCCAGTCAGCCATAAGTAGGGGGAGCCTGAAAGTCTACTTCTTGTGCTTTGAGTTTCTAATGTGAAGGGGATGGGGGTGGTATGGCAGTCCTGTGGCAATGAATCCCCAGGCTGTGAGCTGTGCCTTCTCTACTCAGGGTAGTTACATTGTAAGGTAACTAGTTAGTGGTCAGAGTTTTGGCTAATTGGCTGGTCTTAGACAATAGTACAGAGAATGCCAGCCAATAGAAATGTTGTCACACAGCTGGACATGGGCCACTGGAACGCAGTCCAGTGGGGAAAACCAGGAGGACAGAAAGAAAAAATATTCTAGAATTATGCTACCTAGAGGCAAGACAGGTAGACCTTTATACTCCAGTTCCAGCTAGTCTTTGGTCCAAGACTGCTCCCTATGTGCAATTGTCCACTGACAGTTTTCATCTGCTACTTGGGTGACTAAGTGCACAAAGCTCAGAATGCTTTCAGTACTGGCAATTGACTGGAAATCATGCCAATGGGACAGATGCAGCAAGAGCAGGGGCATCCAAAGCTGGGCATCATCTAGCACTTCCTGCAACACTCCCTTTAATACTTAAAGTCTGTAGGCTTCACTTAGAATCTTATATTCCTAGCAATGCTTACACTGGCAGGCATTTAAGATTTACCTTGAGTAGCTGAATAAATGGGTTTGAAGAGAACTAGGAAAATACAACTGGCAAGGTCTTGGCAGAAAGGTAATGAAATATGATAATGTGCAAAAAGAAGAGAAGCTAACAGGTCCTAGAAATTTCTAGAGGTTCACCACCAAAAGCAGCATAACACATTACACAAAAAGTCATTTGCTGACTTTTGTTAGCACCCAAAGATCAGAATACTGTGACAGCTGAGGCTAGATTGGGTGAGGGGTGTATGCTTATGTGAGTTCAAGTATTTGAATTCATGCTTGCCAAGGGATGCATGGTACACAGGCAAACCCTGGGAGATAGAGGGAAGAATTAATTTTGTTCCTGTTTTGTATTAGGTTTGACACCTTACTGCAAGCCAGGGATCCTCCTTCTTTCTCTTGTCTTAAAGCACTATTATTTGGATTCAATGTTAAAGCCATGAATTGTCTCCAAGGACCGAAAGACTCCAAATAAAGGCTATTATTTTAATGAAGAAACAAAAGGACTCCATAAAGAATTCAGCTGATTATCTTGAACATAACCCAGGAGGCTTTTCTGTGATCTCAGTTTTCTCTCTAGCAGTGTTATTTTAGGGGGAAAATCAGCATGTGTGAGGTTAGATTTCCAGATTGAGTTAAGAGTGAGAAAAAAGTAGATTTAGCTCCTCAAGATGAGATTTTCCATTGTTTGTCTTTGGGACTGCTGGTGTTTATGGATAATCCCTACAGTTTTTGCCTTTGTCATTTATATAAGGACATGTTGCACATATGCATCCAATTATGGAATCTCATGGATCATTTTGAATCTGGAAATTTGTTTTGTTTTCATTCAGCTCTCATTCCAAACATGTTTTATTTATACTGTTTTTTTGTTTTTTTTTCTTTTTTTTTTTTACTTTTCAAGGATCATCAGTATATTCAGAACTTATTTTATATGCAATTGTCCTGTGGATGCTAATTTTAAAAAAAAAATCAGCCTCTGTATTCTTTTGACTTTCATAGGAAATTAACATAATTGGGTTTTTCTTGCATTTTGAAACTTCACACCCTTTATAAAGGACACATTCATCTTGCATTGATCTTTCCCCCATCCCACATCCCTCAGTTCTTTGTGCCTAATAGGTGTTCAATAAATCTTGGTTGAAATAAATTCTTCACTCTTTCAGAGTGAAAAGATTGTATCTTTCAGTTCCTTGTCTGCTTGAGGCTCTTAGCTTTCAAGGCAGTCAGCAAAGAACAAGATGGGGTTTTTCTTAGTGTTTCTGACTGCTCTGACCTATAAGTCCTACTCCAGACTCACTCTCCCTGGTTTTCGAAAGAGTTCTTACTAGGTGATCTGATAGTTACCCAACGAGCAGAAGAGCTTCTGGATTAAGCCTGCTACTTTGAATTTGGAAACACTTTCACGCAAGCCTTGCCCTGGAAGTGTAACTATTTACTTAAGATTTCTTAGGGTTAGAACTCGGAGGATATGCTACAGCTACTGGCAGATAGGGAGATAAAAGAGATGCATAGGGATGTAGAGAGAGAAGAACCAGAGCACCCGTGCCCTTTCTGGGCACAGCATTTTCCAGCTGCTCACTGTGCTCGCTGGCCCCTCTTTTGTCCTTCCCAGAGGTCAGAAGCTATCAATGAAAATCCTAATATTCTAATCACTCCATACTTTTGGTGACTAGCCCAAACACAAAGCCATACAAGGACACCCAGTCTTTTCATAACATAAACTCTGGTATGATCACAAAGCATTCAGGATGAATAACAGAGTGTACTAAGTACTGTGCTTTCAATGTTGATTCCCTTCAAAACTATGTTGAAATTTAACTGCCAGTGTACTAGGAGAGGAACAAGGGCTGGAGAGATGAGGCAGCAGGTGAAAGCATTTGCCCTTTAGGATGAGGAACTAAAGTTGATCCCCAGAATCAAGAGGCAAATGAACTGCAAAATTTTATAGTTTACCCAGTCTATGATAGTCTGTCAGAAGAGTTGAAAATGGACTCTAATACTCAAGAAATTCCAACAGTTTTAGGATCCCTGTACCAGGAACTCAGGACAAGAACTAAATCCATTTCTTTTCTGCATTTACTTACTCTCTCTTACTGGAGGTTCCCTTTACCTCTCAGATGAGCTCCTTACATCTGATCCAGATTCAGGAGTCTTGTGGCAGACACAGCAGTGATGTAGGATGATAGGATATATGGTGTGGTTCTTTCTGGTTTTGTATCTGTTTTGTTGTTTTGTTTTGTTTTGTTTTGTTTGTTTTGTTTTTGTTTTGTTTTCCCCTAGAAAGACAGGTAAGCAGGAGCCTGGAAAGAGTGTGTTCATGCCAATCCCAAGATAAAGATGAAAATGCCTGGAGGAGGGGAACAAGAGGCCATCATCCCAGATTAAAGACCAATAAAAGAAAGATCACTAACCACAATTCACTAAGCTGCTTAAAATAGAGCCTTCCTATCCAAATTCTGTAAGATACCAGAGCATTAAAGATTCCACTCTTCAGAGCACTTCAAAAGCCAAGTTTTCAGAAAGAACAAGCCTAAAGTTCAAGTTTAAAAAGAGTAAAAAAGTGTAATGAACAGCTCTAATTAGCATTTTTCCTAAATGTATTATAAAGGAAAAATTAATGTGTAGATTTGGGTGAAATACAAGCCAATGTTGATTAACCCTCATGCACCTTCTCACCTCTACTAATACCTCTATCTTATTAAATGGGCCACAAGTATTCTGCTGCTGGTAATTAGGTTCAGAGTGTGTGTCACAATTGTAATAGGTTATTGATTGCTTCTTAAAGAACTTCATAGCTCCTCGGGCTTTGAAACCATTAATGAATGCTAGAATTGATAAAGTTGAGTTTAATTACATACAGTATGTCTTGTTAGACATTAACCTTGCATTTATTCTGGTTTATTTTTTATGTTTTGAACAGCTGAATTTATATTTTGAACTTTCACAAGATAAATGCCTGCCCTAGCTGTACTTCATTCTTCAGAAGCCATGGGCATCCATGATAATTTTATTTGGAAAGAAAATAAGTATATTATTCTTTATGATTTACTATTTTATATAGTGGTAAACCTGTATTTATGCCTGACTGAATATTGTTCAAGAACTGCAGGCTAAGCAGGCATACTCTGTTGCAAGGGGATTTCTTCTGTGTTCTCTGGGAACCCTAATGAAAAGTCCCCTGTTCGTTCTGAAAAACAAAAATTACACATTATATTCTCCCTATATGATGCTGATGGATGCTTACCTGACCAGAAAAGCAGAAGCACATCTTTTAGTGGATGACTGTTTCTAACCTCTTCCAGAGATCAGGAGGATTCCTGTTTGGAGGACAACAGAGGTCTCCTGAACAGGTCAGTGAATTAGATGTGTATCCCCAAGCAATATCTCAAATACTCAAGAAGGAAAATACTACCAAACATAGCAATCACATTTCAAGGAGACCAGTTACTATTCTCAACTGTATACCGTCTAGTTCTCAAATCCCAGATCAGGCTTTTTCCTTTTAGAGTTTCTGCACACATGGGAGCACACACCCACCCACACTTTTCTGTCCTCTACACTAAATAATTTTAAGATCTCAAATATTTCCTCCTATTTTTGCAATGCTAGGGTTCTGCATATGCAGGGCAAACACTCTGTCAACTCTATTGCAGAATGAACAATGAATTATGACAACTCTGGAAAGTCGGGTTTCCTGGGGGCAGGAATGACTTCAACCTCAGGCCTCCTAATGGCAGTGATCACATTGTTCCTGCTCAGGGTTGGCACTTGATTTGGAGCCTAGGAAAGCACTGAACACATACATATGGGCAAATGTAAAAGCACCCCATGATCGCTGAGAACTTTACCAGCATAATTCTCATGACTGTACTTGTTCCAGTCTCCAATCCTCTTGGAGTGATATTTCCTAGGCCAAAGGGAAAAAGCAAAGAACTGAAAAAAAAAAAAAGTAATCAGAGTTTGCCTACAAAAGAATCAGCTTAATTAATGGAATTAGCATATCTGAAGAAAGAACTAGACAATAGAAGAGAATTTGCTTCCATGGAAAATAAAGATTGGACTGCAGAAGGGGAAAAGAATTGGCAGCACTGTTCAGGCTTTCAAAAATAAGGTGGCTTATGCCATTCTGTTCATATAAAAGCATGTTAGCACCAAGAACAGCATCAGGGGACTGTCACTTTTTTTTCTTTTGGTTGTTTTTTATTAGCTATTTTCTTTATTTACATGTCATATGATATCTCCTTTCACAGTTTCCCCTCCTATAAAAAGAAAAAAAGAAGAAAAAAAAAAACTGTTCCCTCCACCCTTCCCCTGCTCAATAATCCACTCTCTCCCACTTCCTGGCTCTGGCATTCCCCTACAATGAGGCATAGAACCTTCACAGGACCAAGAGCCTCTCCTCCCACTGATGACTGATTAGGCCATCTTCTGCTATACATATGCTGCTGTAGCCAGGAGTCCCCCCATGTGTACTCTTTGGTTGGTGGGTTAGTCCCTGGGATCTCTGAGGGTACTAGTTAGTTAGTTCATATTGTTGTTCGTCCTAAGGGGCTGCAAACCCTTCAGCTCCTTGGGTCCTTTCTCTAGCTCCTTCACTGGGGACACTGTACTCAGTCTAATGGATGGTTGTGAGCCTCTACTTCTGTATTAGTGGGGTACTGTCAGAGCCTCTAAGGAAACTATGGAGAAGAGACTGAAGGAAGGACAATCCAGAGACTGCTCCACCTGGGAATCCTTCCCATATTCAGTCATCAAATCCAGACACTATTGTGGATGCCAGCAAGTGCTAAATGACAGGAGCCTGATATAGCTGTCTCCTGAGAGGCTCTGACAGTACCCCACCTTTTCTTAAATACACCTCTACCACCTGAACCTAGGCCCCTTTATAATATGGCCAGATGTCCAAATTTGTTTAACTGGAAAGTTACAGAGGACAGAGATTACTATATGGTTACTGCACTGGCTGGTTTTGTGCGCTAACTTGACACAGGCTGGAGTTATTACAGAGAAGGGAGTTTCAGTTGGGGAAGTTCCTCTGAGATCTAGCTGTGGGGCTTCTTCTCAATTAGTGATCAATGGGGTAGGGCCCCTTGTGGGTGGTGCCATCCTTGGGCTGGAAGTCTTGGGTTCTATAAGAGAGCAGGCTGAGCAAGCCAGGGGAAGCAAGCCAGTAAGGAACATCCCTCCATGACCTCTGCATCAGCTCCTGCTTCCTGACCTGCTTGAGTTCCAGTCCTAACTTCCTTTGATGATAAATAGCAGTGTGGAAGTAAGCTGACTAAACCCTTTCCTCCCCAACTTGCTTCTTGGTCATGATGTTTGTGCAAGAATAGAAACCCTAAGACAGTTACCAATGACAAAGGACTACAAATAAGGCAAATGGGAAGTGGTGGTAAAAAAAAAAAAAAAACAAATCGGATGAGTGTTACACATGGATGCTTTTAGCACACCTGCTATGGTATCTCCAACATAAATTTAAAACTGCAGTTAATACGAATCTGTACCTAGAGTTATCCACTGGGCCAATTCAGCCGATCTTTCACTGAAGGCATGACCAAGCATTTGTTTACATTTTGAAATATACAAAGAAAGAAAAAAGTTCTTATTGCTCAATAAAAAAATAAAAAAAATGTAAATTCAAAAACCAGAAAGCATACAATGTCAGGCAGGTACATTAGTGCAATGCCTGTAACACCAACATTTGGGAGCCTGAGGCAAGAGGATCATGAGTTAGAGGCCAGACTGAGATATATAGAAAAATTCTAGATCTAATTTTTAAAAAAAAAAATACAATTTAGTGAAAGGACACTATACAAATATGTTTGCATTGTATTTGAACTCTGAAATACCAAGTCCCAAAATAAAACAGGAAATAATTTCATTGGCTCTATAACACATTTTAATGGCTTTGTTTCACTGGAATGATTTTTACATTGAAAACTACTGTTAGAATTTTTAATTTTAAGTTGATTTAAAGCTGACTTTTAAATTCCAAGCACTTTCATACTTTTTGAAGCCTTCTGGAGAGCAGGTTTTCCTCTCTGAATTTTTTACTGTTGTTGCCTGTGACACTCATTTATCAAACATTATTTTAATAACTCAGTTCTTTCCCCCTTTCCTATGCCTTCTGTGACCCATAACTGTCTAGACTTTACCTTCCTGGAAGACAAACATCATACTTATTTGTTGTTTTTTGAGGGCCTCCACCAATGGCTGATAATCTTGTTGCCAACCGGCTCCCACTCAGCGCTTCCAGGCTATACCTGGGGACTCCTAAATGCTATGGTCTAGAAAGCCACAACTTGCTCCTGCCTCATCTTGCCATCCTAGGAAATTCAGAGCCTCTCCAGAGTATAAAGAAATTCTCATGGAAATGGCTGGGCCATTCCTTCTCCATAATCCCCCCCCCTTTAAAAGTCTTTATGGCCCCCAGGACAGCCACTGTGAACACCATCTCAGTAAATCAGTCAGCCAGAGATGTGCGGAGGGGAACCGCACACCAACAGGGCAGCAATTCAGTTATTCTCTGTTCTGCCCAAAAGCAAGAGGCACACTGTTTCTACGCAGGGAAAAGAACAGCAAGATAAAGCCTGGAGAGAAAACAATGGGTCTGGGGGAAGAAAAAAAAACCTGCTGCATCTAAGTGGATGCCAACTGCATGACTTAGTATAAAAGTGTTTCAGAAGCAAACCTGCAACTTCAAAAGATGGACCTTAAGTTTCACAGACATTTTCAGAACATCTGTTGCTCAGAGAGTAGATACTGGTCACTAATAAAGATATTTCTTACATGGCCGCAATAAGTTCTTCTCTTTGATCTTTAAGAACTCTGGAATCCTCAGATATGATGATGCATTCCTTTAATCCCAGTATTGGTGAGTCAGAGGCAGATGAAGTATGAGGCCAGGCAACGCTATCTCGTGAGGCACTGTCTAAAACAACAACAGCAACAAAACCCTTTGGAATCAAAGCTGACAAATTTAATTGTTATAAAAGATGACCTCTAAGAAGGGATCTCACAACTTTTTCACT
>NW_022196903.1:100696439-100720448 GCF_008632895.1 Mastomys coucha
TGTAGATCAATAGAATAAGATAGAAATTGAGATAAATGCATATAGTTATAGCCTGCCTACTTTTTAACAAAGATTTCAGAAACACTGGATGCAAGGTAGCCTCTTTACCAAATCATCCGAGGGACCCTGAATTTCTGTAAGTAGAAGAATGAGACTAGATCTATAGCTCTCATCCTAAAACTGCAATCTATTCAAAATGGATAACAGATCTCAGGGTAAGAACTGAAATTTTGATCAATGTTGTATTGACCAAAGAAATCACAAGTTGGCCCCAAGACAAGAGGGTAGAAAAATACTCTCCCTTTTGTGTGGAACTTCTGTATACTTATAACATCACAATTATGTATAAAGTGGTAATTAAGTTAATATTTATTGTCAACTTGAGTATATTTAGAATCCACATGGAAGCATGCCTCTGGGTATGTCTGCGGGTGTGTTTTCAATAGACTCTAGCTAAAAAAGAAAGCACTTCTCTGAATTTAGCCAGCAGCAGCCGGTGGGTTGAGGGTCTCAGACTAAATGAATAGGAACAAGCTGAGCTTGAGCATTCATCTCTGTGCATCCTGACCACAAATGCTACCTCATGTGTCTCCCATCATGCATTTTCTACCATGACAGACTTTACCCTCCAACTATGAGTCAAAATAAACCCTGCACTCTTAGGTTGCCTTTGCAGAGCATCTTGTTACAATAATGATTTGGAGAGAAGAGGTATATAAGCACCCTGCCATTCACCACAAGCTTTTTCCTTTCTGCAAATTGAATATTGCCAAAGCATTCAACTTCTTTGGCCGCCATTAACCCCAGTCTCTTTCTCATGATGTATTGAGTTATTTACCAAACTTCTGCCCAAAACAAAAATGCTAATGTGAGTTCCCAGTAGACAGGGAGACTTGAGCCATGCGAAGTTGGACCAGTGATGAGTACCCTAGAGCATGGATAGCATCCAGACAAACACAGGCCTGAAATATTTAATTCATCTCTTTATTTTTCTCAGTACCACATGGCTTGGCATTGGGGAATTATCAACTACTGAAACCAGAAGTAGACAACAATATCATCTAAGACAGGTGTTGCCAATTAAAGTATTCAGCTGTCCAACAGATAAGAGAAAGGAATAAAACAGATTTTAAGGAAAACCAGGTTTAGAGAACACGGTTGCCCATTGCCCCAATGTCAGACACTGTAATTCCTACTTCTTTGAAACAGAAAATACAGAAGTGGGGGGGAAAGCTCAGAGTTTAATACAATGCATAGACAAACTAAATGCAGATGCCAATCCTCCACTTCCTTCCCTCTTGATTCCATCCTTTCTCATTATGTAGGAGAAAAACATGGACCAAGAAAGATTAAGACGTTTTCCCAAGTTAGTAAGCCTAATTAACTGAAGAAACCAAACCAAAGACCAGGCCTCTCTTGGTGCTGGTTCAGTACTGTCTAGTGTATAATTTTCCAAGTTTTCTTCCTGATGTAAAAGTGTGATTCAATCTAGTCACAAAATACTTGCCTCATGGGTTTTGTCAGAATAGAAAGTGCTCTCTTAGAAATGGCTGCCTTTTGGGAGTGCCTGACTGGGTTAAGCCTGTGAAAGAAATGTCAATTTGATTTGTGGCCTTCACCCTTGGGAACCTGGCTGTGAATGCAGTTTCTACAGAGCAGGCAGGAGTCTCCAGAATGCTGGGATGCAGCAGTCTCCCATGCTGAGAGATGACTTCAGCCTGGCACAAGCTGTGCTTTCAGAGAGCTCAGGGGATAAAGCTGACTCACCTTCTGACCTTCTAGAAGAAAACACCAAGAAGAAGTACAAATGACAAGGCAAGATAAGAAAAGAAGAGCAATAAGATTCTGATCACTTGTGGCTAGAAATTGATGTTACCCGCCCATAGATTCTGTGGGTATATTTATTTCTCAGTTTTGAAATGTTCTAGTTTGTCCATCCTTGGCCTTGATAAGTAATGGGTTCTTTGGTTCAGGGAAATGAAGGAGATGTCACCAGCATATAAAAATAAAATAGAACATGAAAATCAGAGAGAAATGTTCTAACCAGAAATCACATCTCAAGTGTGGTAGTGCAGCCTGCTTCTGACTGCCTGAGAACCCCATGAGATGCTGTAGGAAAATCCCAGATGGCTACAGAAGAAATGCTCTGTATCTAAGTGTCCATTCAAAACTGGTATCTATGGAGTACTGTCAACTGATTTATGCAGCTGAAACTGATAATCAAGAAATCATTTCATTACAAATTCTTTTCTAGTATAAAGAACAAAGCCAAGAAGGTAAAAAAAAATAAATAAAACTAAAGTGTGTAGAAGTCAGGAAATGTCAACAGAAAAACAACCGGGGCCATCCAATGATAGACTTAAACTATATACTTAGATTTGCATTCTAAAACCAGACTTAGAGATATTGTGGTCTAAACATTGCAGTTGACTCCTTTCAGTCCAAATCTGCACAATCAGGATGCTAGACAGGCCCATCTTACTCCTTCTAAAGTACTTTAGCATCTCTATTCAAAAGGTCATACACGTGCCTGCTTGTCTGGGGTCCATTTGATCTAACAGACAAAGAGAGATTAAAAGGCAGCAGTCTAGGACAGGAGTTGTCATCAGTGTTTTCAAAAATACATAAACACAAGTGGTGTCAGTGCCCATTTTTATACAATCCTTGTGTAGCATCTCTCTTTTACAGTGCCTCTAGACTGTGACAATCTGGACTATTATCATAAGTGAACTAGGAATGTAACTAATGTACCAGTGTTCAGAAGCCACTGGGTTTGCTAAGAATGGGACTTGTAACCTTTAAACTTTAGGATTCCTTTCTTTGAAAATATTTTTCTTTGGATTTATGTACTTTATTACTTTATGTGTATGGTTGTTTTGCCTGCATGGGTGTATGTATACCATATGAGTACTTGGTACCCATGTAGGTCAGAAGAAGGCTTCAGATCTCAGTTTGTAGTTATCAAAGATTGTCAACTGCCATGTGGATTGTGGGAATTGAACCCAGGTCCTCTGCAAAAGCAAGTCTCTCTTAACCTCTGACACATCTCTTCAGCTCCCTCTGCCCAAAGGACTTTTCAAATATGTTATTTGCATAAATGTGTGCATATATGTGCATATATGTGTACATGCGCATGTACACAGGTACCTGGAGATTGCATCAGATACTGTGGAGCTGCAGTTACTGAGAGTTACAGGCTGCCCAATGTGGGTGCTGGAAACCAGATCCTAGCTGATCATTAGAGCAGCATGTACATTTTACTGCTGAGCCATCTCTACAGCCCCAGGATCTCTTATTTTTGAGAAAGTTGAGAAAATGGAGGAAGAATGTGTGAAATTCAGTTGAACTCAACAGTTTTGTCAGTTGTATTTACTTGTTTAGGCAGGGTCTTGCTAAGTAGCCCTGGTTACTATGGTATTCACTTTATAGCACAGAGTAGCTTTGTCTACCTGCTTATGTCTCCCAAGTGTTAGATTTACAAGCATGAGTCATTGCTTTGACTCCATTGACATCTATTTTGACACAGTACTTATTCATTTTCACCTGGATGAAAGCTTTTATCCCCAATCTTTCAAGTATTGTATTAAAAACTCTACTGTAACTGTAACTTCATCTAAGCAAAACACA
Organism: Mastomys coucha; assembly: GCF_008632895.1. Taxonomy (NCBI): domain Eukaryota; kingdom Metazoa; phylum Chordata; class Mammalia; order Rodentia; family Muridae; genus Mastomys; species Mastomys coucha. The sequence goes on from NW_022196903.1 coordinate 100,700,067, forward strand.
GCACCAAGCAAAACAAAATGCCTTTCTTCTTTGAGTGTTTATCCTTAACAGCAAGCCAAGTTATGAAACTGTCCCACAGTTTCATGAACAGGGTTCTGTCTCAACCGAAGGGAGAAAAGGAGAAACTGAAACACAGAGTTCAAGAACAAAAGGACACGAAGCCAAGTTGAGGGTTTCCAATCAAGGCTTGCCACTTTACTTTTGGGTTTCAGCATTTATACATGAGAGCTAAACTGGATCTCTAGGTTACAATAACATTTGCATAACATAAACATCGAGAAGTCAGGGAAGAATCAGGAGGGAGTCATGAGCGAAGGTCACCAACAGCTTGGATGTCTGCGGATGTCCTCAGCCAATAGGCATTGTCACAGGCGTAGTTGTATCTCAGCTGAACTTCTAGGGGTACTTCTTTCAGAGATAAGCTGATAGTCTGCTGAAGGTCTTTCGGCTTAATTCCCTAGGTGACCACCTCAGGTGGAAGCCGCCAAAGGCCTGAGGCTGAACTGGGCATAGGAGGCAACAAAGTTATAGGAAACATGATTAGGTAGGAACAAACAGGTAGTCAGAAGCCCCAGGATGGCTCCTAGCTGTGTCACAACTGGGTCTATAACATTAGCTATGTCTCCTTCCCTCTCTGTGTCTGTACTAGTTTCTTACTGCTTCCCTGCTGCCGTAATGAATCCACACTTAGCAGCTTAAAAGCACAGAGATATCTTTTCTCACATTTCTGCAGGCCAGAACCATACATAACTCTACTTGGGTTACAGTCTAGGTTGGGAGAGATGGACATTGTTCTGAAGAGTACATTTCCTTGTTCATTTAGGCTGTTGGCCATAGTGAGTCCTGGTGCTATTGTAAGGGCTTACACAGTTCATGTTCTCTTGTTGCCTATAGAAGGAAGACTAATCTTAGTGCTTTCCAGGGTCTCCTTCCCACACCTGCCCTTTTTTAAAGACAATAACCTCAGATGGAATTCTCATATCCAGTCTCAGATCTCTCATCTGCCTTTCCCTTCTATTTTCACTCATGTACTTACATTGTGATCAACAGGATCATTTAGGATACTCTTTCCATCATAAAGTCCTCAACCTTCATTATATTGAAAGAGTTAAATTTCAGACTTGTGCTGGCTAATGAGAAAATTACAGGTTTGAGGAAAACACAGTGGATCAAAGTCGAACATGTCCAAATAAGCCTGGGCAAAAGCAAGCAAGCTGTTAAGACATTCTGGGAACTAACAGGCCAAAAAGATATAGAGGAGAAAACGATGCAAGGACATGTCCGGGTGGGCCCAGGCACGACCTGAGTAATGGGCCATCTAGTCAGCTTAGATATGGTTTGAAGTCAGCCAGATGCTCTGTTGACTCAGATTAGCACCACCCTTAAAAATTCTATTTGCACGTACTATAGTTGATATTTAAACTAGCCAATCATGTATAGCTATGCCGATTCCCCTGTTCCCCCAGAACTTTTTCCTATATAAACCCCTAACCCCTGAGCCTCAGGGTCGATTCCTGTCTCCTGCGTGAGATACATGTCGACCCGGAGCTCCGATATTAAACTGACTCATGTGTTTACATCAAGACTGTCTCTCATGATTCCTTGGGTGCACGTCCTCCCGAGATTTGAGTGGGGGTCTCACCACAGGGGTCTTTCATTATCTGCAGACTCCCTTTTATTGTGTAAGGTGACATTGTTACCAACTGTAATATAGCCACTGCATGAAAAATTATGACTTGGACATTTTTGTATACACTTATTCTACCATGTGCCATGTTCCAAATTCCTTTAGAGGGATGGAATTAAATATCAACCAACCAGACCCTCCCCCCCAAGCTCCCAGGTACTGAACTACCAACCAAGGAGGGACCCATGGCTCTAGCCACATATGTAGCAGAGGATGGCCTTGTTGGGTATCAATGGGAAGGAGAGGCCATTGGCTCTGTGAAGGTTTGATCCCCTAGCGTAGGGGAACTTGAGGGTGGGGAGGCAGGAGTGGGTGGGTGGTGGAGTAAAACCCTCATAGAAAGAGAAGGAGGGGGAAGGAATAGGGGATTTTAGGAGGGTCGGAACCAGGAAAGGTGATAACATTTGAAAGGTAAATAAAGAAAATATCCAATAAAAATATTTTATTTAATAAAAGATCTTTGAAATGCAAAATGTCATAAGCCACTTGGTTTCCTTTTTCTATAATGTCTTATGAACAGGTTAGAAGAGAGTGCAGAATATCCCCTATGATGAGGGTGTTCACTCCACTTAGGACCAAATGATAGAGAGTAAGTTATAATAGTATAACTGAGTAATCACTAAGTAGTCTCAAGGATGGAGCTGGTAACACACTCAAAGTTGAACTCTGAGGTTAATTGTTGGTGTCATGTGACTGCTGATGAGCCTTGAAGCTATGATAAGATAGAATCATTTTTTGCTAAAGGTACATTGATTTTCAAGCAAGAATGTTATGTTGTTTAGATGTCCAGTTCTGGGGGAAATACACTCATATATCCAAACACCACTATCAGGCATGTATTTAAGATTGGTGACTAGCTTCTGCCCTTACCTCTAGAAATATAAGTTCAACAAAGACACAGGCACAGGAAATTCTGTGCACATACAAGTCTGGGTTTTTTATTAGATATTTTCTTTATTTACATGTCATATGATATCTCCTTTCCAAGTTTCCCCTCCAAAAAAAAGTGTTCCCTCCCCTCTCTCCCTGCCCACCAACCCACCCTTTCCCACTTCCTGGCCCTGGCATTCCCCTACATTGAGCAATAGAACCTTCACAGGGCCAAGAGCCTCTCCTCCCATTGATGACCGACTTGGCCATCCTTTGCTATACACATGCTGCAGGAGCCATTAGTCCCACCATGTGTACTCTTTGGTTGGTAGTTTAGTCACTGGGAGCTCTGAGGGTACTAGTTAGTTAGTTCATATTGTTGTTTGTCCTAAGGGGCTGCAAACCCTTCAGCTCTTGGGTCCTTTCTCTAGCTCCTTCATTGGGGACCCTTTACTTAGTCCAATGAATGGTTGTGAGTCTGTACTTCTGTATTAGTCAGGTACCATCAGAGCCTCTCAGGAGAGAGCTAAATCAGGCTCTTGTCAGCCAGTACTTGCCAGCATCCACAATAGTGTCTGGATCTGATGATTGAATATGGAAAGGATTCCCAGGTGGAGCAGTCTCTGGATTGTCCTTCCTTCAGTCTCTGCTCCATAGTTAGTCTCTGTGACTTCTTCCATGGGTATTTTTCCCCCTTTTAAGAAGGAATGAAGGACACACACTTTGGTCTTCCTTCTTCTTGAGTTTCCTGTGGTTTGTGGATTGTACTTTGTGTATTCCAATCTTCTGGACTACTATCTACTTATAAGAGAGTGCATACCATGTGTGTTCTTTTGTGATTCAGTTATCTCACTCAGGATGATATTCTCCAGATCCATCCATTTCCCTAAGAATTTCATAAATTCATTGTTTTTAATAGATGAGTAGCACTTCATTATGTAGATATACCATAATTTCTGTATACATTCCTCTGTTGAGGGACATCTGGCTTGTTTCCAGTTTATGGCTATTGTAAATAACGCTGCTATGAAGATAGTGGAGCATGTGTCCTTATTACATGTTGGAGCATCTTCTGGGTATATGCCCAGGAGTGGTATAATTGTGTCATCTGGTAGTACTATGTACAATTTCTGGAGGAACCACCAAACTGATTTCCAGAGTGGTTCTCCTAGCTTGCAGTCCCACCAGCAATGAAGGAGTGTTCCTCTTTCTCCACAACCTTGCCAGCTTCTGCTTTCACCTGAGTTTTTAATCTTAGCCATTCTGACTGGTGTGAGGTGGAATCTCAGGGTTGTTTTGATTTATATTTCCCTGATGACTAAGGATGTTGAACATTTCTTTAGGTGCTTCTCAGTCATTCGTTATTCCTTAGTTGAGATTTCTTTATTTAGCTCTGTACCCCATTTTTAATAGGGTTATTGGGCTCTCTGGAGTCTAACTTCTTGAGTTCTTTGTACATATTAAATATTAGCCCTCTAACAGATATAGGATTGGTAAAGATTTTTTCACAAATTGTTGGTTGCCACTTTATCCTATTGACACCGTCTTTTGCCATATAGAAGCTTTGCAATTTTATGAGGTCCGATTTGTCAATTCTTGATCTTAGAGCATAAGCTATTGGTGTTCTGTTCAGGAAATTTTCCCCTGTGCCCATGTTTTAGAGGATCTTCCTTACTTTTTTTTCTATTAGATTCAGTGTATTTGGTTTTATGTGGAAGTCCGTGATCAACTTGGACTTGAGCTTTATACAAGGAGATAAGAATGGGCCGATTTGCATTCTTCTACATGCTAACCCCCAGTTGAACCAGCACCACTTATTGAAAATCCTGTCTTTTTTCCACTGGATGTCAAAGATAAATTGATCATAGATGTGTGGGTTCATTTCTGGGTCTTCAGTTCTATTCCATTGATCTACCTACCAGTCACTGTACCAATACCATACAGTTTTTTATCACAGTTCTTCTGTAGTACAGCTTAAGTCCGGGTTGGTGATTCCAACAGAGGTTCTTTTATTGTTGAGAAGCGTTTTCCCTGTCCTTTTATTTTTTTTATTTTTTGTTAGTCCAGATGAATTTGAAAATTGCTCTTTCTAAGTCTGTGAAGAAATGAGTTGGAATTTTGATCGGGATTGCATTGAATCTGTAGATTGCTTTCGGCAAGATGGCCATTTTTAACTATATTAATCCTGTCATTCCATGAGCATGGGAGATCTTTCCATCTTCTGAGATCTTCTTCAATTTCCTTCTTCAGAGACTTGAAGTTCTTGTCAAACAGATCTTTTACTTGCTTAGTTAGAGTCAAACCAAGGTATTTTATGTTATTTGTGACTATTGTTAAGGGTGCTGTTTCCCTATTTTCTTTCTCAGCCTGTTTATCCTTTGTGTAGAGGAAGGCCACTGATTTGCTTGAGTTAATTTTATATCCAGCTACTTTACTGAAGTTGTTTATCAGGTTTAGGAGCTCTCTGGTGGAGTTTTTGGGGTCACTTAAGTATACTATCATATCATCATCAAATAGTGACAATTTTACTTCTTCCTTTCCAATTCGTATCCCTTTGATCTCCTTTTGTTGTCTAATTGCTCTGGCTAGGATTTCAAGTACAATACTGAATGGGTAGGGTGAGAGTGGGCAGCCTTGTCTAGTCCCTTATTTTAGTGGGATTGCTTCAAGTTTCTCTCCATTTAGTTTGATTTTTGCTACAGCTTTGCTGTATATTGCTTTTACTATTTTTAAGTATGGTCCTTGAATTCCTGATCTTTCCATGATGAAGGGATGTTGGATTTTGTCAAATGCTTTCTCAAAATCTAATGAAATGATCAAATGTTTTTATTCTTTGAGTTTCTTTACATAGTGCATTACATTGATGGATTTCCATATATTGAACCATCACTGCATCCAGAGGATGAAGCCTACTTGATCATGATGGATGATTGTTTTGATGTGTTCTTGGATTCGGTTTGCAAGAATTATATTGAGAATTTTTGCATCGATATTCATAACGGAAATTTGTCTGAAGTTTTCTTTCTTTGTTAGGACTTTGTGTGGCTTAGGTATGAGAGTAATTGTAGTTTCATAGAATGAATTGGGTAGACTTTCTTCTGTTTCTATTTTGTGGAATAGTTTGAGGAGTATTGGTATTAGGTCTTCTTTGAAGGTTTGATAAAACTGCACTAAACCCATCTGGTCCTGGGGTTTTTTGGTTGGGAGACTATTAATGACTGTTTCTATTTCATGAGCAAATATAGGCCTGTTTAGTTCATTTGTCTGATCTGATTTAACTTTGATACCTGGTATCTGTCTAGAAAATTGTCCATTTTATCCAGGTTTTCCAGTTTTGTTGAGTATAGGCTTCTGTAGTAGGATCTCATGAATTCTTGGATTTCCTCAGTATCTGTTGTTATGTCTCCCTTTTCATTTCAGATCTTGTTAATTAGGATAATGTCTCTGTGCTCTCCAATAAGTCTGGCTAAGGGTTTATCTATTTTGTTGATTTTCTCAAATAACCACCACCCGGTTTGGTTGATTCTTTGTATAGTTCTTTTTGTTTCTATTAGGTTGATTTCAGCCCTGAGTTTATTTCCTGCCTTCGACTCCTCTTGGATGAATTTGCTTCTTGTTGTTCTAGAGCTTTCAGATGTGCTGTCTTATTTCTGGTTTATGCTCTCTCCAGTTTCTATTTGGAGGCACATAAAGCTATTAGTTTTCCTCTTAAGACTGCTTTCATTGTGTTTCATAAGTTTAGGTATGATGTGGCTTCATTTTCATTAAACTCTAGAAAGTCTTTAATTTCTCTCTTTATTTCTTCCTTGACCAAGTTATCATTGAGTAGAGTGTTGTTAAGCTACTACATGTATGTGGGATTTCTATTGTTTATCTTGTTATTGAGGAGCAGCCTTAGTCCATGGTGATCTGATAGGATGCAAGGAATTATTTCAATCTTCTTGTATCTGTTAAGGCCTGATTTGTGACCAATTATAAGGTCATTTTTGGAGAAGGTACCATGAGGTGCTGAGAAGAAAGTAGATCCTTTTGTTTTAAGATAAAAAGTTCTATAAATATCTGTTAAATCCAGAAGTTTCATAACTTCTGTTAGTCTCACTATGTCTTTGTTTAGTTTCTGTTTGCAGAGGGTGGGTGTTGAAATCTTCCACTATTATTGTATACTGTGCAATATGTGCTTTGAGCTTAAATAAAGTTCCTTTTATGAGTTTAGATGCCCTTGAATTTGGAGCATAGAGGTTCAGAATTGAGAGGTCATCTTGGTAGATCTTACCTCTGATGAGTATGAAGTGTCCCTCCTTATCTTTTTTGACCACTTTAGGGTGAAAGTCAATTTATTTGATATTAGAATGGCTACTCCAGCTTTTTTCTTGGGATCATTGACTCAGAAAATTTTTTTCCAGTCTTTTATTTTGAGGTAGTGTCTGTCTTTGTCACTGAGGTGGGTTTCTTATATGCAACAAAATATTGGATCCTGTTTACATAACCAATCTGATATTCTATGCCATTTTATTGGGGAATTGAGTCCATTGACATTAATAGATATTAAGGAAAAGTAATTGTTGTTTCCTGTTATTTTTGTTGTTAGAGTTGGAATTCTGTTCATGTGGCTATCTTCTTTTCATTTCTTGCTTTTTCTAGGATGTAGGTTCCCTCCTTGTGTTGGAGTTTTCCATTTAGTACCCTTTGAAGGGCGGGATTTGTGGAAATATATTTTGTAAATTTGGTTTTGTCATGGAATACTTTGATTTCTCCATCTATGGTAATTGAGAGTTTTGCTGGGTATAGTAGCCTGGGCTGGCATTTGTGTTCTCATCGGGTCTGTATGACATCAACCCAGGATCTTCTGGCTTTCATAGTCTCTGGTGAAAAGTCTGGTGTAATTCTGATAAGGCTGCCTTTATATGTTACTTGACCTTTTTCCCTCACTGCTTTTAATATTTCTTCTTTGTTTTGTGCATTTGGTGTTTTGACTATTATATGGTGGGAGGAATTTCTTTTCTGGTCCAGTCTATTTGGAGTTCTATAGGCTTCTTGTATGTTCATGGGCATTTCTTTTCTTAGTTGGTAGTCTTCACTTTCTTCTATACCTATTATCCTTAAGTTTGGTCTTTTCACTGTGTCCTGGATTTCCTGAATGTTTTGTGCTAGGAACTTTTTTCATTTTGCATTTTCTTTGACTGTTGTGTCAATGTTTTCTATAATATCTTCTGCCCCTGAGATTCTCTCCTTCTATCTCTTGTATTCTGTTGGTGATACTTGCATCTATGGTTCCTGACTTCTTTCCTAGAATTTCTATCTCCAGAGTTGTTTCTTTTTGTGATTTCTTAACTGTTTCTACTTCCATTTTTAGGTCTTGTATGGTTTTGCTCAATTCCTTCACCTGTTTGGTTGTGCTTTCCTGTAATTCTTTAAGGGATTTTTGTGTTTCCTCTTTAAGGGCTTGAACCTGTTTACCTGAGTTCTCTTGTACTTCTTTCAAGGAGTTATTCATGTCCTTCTTAAATTCCTCTATCACCATCATGAGATATTTTAGATCCAAATCTTTCTTTTCCAGTGTTTTGCGCTATCTAGGACTTGCTATGGTGGGAGTACTAGGTTCTGACAAAGCCAAGTAGTCTTGGTTTCTGTTGGTAAGATTCTTGTGTTTGCTATTCAGATGCTATTCAGATGCTATTCAGCATCTGTTGATCTCTGGTGTTTTATATTCTTGCTGTCTCTGGCTGGAGCTTGTTCCTCCTTTGGGTCTGTAAGCCTGTGTCAGCACTTTTGGGAGATCAGCTCTCCTCTGGTTAAACCTGTGCACAGAGGGCTGTGAATCAGTTGTCCCTCCTGAGTCCTGGGGTCAGAGCACACCCTGGAGACAGGCTCTCCACTTGTGGGAAAGATGTAAAGAGAGCTGTGTATCTGCCATCCTTCCTAGGTGTAGATGGAGGTAGAAAGGATCCTGTCCCAGCTTCCCTGCCACTTCTGAGGCCTGTGCCTCCCAGCTGGTCCTGCCTTAGAAAGTCACCAGAGAGAAAAATCACAAGTCTGGGTTTCTACTTGATCAAGTCCTGGTCAGTAGGTTCACAACTCTATTCTTAGATGCTACAAGAAGTTTGACTCTGCTGAATATAAATGGACATCTTATATTCTTATCTTTTTGTCATTTTAACCTGAAAGAAAACCAGATTTGTGTGTGTGTGATGCACATGTGCACATTCATCAGGAACTCTGGCATTTAGACTGGCACCTGAACCTTGGCAGGCATTAGGTGTATAGTCTCACCTTCTCCTGGATCTTGGGTTTGATCTTGGAGGAATAGAATGGGCCTAGAATAACAGTTAGAACCCAGACAACTGTTGCCTTCAGGGACAGAAACATAGGGCTTGGCCTCAAAGACAGTATTTGAACACAAGCCACTTGAAAATCAGTCATTTTATATACTCACCATATAAGTCAGAGAGGTTTATAAATTATTTGTTTATCAGAAAGTTATATTCAAAGTTAGTGCTTACCACTTAGGCTGAAAGGGCCTGAGTTTAATACACAGAACCAGTCTAAGACAATGCCCTCTTGACTCCACGTGCATACTATGGTTACCACTCCCATTTTCCCCAACACACACACACACACACACACACACACACACACACACACACACATACACACACAACACACATACACACAAATAAATTAATTCATGTCACAAAATATACATGATCTTGTTGTCTTTCGCAGTCCTTCAAGAAAGAATTATTTGATTTCTCATTAGCTTTGCTTACTTACTATGAATTTACAATTGTACATCCATGAGCTTGCTGGCTTTGCAATCCTGATATCATGAGTCCAGCAATTACAACTACAAGCTGAAGGGGATCTTCTTTTTTAAATCATCCCTGTCTCCTCAGTGTCTTTCTCGAAACCTGATTCTTAGTGCATAATAAATCAGACAATGAATAAATTAAATAGAAAAAGAATAGAGAATGGGATAAGGGGAGGCAAAATGAAAAGAGAAAGTGTACATTTTTTGGAAAGTGCATTGCAAATATTACAAGTAAATATTTTAGGTAGCCTGTCTATAGCCTCATGCTATGCCTCCTAGTAAGTTTTTTAAGCAATAATAAACTAAGTAGTAGTTATTATGCAATGATTATATACTGTATACAATTAACTGTCAGTTTATTCTTTAGAATCTTCTATTGAGGATGTGGCGCTTTTTCTTTCCTTTAATTTTTGTGCTAGGGATTGACACTCACAAATGCTAGGTTAGTATCCTGCTGCTGAGTACAATGCCCAGCCCAGGAGCTACACTGTTGATCATCGCTAAGATTGAGCAAGTTCATATAGTGAATAAATAATGGAAACAAGTGAAAGTCAAATTGCATAATCCACCTCAAATTCTGTACTTTCTTTTTCCATACTGAAGTTTGTTGTGTTTTGGCTTACTTTAAAAAATGTCTCAAATAAACCTGCATGGAAGACAAATGACTGCAAGTAGATATGTCCAGGAAAGCAGAAAAGTTTCTGTGACTCCCTTCTCCCTCAAAACCACACTAGACAGAATAGAATCAGGTCAGCAGACAGGATGTACTGCAGATTGGGGCTAGGCTGCTTTAAGATAAATTCCATAAATAATTTTTAAACATTCAATTAAAAAGAAATAGGTCTTATTTGAAGATGGGACCAGGTAAGGTGATAAATAGCATACCACTTCAGCTTCTCTCAGGCATGCAAAATTTAGCTGAATAAACATAAAAGAAATCAATCTACACAGTACAAATGTGGGGAAAACACCCAAGATCTATGTCAGCAATAATACAGAGCATCTACTGTTCTAAAATAGCTAGCTCATTGAAAATGGATACAGATACCAGAAGAGGAAAGCATGATGGGAAAGCCAAAAAACCTCTTCCAGTCAGTTCTAAGATGTCAGCATTCAATTAAGGGCATGCTCTTTGAAAAAAAAGGTCCATAAAATGCTGCAATATAAACTAAATAAAGAAAAACTCTTTTATTCCCTATGTGGTCACCAGGAATTGAGATAACAGCATGGTTTTCAAATAGTAATTATTTCTCAAAAATCACTATGATAGTGTTATATTGTCTGCATCAAACTCCAACTGCCACGTGGCTCATAAGTCAGAGAAGAGGGGATGTGTCTTAGGGAAAAGCAACTGCAGCTCCAAAAACTATTGACATTGTTTCCTAACTTTACCAAACTTAGTCTATGCAATACATGGATCAGGAAAGAATCCTAATGGTCTGGAGGCAAGCCACTCCTAAAATATGGATTAAATCTGGTCCATAGAGACATATGACTGTTGGGTGGTGGCATTTTTGTTTGCTAGTTTTAATTCTACATTAGTTGCTGGCATGAGAAAATAGTGACACTGCAAAAATTAAAAGAAATCTAAATTTCTTTTTGAAAACATAGAAAATGAAAGAATATTAGAATCTTCATTCCTAAGTGGTAATTCTGCTAAACTCAAGAGAAGGATCCCTTTCAGATGGGGCCAGTCCTTTATACATGGGGTCAGTCCCTAAAGTCAGACACCTTCCATTCATTCAACTTCATTTGTTTATATTATCCACAGAGTCATCTCTGGGGTCTTTACAAATAAAATTTTAACTGTTACCAACTTTTTGCACTGGGGATTGAACCTTCATGCATAATAAACAAGCTATCTACCAGTGAGCTATATTCAGCAGCCCAGTGCAGTTTGATGAAGTTCAAAGAAACAGGTACAGTTTAGGATTGAGACTCAGACCCAAGCCTTGTGGTATGTCAGGTGAGGAATCTACCAATGACCAAAATTACTCCAGCCTTCAATCACTATTTTTTAACTGAATATTTTCTTTATTTACATTTCAAATGTTTCCCCTTTCCAGGTCTCCCCTTCAGAACCCCACCCCAGTCTTTCTGCCCTGGCATTCCCCTACACTGGGGCAACAAACATCCTCAGTCCCAAGGCCCTCTCCTCCCATTGATATTCAACAAGACCATCATCTGCCACATATGGGTCCATGTGTATTCACTATTACTCCATACCTATTACTACTTCAACACGTGTATTAGTTATTTCCATTTGTCCATTTGTCCCTTTATTCATTTATCCATCGAATATTTCCAGAACACTCACAATGTGTCTTTGGACACAATTTTTACTCTCACGGTGAAGACACATATATGTAAGTATTAATTCCCCAACTATCTTGCAAACCTTAAAGGCAGGACCCAAATCAATTTACACTTAAGCTCATACCCAATACATTGCAATCATGTAAGGATCCAGTAAAACATAAAATAAATTAGGGATTATGTTGCTGTGATAAAACACTTGCTTACCATGCCCAGGGCTCTGCCTTTATTTCTTAGTTCCACAACATTGGATTCTGTATTTTATAACAGCCTTAAAAAGAAAACATGGGTAAACAAAGAGATCATGGCACAGCAGAGTTATTTAGTTATTTGTCAATATCTTGTAAGTTGCAGAGAGATAATCTTTCTATCCATCACTAATTAAACACACACCTTTCTGTAAGGGGTTTTAACAGAAATCAGAACTAACCACATACTTCTCAAGAATTGTACTTCCTGCTAGTTCATCACATTTACTTGTCATATGGCTTCTAGTTTTGTGTCAATTTAAATACAATCCTAGATAAATCATTTAAGTGAGTCTCATTTCTTCATTAATAAATATTAGACAAGACCAAATCAAACCCAGCTCTCTTCATTGGATAAACTACTATAAGTGTTCTCTAACATTAGTTTGACCATCTAACTTATAGATGAAGGTCAAAGCATACCTTGACTTTCAAGTTCCAGATTATAGGTTGACTTATGATTCAATGAAAATAACCTTAAATCACTAAGTTCTTCTTAATGAGCTTAGTGTATATAAAGATAACTACTTTTCCTTTTGGAGCATTTTAGTGGGTATTTTTGAAATGTTGCCCATTTATTACAAATGGAATCTTTATTAAATTGCTTTGGAAGCCCATGAAACCAAAGTTCTCCTGTAGTTTAAAACTACTTAATATTAATATTTTATATGAAAATTAGATGGTTATGCAGGCTCTGGAAATTTGAGAATCATTATATTTTATTATGCAGCATGAAACAAAGATAGATGGGCAACTAGTTGAAGGTTCTTTTTTAGAACATCCATAATTTTAGAAGGCTTTTTAACTTCTAGACAGGATCTTTTAGCAGATCCCTTGTGTACACATTCCACCTTGGCCACCCATCTGCATTTTTGTTATTGATACTTCATGATAAGGGTTTATATAACCTTAGAGCAAAGGAATTGATATGATTGCTCTCATGATCTGGGTCAAGTGGAAGACATCTAAGTAAGGTCACAAGTGGCAGAGAGGGATATAACTGCAGCTCTCTCATATTAGATACTCTTTAGACAAAAGACTATGATGCTGCCTGGTTTTTTTCTCACATAAATTATAAATAAAATGGTATTAAAATGTTTCAGCCCACTTACAGTATATTCATATTTTTTTAAAAATTTATATTTTAGGCCTGCTGGTTGCTTCCCTCCTTCAGAAGCTTTTATGGTACTTCTGTTACCTTGAAACCTTACCTTCTGGAAGGAGGCATTCAGATCAGTTTCATTCAGGGGACTTTACACCCTGTGTCTGAAATACACGGCATCCTATCAGCAATATTGGCTTGCCTCCCATCTCTGGTAGGTACCAAGAGTAATACCAATAGGCTCAGTTGTATGGGGAGTCTCTTAGGCAACCCTAACCAACAACTCAAAAGACGGCTTCTCATCCCTGGTATTGGAGATTTTGTTAGATATTCTTTGGTTCTTGGAGAAAGCACTGTAAGCCTGTACAAAGAATTTTCATTTAAACTATATATCTATAGCTATACATATACACATATATATATAGACTTATGTGTATTATGATGTTAAGTAGCTAGTTAATAGTAGATTCTGTATGATTTTTAACATATTGTTATATTCTTCTTTTCCTTTCTCTGTACTTCCTCATCCCTCTGTACAGTCCTCATCCCTAATTTGAGTCTCCACATCATTTTTCCTGTTCCCTGGATCAGATTACTTGTACCCTGCTATCCCTCTTGCTTGTGCTCCCTCAAACCCCACCCAAGCAATGGATCCTTTTTTATTTTCCTCATTTTTGTAGTCACTTGTGAAGTTTGTGAAACATAACAACCAGACTACCACAATAAGCCTAAGGTACAGTGGAGGGACTCATACCTTGGCAGTAACCGTTAGCTTTCTCCTTGGCCTTAATACATGTTCATCAGGAGGGAAATCATTTATAATACTCTGAACCTAGCCAAACGCCAAAAATTGGTGGAGTTATGGATCTTGGAGAAGAATCTACAATCTCTACCTTACCATAGTAAGGTAGTAAAAGCATCTTTTACTCACTTGATATTGTCATCTCATAGGCTTACTGCTGGATCAGCTCACCAGTTCTAGCTTTCTGAATTCTGGCTTCCTATTTCAACTCAACTCTTCTGGCTCAAACTTCTCTTCAAGCTAACTGATCACTCTGGATTCTCTCAATATCTTACCAAATTGCTCTGTTTGGCTTCAAACTAACTCTGGCAATTTGTTCTGTTCTCCTAGCTCCTTCTTAGTTTCTGGGTTCGACTGTTCTTTCTGCTCAACTGCATTGAACTGCAAGAACTCACAAAAGAACTCAACTCCACAGTATTGTCCTCACTTCACTGACTCCCTCCTGACTGCACCAAACTTAACTTCACTCAGCTGAACTGGCTCGCAACTTAATGTCAAACTGAACTTTCTCTACTTGCATTGCTTTTAAATAGCTTTTCTTCTTAGTGTTAGGCATATCCAATGTCTGATTCATTCTGTTAAAAATGTCTCTGATTCATCACTTTGCCTTCCCTTCAAGTAGATAACAGAGTTTGGGATTACAAGTATGTACTAAAGGATTGCAGCTAGAAACATTAAAGGTTTGTAATAAGGGCATGTCTTTATTCCCTCCAGATCACACAAACCTAGAAGGTCTTTGGATCTGACCTATACTAAGCAGCACAATCCCGAAGTCCACTCAAGTACTTGTCCTTATAGCCACAAATATGTAGAGTTCTCAGCCCTCAACAAGGAAACATGTCTTTACAACAGAGGAAAACCACTACCGAAAACCACAAGCAATCAAAACTCAGAGTTGTACAACCCAACCTCAGTGGGTATGTCTGTAAAACAACTCTGATATCTAAGGCTCAATAAACATTGTAGAAGAAGACATAAAAGGATTATAAGAGATAAAGGATCAGGGGGTTTTCTTTGAGACTTGTGTATCCTAGGAATGTCAGTAACTATTCTGATGAAGTCTCAACAATACAGTTTCCTAAACATGAGCTAAATGAAGATGACATCAAGAGATATGTCAAAGTGGACAGTGCATATACCATGAGGCCTCAACCCTACATAGATGCAAAAATTATTACAAGCTAGGCAATGATGGCACATACCTGTATTCCCAGCAGTCGGAAGGCAGAGGTAGGAGGACCTCTAAGTTTGAGGCCAGTCTGGTCGACAGAGTCAGTCCCAGGTCAGCCAGTGCTAGACAGAGAAACCCTGTCTCAAAAAACAAACAAACAACAACAAAGGAAACAAAAACAAAACAAAACAAATCACCAAAAAAGAAAAAAGAAAAAATATATTATAGGCAACTAAGTTGACACCAATTGGTTTTCAAATACCAAATAGCCATCCCTTAAATATATACAAGTAACACAGAGACTGAGAAGGTTATCGTTATGTATCTAAGAATATATATGTGCATACATATAAATCTGTATGTAACAATGATTAGTGAGAAAAAATCTCATGAATTTGAAAAAATCAAGGAGGGGTATATGGGAGGGTTTGGAGGGTAAAAAAAATAAGGGAAAATCATTTAACTATCATCCACCCTAAAAAATAAATCATTAAAAAATCTACATGAAGAGGTATTTTTCTTGCATGTATGTCTGTGTATGTGAGTGTATGGTGCCTATGGAAGCCAAAGATAGTGTTGGATCTCCTCAAAATGAAGCCATAGACAGTTGTGAAACACTAGAATCGAACCTATGTCCTCTGCAAAAGCAGCTACTATTTTTAACCACTAATTCATCTCTCTAGACCTAATCCCTTTTTTATTTTTTAAAAATCCCTGAGCAGAGGAAAAAATTCAGTTAATAAAGTGCTTGTCAGGCAAGCATAAGAACCTGAGTTTTGATCCACCGAACCCATGGGAACAAAATAGAAATGATGATGCATGCTCATAATCTCATTCCTGGTTCTTGTTAGTCAGCCCTTCTGTGAGTTCCAGGTGAACGAGAAACTCTATTTCCAAAAAGAATATGAAGAGTGCTCTTGGAAACACACACACACACACACACACACACACACACACAACTTTTGTGTTTCTCTTTACATTTTTAACTTATTAATTTCCCATTCATCGATAGCTAGGTCTTTTGCTATATATGACACATTAAATGTTTTTTGTTGAAACTTAGTTTGTCAACTTCTTTGAGATTTTCCCTTTTAAAACTGAACCATAGGGATTTCACTAAAACTAAACATGCTCCTTGTTCATGGAGTTGTACAATACAACCACCACAGATCTAGTTCTGATGATGTAATAACTGCAGAAGAATAATTGTATGGCCATTTTATAACACACCATAATCCCTCAGCTCATATTCACTTGGAAACAAGGACTCAATAATTAGTTGGTAGAAGCTATGGGGAGAGTTACAAGCTAGGTTAGGAAATGGGGTAGGGATATGAAAGACAGGTCAGACCTTAATAATCAAGAAAATGGCATACAAGAGGTCATGCCTGAAGGTGGGAGGAAGGCTGAAATGATCACCCAGCATCCATTCCTGACCATGGAATATCTCAAGTCCCCATCTCCTCTTGCTTTCCAGGAGCATCAGCCCTTTAATCTTTCTCCAATAGGAGACATGGGAAATTGGTGTGAAATTTCAGTTCAGACCACTCAAGAAGAAAGGACACAGCCTACTAGAAAAGTACCCTAAGGGTAAGACTCTAAATAAATAAGCATAACAATGTTCTTGTATATGTTGTTTCCTGTTAAAATAGACTATTTCCCATCTTTGAATTTAGGGTACTGTTTTTTTTCTCCTGTTACACTAGAAGGAATCTTCTAATGCCCAAGGTTCTACTTCCAGGCTTTTCAAGATTAACCCCAGTTTATTCATCTCACACAAACATGATATTCAATTATAATAATAAATAATCAACTTACCAATGTTCATTTTTTTAACATTTATTTTTTATTTTAGTTTTTAAATTAATTTATTTTTTACATACCGTATTCCATTTCCCGAACCCCTCAACCCCTCATCCACTTTCTGACTGCTCCACATCCCACACCTTCTCCCCACCCCTGTCTCCACATAGATGTCCCCACCCCCACCCCACTTGACCTCTAAACTCCCTGGGTCTACAGTCTTTTGAGGGTTAGGTGCATTATTTCTGAATGAATACAGATCCAGGAGTCCTCTATTGTATGTGTGTTGGGGGTCTCATATCAACTGGTGTATGCTGTCTGTTTGGTAGTCCAGTGTTTGAGAGATCTCAGGGGTCCAGATTAATTGACACTGCTGGCCCTCCTACAGGATTGCCCATCTCCTCAGCTTCTTTCAGCCTTTCCCTAATTCAACAACAGAGATCAGCTGATTCTGTCCATTGGTTGGGTGCAAATATCTGCATCTGACTTTTTCAGCTGCTTATGCATTCTTTCATAGGGCAGTCATGATTGGTCCCTTTTTTGTGAGCATTCTATATATAGCCTCAGTAATAGTATCAGGCCTTGGGACCTCCCCTTGAGCTGGATCCCACTTTGCGTGTGTCACTGGGCCTTGTTTTCCTCGGGCTCCT
Organism: Mastomys coucha; assembly: GCF_008632895.1. Lineage (NCBI taxonomy): Eukaryota > Metazoa > Chordata > Mammalia > Rodentia > Muridae > Mastomys > Mastomys coucha. Next base: position 100,717,524 of record NW_022196903.1, read on the forward strand.
CTCCATTTCCATCCCTGAAGTTCTTTCAGACAGGAACAATTATGGGATGGCCTCACTTGATGCCCTGTCTTTCTGCTGGAGGTGGGCTCTATAAGTTTCCTCTCCTTACTGTCGGACATTTCATGTAAGGTCCCTCCCTTTGATTCCTGAGAGTCTCTTACCTCCCAGGTCTCTGGTAAATTCTGGAGGGTCCTCAAAACCAATTTCCTGAGGTTGCCTGTTTTCATTCTTTCTGCTGGCTCTCAGTGCTTCAGTCCTTTTCCCTTACCTAATACCTGATCAGGTTCCCCTCTTCTTCCCCAGTGCATCCCCAGCCCACTTTCCGTCCCAGTTCCCTCCCTCCCTCCCCACTTGTGATTGCTTTCTTCTCTCTCCAAATTGGGACTGAGGTGTCCTCACTTAGGCATTTCAGTTTGTTGAAGTCTTTTGAGTTCTGTGGACTGTATCTTGGATATTCTGACCATGCTGGAAATCAATCTGAGGTTCCTCAGAAACTTGGAAATAGATCTATCTGAAGACCCAGCTATAACACACTTGGGAATATACCCAAAAGATGCCCCACCATGTCACAGGGGTTCGTGTTCCACTATGTTCATAGCGACCTTATTTGTGATAGCCAGAAGCTGGAAACAATCTAGATGTCCCACAACAGAAGAATGGATACAGAAAATGTGGTTCATTCACAATGGAATACCACTCAGCTACTAAGAAATCCTGAGTTTTGCAGGCAAATGGATGGACTAGAAAAATATCATCCTGAGTGAGTAACTCCTACCCAAAAATGCATGGTATGTACTCACTAAATAAGTGGATATTAGCTAAAAAATAAAAAAAAAAATAAAAAAAACTAATGTTTGTTTTTATCTTCAAGAATATTCCCCATACTATAAGAGAAAGTATAATTATTGTCTCCTTGTAGAAAACCTCTTTAACCTCAAAAGTTATCATTGCCCTCAATTATTTTTTACTTCACCATGTTTTAAAAGGGGATTATAGTTCTAGTCTGCCTTTATAGAACAGTATTGAGTACTTTGTGCATATATCCTTTCCTTTCCTAGACCAAAGGCCAACTCTGTCTTTACTCTTACCCATTGTGACTTCTATATACATGGTCAAAATTTATTTCCTGACCTAGACTGAATTACACATAATTTTAAATATAATCCTTCAATTAGAAAATGTAGGACAGGTTTTCTAGAAAACTACTATTATAGTTAATTTAACTTTCATATGCAAAGTCCATATCTGCCACATAGTAATTTTTATGACTGACAGCAATTCCAGTGTTAGCATAGTTCTTATAAATTATTATTATTATTATTATTATTATTATTATTATTATTATTATTATTATATTATCTCCTGAGGAATTGATTACCTGTGTCACCAGAAGTTCTCATACATGTTATAGTATTTATCATACAATATTTCAAATATGAATTACAATCTCACTAAGATACACACAGACCGACCAAGATAAGGTTTATTATCAATTTACATGCAATATCTTCTTTTAGAGGAAATCTTTCAGAATTCTTTCAGAGAATAGGTGAAATAAATAAAACACATTTGATATAAACCTTTTTTGATAAGGGATTTCTATCCACAGCACATAAAAACATGTACAACTCAATAAGGAAAAGGATAAGTAGTTTAATTTAATAATGGACAAAAATATGAATGGACATTTCTGCAAAGGGTTAATGGACAGATGTCATATGGAAGGATTCTGAGCATTGAGAGTCACTGAGGAAATTCAATTCAAATCCATACTAATACAATATACCATATGCATAAGGAGCACTACACCTAAGAGCCAGGTGTTGGTGAGAATAGAGACACTAAACTTGAACCAGTGCTAGTAAGGATGCAAAATGGTGGACTCACTTTGGGAAAGAATTTTCTAATTGTTCAAATGGCCAAATAGAATTATTCTATAACCAGCCATTTTACTCGTAGGTATATATTCAAGACAAATAAAAACATTATAGAGACTGGTATACAAATATCCACGGCAGCATGATTCACATTCATGCTCCCAGCCCCATGATTACTGGGCCAGGTGACAGACCTCCTCAGTTCTATGTGGTATAAAGTTATGACATTCAGTAGGTTAGGCATAGTATATGCATCTTTAAGTGAAGCTATTTTCAACTTATGATGTGTTACTATGACTTAGCCTGGCTGTAGTTTGAGGAACATTTGTGCTTGAAATTACTTTCAGTGTATTCAGGACATCCAAGCCCAACTGGAGAGTACTAATTCATAAGTGTGTAATTTCTCCACTAAAACCTATGTTTTCATCAGCGAAATCAGCTCTGTGTTGAGTTTCCCAAATGCAAGGCTAATATAACAGTCCGTATCAACAACAATACATTGGTGAGCAGATGTCTCCTAATAAAGTGCTTGCCTGACAAGCATGGAGAACTGAGCTTGATCTCCAGAATCCATATCTAAAAGCTCTTACTGCTTCATGGTTGGAATCCCAGCTCTAGATGTGAAGATAAGTGAATCCCTGGAGCACACTACCAGCAGGCCAGACAGCCTAGGTTTATTGGTGAGCTCTAAACCAATGACAAACTTTGACTCAAAACCAAATAAATAGCACTTAAGTAACAGTGACTGAGGCAGTTCTCTGTCCCACACATGCACATATACATAAAAGTACAATTCCATACATATGAATGCACACATAATTTTTAAGACCAATTGATATGTACTCACTGGATGTTATGTACTCAAGTGGATGTTAACCCAAAAGCTTGGAATACTCAAGATACAATTCACAAACCACATGAAGCTCAAAAAGAAGGAAGACCAAAGTGTGATGCTTCTCTCCTTCTTAGAAAGGGGAACAAAGGGATGGTTCAATATACGGAAATCCATCAACGTAATTCACCACATAAATAAACTCAAGGACAAAAA
>NW_022196903.1:100723099-100723390 GCF_008632895.1 Mastomys coucha
CATTGAAGGAGTGGCAGAGATTAACTATGGAGCAGAGACTGAAGGAAAGACAAGCCAGCCTAAATATATTTAGTTATCTCCTGAGAGGCTCAGACAGTACCTGACTAATACAGATGTAGAGGCTCACAGCCATCTTTTGAACTGAGTACAGGGTCCCCAGTGAAGGAGTTAGAGAAAGGACCAATGATGCTGAGGGGTTTGCAGCCCCTTAGGATGAACAACGATATGAACTAACTAATACCCTCAGAGCTCCCAGAGTCTAAACCACCAACCAAGGTCTGCACATGGTGG
>NW_022196903.1:100723773-100740404 GCF_008632895.1 Mastomys coucha
AAAAAAAAAAAAAAAAAAGGGGGGGGAACATACTCAAGGGAGCAAATTTTCAAGAGACAAATTCTGGGCCAGAAACAGAAGGAAAGGCCTTTCAGAGACTGCCCCACCTGGTGATACATCCCATATACAGTTACCAAACACAGACACTATTGTGGATGTCAAGAAGTGCATACTGACAGGAGCCTGATATAGCTGTAGCCCAAGAGGCTCTTCCAGAGCCTGACATATACAGAGGTGGATGCTTACAGCCAACCATTGAACTGATCACAGGGTCCCAATAGGGAGTTAGAGAAAAGACTAAAGGAGCTGAAGGTGTTTGCAACCCCATAGGAAGAACAACTAACCAGAGCTCCCAGGATCTAAAACACCAACCAAGGAGTACACATGGAGGGACCCATGGCTCCAGCCATATATATAGCAGAGGTTGGCCTTGTGGAACATCAATGACAGGAGAGGCCCTTGGCCTTGTGAAGGCTCAATGTCCCAAGGGAATTGGAGGGCAGAGAGGTAGGAGTGGGTGAGTGTGTGGGGGCATACCCTCATAGAAGCAGAGGTGGGGGGCATGGGATAGGGAGTTTCTGGAGGCAGAAATGGGGAAAGTGAATAACATTTAAAATGTAAATAAATATCCAATAAAACATGACTAAGCATAAAAAAAGAGTAATTGATACATGAGTTCACTTAAACATCATACTGTTTTAGTATTTTCCTAAATGTTGCCACAGAAGTAGAAATATTTCTGATTTTCAAATCATGGGAATAGCATTTATTACCAAAGAACATAGATGTATGCCTATAAAAGAGGTATTTGTTTTTCTCAGTGCTTTGACCTTTTGGCACTTGAGGGGGCAAGAGTTTGTTTTGATCCATAGTTTAAGATTAGAGACAGTTTATCACAAGCAGTGAAGCCAAGGCAATAGGAACATGATGTGGCAGGCATCAGTGAAAACAACAATCAGGAAATAAGAGTAAAAAGAAGAGGGGCTGCGGTATAAAACTCAAGATCCACTCTTATGGACCTGCTTCATTTAGCAGGATTCCACTTCCTTAAGGGTCCTCAGCCTTTCAAAAACAGTGTCACCAGCCTGGGAAGAAAGCCACCAGAATCTGTCAGGGACATGTCGTATTCAAATCAAAATAAAAGGTATGTGGAATTTATTCTTATGCCACAAATACGTATTTGAAAGTAACTACTGGTAGGGTCTTATACAATTGTCCAACACAAATCCAGCTCATTTCAACCTGTATAATTTAGAGCAAGCATGCATTTAACAATTAAGGCAATGGCAACAAAGTGTGGAATACCATCGTCTAATTGTCAGAAAAGTCCTGAGCCGTTGCCCATAAACACCGCTCCTTTAGCTCAGCGGCTTTTATTGCTTTGCTCTGTGTAGTTTTCAGTGTTTGCAACGGTATAATAGTTTCCAGGCAGGGAGGTTGAAAGTCTAGTGATTAAAATCCAACTATACTATTCTCCTTTACTCCCCCTCCATAAAACAGAATTTAAAAATAGCAGCCAAGTGCAAATCAGCCCATGATGCTGTTTTGCTGGGCTAAATGACTTTATGTGTCTTCCAGAGAAGGAACTGATGTGCCCCATGAATAAAACAATCTAAGTTTGAAGCCTCCAGTCAGGTCCCTCACCAGACCACCCACTCTAATCTCACAGCTACCCTAGAAGGAGGAAATCAGGAATCCTAATTAATAGACAGAACTCACTAAATGATCTTGGTGAACCTGTTAAATCAGGAGAATATCAGGGCTACTATAGATTTTTTTCTAACCATTATACAAAAATACTCAGAGAAGGAACACTGGGCTTAAATCTTAATTTCAGTAGTCTATGCAGTAAGTGCTCATTTATATTCCAGTACAGTGATTTGGACCAGAGGTGATTTGGACTCTCCAGAGAATACTGCAAGATAGGAGGATATTCTGGTCATTATAGTTCAAGAAGCTAGTGAGCAAAAGTCAGGAATGCTGCTGAATGTCATGTGACCACAATTAAGGAAGACTGCCTCCCTCCCCTTCCCCCCCACACACAAACTTTCCAATAATTTAGGGAAAGTCTAGTAGTTCCCAGAATGAGTCTGTCTTGAGAACAAATGGAAGGTAAAAATGGATGGTACCCAAGACAGCCTAAAACTGATATGGAATTTCATTGTGTTTACAAGACAGATAAGATGAAGATTCCCACCATGGTCCTAGGGTTCACCTGACTTGAACTTCCTACTGAATACAAGAAATATTTCAAGGTTTGGGGGTTGTTGCAGCATTTTCTCTGTCCAGTCACATTAGAGCAGTGACAGGCCTGTGACTGGACAGGAATAGGGAGACAGAGCAAGAAGTTTAGGAGGAGAGGTGAGAGAGCAGAAGAAGCAGGGAAAAATCATCATGGAGGCAGGGAAAGAGGACGATCCAGACCCTGCCTGGTTTTAAGCAACCATAGGTAGCTAAGGTTTTTTACAAGGTTAGAATAATTGGGTTAAAACATTGTCTTTATCATTTGGCTCTGAAATTATTGTATTAGCATCTTATAAATTGTGATCTTATTGATATATAAACCTGATTGGATAATTAAGCCTTAAGAGTCATGTTTGACTGATTGTGAGTGTGCAGAGCATTGCATGTAAGCGAGATGATTTTGCTAGCTGGGAGAAAATAGCAGGAGCTCACTGGGACATAGTGATGTGGCTGGCCAGTACTGGCATGAGAACGTGGACCAGCGGGCCAGGAGTGATTGCAGGGTGGTTTTCGCGCAACAGGGGTTTTATTTGTTTGTCTTTCTTTTTGTCTTTTTAAGAAAAGAAAATTGGGGTGGGGTGATGGAATTTGAAAGTTGTCAGAGAACCTAATATAGCTGTCTCCTGAGAGGATCTACCAGTGCCTGACAAATACAGAGGTGGATGCTCTCAGCCAACCATTGGGCTGAGCACAGGGTCCCCAATGGAGGAGCTAGAGAAAGGACCCAAGAAGCTGAACAGGTTTGCAGCCTCATGGGAGGAGCAACAATATGAACCAACCAGTACCCCCAGAGCTCCCAGGGATTAAACCACCAACCAAAGGGAGAGGGACCCATGGATCCAGCCACATATGTAGCAGAGGATGGCCTTGTTGGTCATCAAGGGGAGGAGAAGGCTTGATGCCCCAGTGTAGGGGAATGCTAGGACAGGGAAACAGGAGTGGGTGAGGTGGTGAGCAGGGAGAGAGGGGATGGGATCAGGGGTTTTCAGAAGGGGAAACCAGGAAAGGGAATAACATTTGAAATGTAAAAAAAAGAAAATATCTACTTAAAAAAATAAAATTAAAATTAAAAAAATGAAGACTTTTCTTATACCCTATAAGGTAAAGGTATAAGAGATGTTTTACAGCCCTAAATTTCAATAATGATGAGATCAAGACCATTTCCTCTGGATGAAGCTTTCTATGAGGGGAAGAATACTAGATCTTAGCTATTGGGAAGTTGCAGGAACCTTCTAGATGATCTCCTTCAAAATTAGGGCTTGTATTTCTCCTGCTGTACAAGCTCTGGGAACTCACAGCACAGCACCTTCAGACTGTGCAAAAGAGACAGGTATTCAAGTCAGCAACCCTCCTCTGGGAGCACCCCACTTTCCACATCTGGTTATGGTGGCACAGTGATCCTTCTTCTGTGTGACCCACACAGTGTATTTTCTAATAATCTCAATCCACACAGATCTTCACCTCAGAGTCCATTTCCAAAGATGAATCTCCTCAAGAGACCCAGAAAAATAAAATTTGCAACATGAGTGTACATAAACATACATGCATATACATATGTGCGTAAATATACACATGCATGTGTGTGTGTATAAATCTTCACAAGTAAATACTACCTTTTACTATAGGGTAATTGATATTCCTATTCTGACCCATTTAATTTTTTAAAATGCTGGCTGGGACCCAATATGCTGATCTCACAATATGTTAATAAAGTATGGTCCAGAAGCTAAAAAGAATTTATTTATATTTACAGACAAAATATGTTATTTTTCACATAACTAACTAGAAATTTTTTATCCATTACTCGATCTTATAGGCCAATTTGGATTGTAAGACTTAAATAACATTAAAAAAAAAACCAAATAACAGAACCTCAAATACAGAAAACTATTAAAGAAATGGACCTAATTATCTCCAGTCATACACTATACATCTTAAGGCTACCACGCTGTAACCCATGCCAAAATTAGTACATTTAAAAATGTCATTATTACATCATTAAGAATTAACTGGCTACCACTACTGTGATGCTTAGAGTCAAGCCATCCTAGCTCTAAGCCTTGGTTAAAGACTTTTCTTTAATGACCTTTTTTTTTTTTAATTTTATTTTTTTGAAAGAGAGCAAAGAAAGATTTTGATAAGGTCACAGTAAAGTAGGTTTTACTGGATATAATTTTAGACGCATAGGAAAAGTGATTAAAAACGTGATGAGTGTATATGCGTGCCTTGTGTCTTATAAATATCATTTACAAGGATAGAAAGAAATGGCAGCTCATAAAGATGTAGGGTCTCTGGAAGGTGAGTGCAGGAGGGTAAGTCTGGGAAAGAGCCACAGTTGACTAAGAGAGGATATTGGTCTACAGCAAACCAGAGAAGCATTAGAAGGAAAAACTTAGGTCCAAACTGGGTGCATGGTTTATCTCAAGCTGTGTATGCAGGCGGGCATCGAATCCCACAGCTAGCACTCCTGATTATGTACCCAGACTGATGCTGGCTCTGCTTCACTGTGGGGTTTCTTCCCAGTGAGCTCTCCTTTTATCATAAAGAAACTGCTCCTTATGATTTCCCAGGAGATTTATTCAAAATATGCTCAAAGGAGCAAGAAGGGTTGTTTGCTACTCAAAATATCTCTATCACAGAGCTTGCTGCCAACAGGAATAATATTTTGACATCTCAGACTCACCTCTAATTTCCTTTCTTCATCTGCTTTCTTTTGATAAATCAGGCAATCCCTGTATCTATCCTCTCTTTTGAAGTCCCAGAAAATCTGCTAAAACACCCCGCCCAACCCCCAACACTAACTGAGTCCCTGACTCAGTGAAAAGAATTAGTGGGACCCTGGCATAACATGCTATGGAAATTGTGGTTTATTTGCTTATTGCAGGTGTTTGAGCTGAGGTAGATTGTTCAAGTCAAGATCTTAAGAAAGTTTTTAATCTAAATGGGTCTTATTTTGGGATTGCCCTTTCCAAATGCCTATCTGATTCTTGAACAAGGCTTTGTAAGGAAATCCCTTTATCTCTTTTGGATTTGGGGAAATCCTGCTGGTTAGACCCAGAAAAGCAAACAATTTTGGTTAAGTAAATTTCAGATCTTTAGCAATACTAATGTGAATGTTTGCTGTGAGACCACATGTAAATATTTTACAAAAGGATGCATGTCTAAAATAAACATTTTTAAAAGATCAAATGAAACTTTTATTTAGAAAGTACCTTCCTCCAGGGGGCTTAGAAACACTTTCCAAACACTTGCTTAATCCAAAAATCAAGACTGTTTTTCATTGTGGAACTATCAAAATGTATCTCAACTTTTGCGTAGTGCTTGGATACGGTATCTATTGGAGGCAGGTATCCATAATTTCCTTGTAAGTTCTGAGATTACTTCTGGAATCTAGAAGTCTAATGTCTGGCCATGACTAGGTTACTGATCAAGTATGTGTCCTTGAAGGAGACAATGTGTCTTAAATCAAAGAATCTGGCTTCAAACTTCTAGCTTCAGTGGAGTCACATAACCAGATTATAAACCCCTCAGTGTCTAGGATTAGCTACAGTAAGGAGACATGCGACCTTTTTGAAAAAATCAGGACAAATCTTCATTTTTACCTTTCTCTATTTTTCATGTTTGCAGTTTTTACTTAAGAGTTTGATTTACATGTCCATAAAACGTGACAGTGGGGAGATGGCGAGCAAGTAAACCACTTTCTGTGGGCATGGCAGAATCTCAGTTAAGATGCCCAGAACCCACGCAAAACAGTTACAGTCTGTAATCCTAAGGCTACTTCAGGAAGATGGGAACTAGGTACAGGAGAATCCATGGAAGTTCCTGGGCAGACTACACTGGTTTTACCCTTTTGGAAAATAGAAGATGAGGGTCAATACCTGAAGTTATATACTGTCCTTCAACTATATTGCCATGCCTGCATTTGCAGAAATTTAACAAACATAGACCATCACCTTCACTAATAAGCTGTGTAGTGCTGATAACTTATTCTCTGAGTCTCTTTTAGATTGGAAATAACAAACACATGCTGAACTTTCATGTGCATTAAACACAATATGGTAGCCTCTGAACAGGAAGATATTAGGGGACAGGACTCACTGAGCTTATGAGAGAAGTGGGATGTATCAGTTGTTTCCAGAATAAGTTTCATGAGAGTAAAGATGTGGTTAGAAAGGATATCAAGAAAAATAGTATCCAGTATCCATCTGAAGAACAAAGGAGATAAATGAGGGAAAGCTGGGAGCAAAAGAACTTCATAAATGGAAGAAAAATACTACATGATTCCTAATAATATAGGTTAAAATAGCATGATCTGAGGCCTGGAAACTTTTACTTGGAGAATGAATCATCTATTTGAAAAAGGGAATCACAAATCCTCTATAGAATTTCAGTAAGTCCACAGGATGTTTAATGTTGACATTCTGTAAAATGTTAAATCCCAAGAACTGAGGTAGTATTTAATAACTAGCAAAAGGAAAGATGCTGAAAATGATATAACATCAAATCATATTTAGCACTATGAAACAAATCAGAAATATCCATTTGAAGTCTACATGCTATTTATTTAACATAGCAATTTCTTAACCATTAAAGTACCAACTTATACAACTGTATAACATCACACTAATTAACATTCAACCTCGGAAATTCCACAAACCTCTCACTCATTTGTTAAATATCCAAAGCTTTACCAGCCACCTGTTAAGTTCAAAGACAGTCAAGGAGAATAAAACCATGACTAAGAATTCTTGTCCCTTTAGAATTCGAGAATCATCTATCACCTACTCACCAAAGATATAAGACTCCCCCAGGCAACCACTTTGTAACAAGTCAGGTACTGTGCTAAGTATTCCCTTACATCATTTGCCCTGACAGGCACACTCCTGACTTGGCTGTACTATGACAAAGTACTTTAACCCTGCCTGTGCTCTTTGCTTAAGACCATATGTTAAAATCAAAATCTGCATCCCTATTCATTCTACCTAATTCCCTGGAGTCATAGGATGCAGATCTAACTCTTCTACATGTCAGCTCTTCAAAGGATGTTAACCAGCAAAGACCCTATATCATCTCCATATTTACCAGAAACTCCATGTTTAACTCTTGTTAAATACTCTGTCTTCAGTACCAAGGACAGCATTTAGCAAGTAAAATTATTTCATTGCTAAGTTCATCCCATACGCCTAGGTTGAAGAGATGGATCGGTCATTAAAAGCACATACTATTATTGCAGAATAGCAGAATTTTGCTCCTAGACCCCATGTCAGGAAGCTTACTACTTGTAACTGTAGCTCCAAAGGATCAAATATAGGCATCTTCACTCCATAGGCATCTGACCTTTATAGGCATCTTCACTCATATGCATATACCCATAAATACACACAGATACTCATGCATACACATAATTAAATAATATAATGGGGCTTGAGAGTTGGCCTAGTGGTTAAGATCATTTACCATTCTTTTAAAGGACCTGGGTTCAGTTCCTGGCACCTACCTCCAATGGTTCACAACTACCTATAACTCCAGATATAGGAAGATCAAGAGTCATGTTCTGGCTACTGTGGGCACTGTGTGCATATGGCAATACATACCCCCCCACACACACATACAAATACATAAATAGTAACAACAACAAAAAAAAAGCTGGGCAGTGGTGCATGCCTTTAATCCCAGCACTTGGGAGGCAGAGGCAGGCAGATTTCTGAGTTTGAGGCCAGCCTGGTCTACAGAGTGAGTTCCAGGACAGCCAGGGCTACACAGAGAAACCCCGTCTCAAAAAAAATCCATAAATAGTACAATAATTCAGTAAATTATATTAAAATGTGGAAAGTAATCAAAGAATATGCCCAGTCTTGACATCTGGTCTACACATGAACAGACCCTCCCCAATACCAGATACACCTGAAAGAAAACAAAAACAAACAAACAACAACCTCTGTATATCCTCAAGGTCCTATAATTTATTACAAATCTAAAAAAGATAAAGACCAGAATGAACATAGCCTTCAGGTACAGCTTAACCATGTGAACTTTCCATTCCTTTAAATATAGCTTAAGGAAACATTATCTTCTCAAACACTAAAAGATGCCACCCCCTTTTGGATGACAAAATTATGAGTCCTTTATAAATTTTCTGTAAACTCTTCAGCTTAATTGTGATCTGAACTCTGCAACCCAAACTTCTTCAAGGGATGGACTATTCAATAAACCTAGCGAGCCCCTCACTTGTTCAGTTAATTATTCCTTAAGCCCTCAGTATAAGTTTTCACATTTGCCCTTTGTATATTTGTGTGCATGTATGTGTGTGTTCATGTTATGGGGCAGACATATATGTGCAGTATGCATGTATCTGTGTGCACATGCATGGAGCACAGAAGGAAACTTGAGGTGTCCTTCCTCGGGAATGTCATTTATCTTATTTTTGAGGTAGGGTCTCACATTGGCCTGGAGCTTGACAGTTGGGTTAGGCTGCTAGTAAACCCCAGAGATCAAACTGCCTATAACTCCACAGTACTGGAATTAGAGGAGCAGGACACTACACCTGGCATTTTTTTCTGTAGGTTCTAGGAATTGAATTCAGGTCCTCATGCTTGTGGGTATCCACTTGACCTACTGAGACACACCCCACTCCACCCCACTCTTATATATTTTTTATCATGTTCAGTGTAGTTCATTGTAGAACCATTGCCTCAGTGGTTTCATTTAAGTTAGCCAGGCATTCCTAACATGGTTTCTCCCACCTCCAATTTCAACCCTCTTACAAAGCTCACTGACAAACTCTTTAAATCTTTAAAAATATTATTGGACAAAATAAAATAACACCAAATGTCACTAGCAACTTGGCTCAATGGTGATACCTAAATATCAATAAGCCTTTGAATATCCCTAAGTCATTATCATCTGCAGACATTTTCCTCAAGGACATTACATCAAACTTTGTCAAAGACTTTTCTCAAAGCTACAGAGTCCAGATCACACTGTCATAATCCCTGAGAGATAAGTATACTGAATTTATCCTGCTTTTCAACCTTTCATATCTACGGTGTGGTGTGTAAGTTAATCATTCAAAATCTTTAGGGCTTCAAATTTCGAAATGAATTATATGTTTTGTGATTCAAAGGGCTTTGTTTTGAGTGTAGTGTGAGTAGTCCCTCTGCTTTTCTGTGACATCCACCTCTTATCTGGAGCAATGAATACTCCTGATTAAATAAAAGAAGAAGAGCAATTTGTTCAAGGAAATAGGGGAATGAAAGGAGCCGAGCAAAGGAAGTGCTGCTTTAAAAACCTCAAAACACCATTAAAATATTACCAGGCTGTTGGTTTAGAAATCAAGTCTCCCTTGCAGATGGTTTCTCTTTCTTCTTGGCAAGAATTTTAATGCATAAACAGAATTTATAGCAAGACTTTCCATTCAAATATGTATTTGAATGAGTAGTTCACAAATCACAAGGTGGCTATTGCTTAGTTTTTCACTTTGATAAAAGATTAACCTGGTGGTATATGTTAAAATGTTTGAATTTTTTCAAAAAAGAGTATAGTTCTTTAAAGAAAATGACAAGACAAATATTTATTATTGTCTTTGGATCAATTGATTTTGGGAGCTATTGTGTTCAGTTGTTGAGGTTTTACTTTATTTGGATATAGCCATCTGTTTTTCTTAGGAAAGCTGAATATTAATGGAATGTTTGTTGTAGAAGACAGTTTCTTTGAATTGGGATAAATCACAACCTTTTCATTCAACTTTTATCTTTTCAAAAGGATGTCCATGGCAAGTTTTAAGGCAGGTGTGTGTGTGTGTGTGTGTGTGTGTGTGTGTGTGTGTGCGTGCACACGCGCGCGCAAGCTTGTGTTTAAAGGGATAAATAATATTTGTTCAAAACATTGAAATTCTATCATGTCCATTTACCAAGAATGATGTGAAGATCTTGCTTGTAGGAGCTTAAGCTACAAGAAGGAACAATGACCGATCAATCAAATTGGTAAAAATAAATATCAAAAAGTTCTCTAATAGTTAGCTTGCTTTTCATCTAATTGACTATGTTATAATCCTAGGCTCTTCTTCAAGAGTCTTATAGTATGAAACTAATGAATTTCTTGCTAAGTTCTTGGTGTTCATTAAATCACTCCACATCAAGCTTTGTATTCTTGTTAAAAACTATTTTGCAGCTGGGCAGTGATGGCACATGCCTTTAATCCCAGCACTTGGGAGGCAGAGGCAGGTGGATTTCTGAGTTTGAGGCCAGCCTGGTCTACAGAGTGAGTTCCAAGATATCCAGGACTATACAGAGAAACCCTGTCTCAAAAAAAAAAAAAAAAACTATTTTGTATACTTTAAATCACTAACAAGTCCATAATTTTTTCTATAGTTAGCTCAAAATACACTTCAATAAATAAAAATAGGGTGCCTACTTTAATCCTAGTATATGAGAGGCAGAGGCAGGTGAATCTCTAAGTTTGAGATGACCCGTACTTAGACGTGAGTTCCAGGTCAGCCAAGGCTATATAATGAGACATTGCCTAAAGAAAAAAAAATGGGGCACCCAAAGCTTCAATGACATCATAGGGATTTGTTAAAAACAGTATCTGTGACAGCAAGGTTTCTGAGATAAATTATTTAAAACTCTTCTTGTAAGATCAGCCCTTCTATTGCCCTTGTGGATACAGTATTGCTTATGCTGGTATGGAACTCATATGATAAATAGAAATGTATGACATTTTATATCATAAATATTCATTAGAGGTTCCCTGGTCAATCTGTGCATCTAATTTTAGTTTGTATTTTTTCCCTTCAGTCTTTTCTGCTAGTTTTGCTAAGCCAAGTGGTACAGTCATTCTTCTGCAAGATTTCTGCTTTCTTGTTGAGGTCACTAAGTAGTTAAATATGAAGTAGAAAAAAAGATGAGGAAAGAGTTAACTGATGTCTAATATGTTGCTTGTTTATGCCCAATGGAAATTGGAATAAATTATTTCTTTAGTGTTATTGTCTGAGAACTGTCAGTTTTCTGGAAATATTAACAAAATGATACACAATAGCCAGAATTTGTTAATTCTCCAATTAAAGATATTTATCGATTTTTAGACCCAGGAAATACTTTACTTTGAATTTGTCTCTGGGTCCCATAGATTTAAAAATATTTAAATTGAACAAAAAAGGAGTCCTCATTATATTAGCAGTTTCCCTGTGTCATTTATCAGCACTGTCATTTACTTATAATTGACCTCAATGTTAGGCCAATTCATTATTAGAAAAAGAGACCCAGTTATATCCTGATTCAGGAAAAGTGTAAAGAAACAATGAGAAAACTTGCTCAGGCAAAGGAATGGAAAGCTGGACATGGTGTTCTATGCCTTTAATCCTAACAAGCAGAGGCATGAGGATTTCTGTGAATTCTAGACCAACCTGGTCTACATAATAAGTTCCAGGCCATCCAGAGTAAAAATGAGACTATGTTTCTAAGATAGATAGATAGATAGATAGATAGATAGATAGATAGATAGATAGATGGAGCCATTGGGTTAATTTTAAAAGAAAGTTAAAATTAAGTCCTAAGGAAAATTAAATCTTTTAGTTTTAAAGTAATTTTACTTTATTTTGTTAAAATGATCATAATTCTAAAATGTCAGCATTTGAATATACTTTTCAATTTGACAGTGCTTTAGAAATACCATTATGTCACTAAAAATGCAGGAAAATTCATTTTCTTAACACTACAAATGTTACTTGAGTGCCTAACAGTGTGAGGCTACATGTTTTGTACAAAAGCAGTCCATACAGAAGGAATCATGTCTAGCCTGAAAGGAGAAATACATGTTTTTTATTAGGCACATCTACATTGGTGTAATCAAATGCATACATATTGTATTAGTTACATATATAACTAGTGCATATATAATTGGTTGGGTGTAATCAAAGCCATGACACAAACACCTTGGGAAAAGGAAAGACCTCATAGTTTCAGAGGATTCAGTCAATGGATTTTTAGTCCCATGCACTTGGATAGAATATCAAGGAAGTAGTTACAGGTGGCTAAGGAAAAGATAGAGAACCACAAAAGAAGAGGACTTGGCAGGATAGAGCCCCTCACCCCAGGACAAGTTGGAACTGATCTACTTCCCAAAATAAGTGCTCACCTCCTATTTTCCACCACCTGCCATTAACAAATCATCTTAGAAGTCCATCAAGGGATTAACACTTTGTTTAGGTCAGAGCCCTCCCTCAGAACCTAATCATTTTCAAATTCACATCATCTGGCAATCAAGTACCCAGCTATGAGCCTACAGAGAGATTTTAAAGTTGTAACAGCATATATAAGTACATGCACGTGAACTTTTTAGGTTTTCCCCCAAAGAGACCTTGAGAGATTTATTTGGATGGTGACCTTGGAAACACAAATAAGGGGGTTACTCTTTGTATTTTTGAGGGACCCTTTCACTACAGCATGTGAAGAATTTTGTATGTAATGTTCCTAGGAATTGTCCCACATGCGAATAGGAAGCAAAGGAACTCATCAATCAAGTTCTTCTCTGTTGACTGAAGGAAATTCTTGGAAGTATATACGAAAAATAAACTTAGACAAAGACAAGGGATGTAGCTATTGAGAGGGGAGCCATTGTCATGCAGGAGGACTCCTGCATGGAAACTGCAAGGATAATGGCCAAAGAACATGAGGCTGACATTAGTCAACTCTCCTACAAATGATAATGTCAAGTTTAATTCACTATTGTAAAGTAGAGACCCAGAAAAGGAAAGCTTGGATCTACCTGGGGAGTCAGGAGAGACTTGAAAAGTAATAGCAGATAACTAAGCTAAGAAAGTGTAGTCTAGACAAAGTAGGGAGTGAATGAAGGCTTCTAATTAATACATTTAAAAGGATAGGAGATTATAGATAGGTCAGTGAACTGGAGCCCTGCCTTTTTTCCTTAATTATGGTCAAGTTCACTGCTGAAGTGAATAGCTATGTATTTTGTTTACGTAGTTACACCTTCCAGTGGGATCAATTTATGTATTTCAACCCCTGGCCATATTTCTTATAGATAATATGGAAATAAATACTTTATTTTCACATTGACTTTGACCAGAAGATATAAAGGTGATACCAGACAGCAAGAGGCTGGAAATTTATAGGTACTGAGATATCAGGAGATAAATTTAGTTCTACAGAGAACTAAAGAAAGTAGGGTGAGATTTTATTCTCTTGGGGAAAAGAGAAGAATCAGTGACCCAGGAAAGCAATAGGGCACAGAAGGGAAGTAGAAGCTAAAAGGTTTGGAATATGAAAGTCTCAATACATGCTGAGAAACCAAACCAAATCCCACTGGCATGTGCCAAACAAGTCAGGAAAAGCACACAGAAAGAAAAGGTGGATTCAGAGCACCTGAGACATGAAGTGCCTTTACTTCCTCATAGATTAAACCAGTGGCACAAATCATACTGAAAGCTTATATCAAACACCTGTAGTTACCCAGATATCACATATGCATAGGTAGAAAATGAAGTCTAAAAATTAGCATTTTATTCTTTTCTTTTTTTTTGTCTTTTTTTAGTTTTTAAAAATTCTTTGGGAATTTCACATTTTGATCATAATTCCTCCCTCCTCCAACTTCTACAAGATCCACCCATCCTTTCCCTACCCACCCACCTTCATGTCCTTATCTAAAACACACACATACACACACACACACACACACACACACACATACACACACACACACACACACACACACACACACACACACACACACACAAAGAACAATTTGTGAAGTACACATACTGGAGGATGTGGAACCATCCACTAGAGTGTGGTACCATACTGGGGTCAACACTCTTTTCCAGAAGATACCAGTAGCCAAGAGCTCCTCGTTTAGAGTGAGACTGTGCTTACTGTCCCTCTCCATAATGGATTGACTTGAGTTTGCAAAGTCTTGTTAATGTTTTCACAACCACTGTAAGCTCACATGTGCAACTGCCCTGCCCTGTTATGAGGAGGAAACTTGGGAGTGAGCATTATGGAAATGGCCATGGTGTCTTGGGGGCAAGTAGACTGGACTGGGAGAGAAACAAAAACAAAAAAAAAAACAAAAACAAAAAACAAACAAACAAAAAAACCATTCGATTCAGGTAAGGTAGATTCTAATGCCTGAGAAAGGAAGGTCTCCTAGTCTACACAATGTAAAAACAAGTGACTGGTTCATCCTTTCAAGTTTATGAAGAACTTTCTGAATTTTGACATAACACAGGAAAACCATTCAGTTCTGCACGTACTGACAGTATCTTTGCATCTAGGGAAGTTTCCATGTGACAGCAAGTACATTGAGAGCTTCAACATTGTCACTTCATCTCCCTAAATTCTTCACTAATCTCCCCTCCGACATAATGCTGCTTTCTTACTTATACATATCAGTGATATTTGCTGAGAGAAGATATGATGTTTATGCTTAGAAGCTCCTGAGACTGTGGATTGAAGGTCCCACTTCCAGAGGTTACAGATTGCCCCCTGATTCATTCAACTTCATGTTTGAAGATGAAGGAACTCTAAAATGATAAAGGTCACCAACAGAAGGAAAAGCAAATAAGGAGAGCATTAACCTTGGGAAAACTAAATGCCCACTGTGAAGTAATGCAGAAGGCCAGCATGGGGCTCAGGAACTGGGCGTCATGGCTACTTACCTCCTGCAGTACGAGGGTACCTTGATCCACTCCCTTCTCTCTCAGTGTTTCTCCTGCTCTGCAAGTGATAATATATCAACAACTGTAATAGCACCTACTTCATGACATTAATTCAACCAAGAAATGGTGCTCAGGATAATACTTTCCATATAAGAACTACCCCATACATGAACATTATTTTAATTATTAAAATCTTAATGCGAAATCTACAATGCTCTAAACAATTCATAATGAATCTGATAGACCAAGAAGCTGTAATATTCAAAGTCATGTTGAATGGGAAGCTTCTTTTCCATCATCCAATACATCAGATGGAAATATTCCCCCTGCACTTCAGCCTTTCCCTGATGCTGGAGGGAGGAAAGATGAATCAGACCCCCACGGGATGTTTATGAGCCTCACAGTCAGCGGCAGCATCCAGCAAGCTCACAAGCACAGGAGGGAAGCTTGGAAGTCTTTCAAAGCCTGCAGACTGTCAGATTGCTTCTGGTACCTGGCGGATTAGTGTTGGTGGTAAGTCCTTAACCACGTACTTCACCTCCATCTGTCTCAGCCCTCTTCACCTTTCCCTCTGACTGTGACAATGAGAATATTGAAATCAATAAGTTCACCATCCTTGCTCCAAACACTCAAGTCCTTTGAAATGAAAAATGGCTCAGGAGTTAGAAGCCAAGGCAAAGACAGGGAGGATGTGAGTAGAGATTAGAAATGGCAATGTCTTCAGATGAAAGAGAAGGCGAGTAAAGAGACAGTGGTGGACCAGGAGTGGGAACCTCAATCTTTTGCTTCGTTAGTACTCATGAGGGAAAGATCATTTAAATTCAATATGCTTTGGTATTTTTTGATATATTTTTCTCTAGACTAGAAAAACAGTTATAACCCCGTCTGGTTCTAAAAATATTTTATGATAAAATGGCATAGCCCATTTTTGCTATATTCTTCTTGTCTGTCAACTGAGTATAATACACTTTCAAATACCCATTCTCTACTTAAAACCATCTAATCATGTGATTGTCTTTCATGATAAAGAGGACACCTTTGATAGTAGACTTTGGTATTATTCCTAGTGCTTAGAACCACACAGGACAGAAGCTGTCAGTATTTGAGGAATTGCACCAAGCATTAACTTTCTCACTAGTTTTATATCGACATTTCAGCAAGGCCTACTCATGCAGGTAAAGCAAAGATTATTGACAGGTTGGAGTTAAGGAACTTCAACATCTTCTCAGTGCTATCAACACTGAAGAGCCACTCCCATGTAGGTCCTAGGTGGCTTGAAGGAAGACAGCCATTACAAGAACTCTGTGGAAGGAACCAAAGCTGTCATGAGGCACTGGGTGAACAAACTGCCTAATAGGAGCTGAGGAGTTTGCAGAGGGATTTAGCCTCTATGTGGTATATGGTAACATAGTCAGAGCTGTGTGGTAAGATAGCTCATTTCCAACCAGACCTTCCTCTTTTCCTCCAAGTGGTAAGTACCTGCCCTGGCTAAACACAACAGGAAGCATGTGATTAGAACCATCTGTCAAGACACCAACCCAGTCACAAAACATTTGAACTGCAATCTGTCCTGCCTGCAAGGTGTTCTGGGGTATAGAAATTGTGGGAGTGGTCTACCAATAACTGATCCAGTTTAAGAGCCCATCCCTGATTTTCTCTCGGGTGAGTTTCTGAGACCTGAACAGCCAGCCGGGAGCCACAGGCCCCACAACTCCCA
>NW_022196903.1:100748479-100810822 GCF_008632895.1 Mastomys coucha
AAAAAAAAAAAAAAAAAAAAAAAAAAAAAAAAAAAAAAAAAAGAGCCCATCCCTGACACTTGCAAGCCAGGAACCATAGGCCAGATATCTCAGGTCTCTGGCAAAGTTTGTCATAGAACATGCCTGGAAAAAGAAAAAGAAAAAGAAAAAAGAAAAAAAAAAGATTCCTAATAATATTCTGCCATCCTCATAGATAGGAGCCTTACATAATCATCCTCAGAGAAGCTCCATCAGCAAGTGGTGGAAATAGATACAGAGGCCCACAGCCAAACATTAGGTGGAGCTTGGTGAATTCTGTAGTGGAGGGGGAAGAAGGAATGCAGAAGCAAGAAGGGTCAAGGACACCACAAGGAAACCCACAAAATCAACTAACCTGGGCTTATAGGGGCTTTCAGAGACTGAACTGCTGACAATGAGGGAGTCTGGGTGGGACTGACTTAGGTCCTCTGCATATGTTATGGTTGTGTAGTTTAGTCTTCTTATGGGATTCCTAACAGTATGAGCAGAGATTGTCTCTGACTCATTTGCCTGCTTTTGGGACCCTTTCCTCTTACTGGATTGCCTCATCTAGACTTAATATGATGGGATGTGCCTAGTCTAGCTGCAGCTTGACATGCCTTGATATCCCAGGGACACCTGTCCTTTTCTGAAGGGAAATGGAGGAGGAGTAGACGGGAGAGTGGACTGAGAAGAGAGGAGAAAGGGGTAATTGTGGTCAGGATATAATATATAAGAGAATAAGATTTTCAAAACTTAAGAAAAAAGATTTGTAAAAGAACTTGGGGGCTAACTGTACATTTCTTCAATAAGCCAATTTTTAAAAGTTGAAAGTAGAACACGGTGAATTATTCATGTTGGGACGATGGACAAAGAGAGCCAAAGTGAACCCCAGTTCATCTTTGGGACCCTAAAGTGAGATAAGTTTAAATAGAAGGTCCTCTTATTGTTTGAGCTGCATCTTTCTCCTGGAAGGGATCAGAGGAGTTGTTAGATCTAGCTGAATCCTTTTTCTCCTGTCAGCATGAGATTCTTAGGAAAATTTCCATTTCTTCAAAGTCCACTGTTTAAACAGTCAGATAATCAAATTGAGAGGCACAAGAATCTCTTTAGACTATCTTCATTTCTGCCAGGCCTGTTAGGAGTTAACTGCTTTGTAGCATATTTATCTTTCTCTTACCAACCAGACATAAGCTCCCTAGGGGCAAAGATGGTATCTATTTCTAGATCCGTATTCATACTGTGTACCTGGCATTCGATATGCATAACATGAATGTTTATCATTAACCACGTTTTCCAATATATAAAATCACAAAACCAGTAGCTGTTATAATTTTCCATGATTGTTTTTATCTTGGGTTTTTGTTTTGGGGTTTTCTTGTTGCTTTTGGTGATTTTGTTTGGATATAGTCTCACTGTCTATTCCTTGCTTGCCTGGAACTCCTTCGGTAGGCTAGGCTATCCCCAAATGAATGAACTCAAGCTCCTCTCTTCTCTTCCCTCCTGGTTAATAAGAATAAAGGAATGTGCGACTATACCCCACTTGTTTGGGTCCTTTGGGACGAGATCTAATGATGACCTCACCATGTAGCTAAAAGTAACCTTGAATTCCAGATTCTCCTGCTTCGACCTCCATTGCTGGTATTATAAGACTGTATCATCAGGCTTCAGCCCAGGCTTATGTGGTTCAGAACAAGCAAGCACTCTACCAAACAAGCTTCATCTCTAGTCTTTAGACAATTTTAAAACTCTAGACAGAGCAGAATAAACTGCACAGTATGAATATCTGCTTGGAAAATATTTTTATTGAATAGTGGTGACCATGGTATGGTATAGTCTCTTCACACTTACACTGGCTTTCAATTTCTCTCTGTAGTAACTTCTGAGAATATGCAAATATATTTCTTTATTAATATTCATGTGGGGTAAAGTGTTATAGAAGTATTCTGAGGAATTGAAGATCTGTCGGACTTAGCTTCTATCATATGACATTGGATTCTTCTGGAAGAAATAAAATATTGGTGTGAGTGTCTGGAAAGAAAGAAGATCCCTCAAAGAAGAACACATGGAAGGCTGGATGAGGTCTAAGCAAGAGTAGTGATTTGCAAAAGAAAATGAATAGGTTTGATATAAGTCAGCTCTTGAAGAACTCAAGTCCCTTGGTTATGAAATCTTTGAAGGACAAACATGCTATGTTCCTTTCAGTGAAAAGTAATTCTAAGTTTCTTTTAGTGTGAAAAGAGTCTCAGGGGAATACATTCTGAAAAACATATATGAAGAGACTAGACTGACAGGCTGAATCTAAACCACATTCCTGTAGGACATGGGGAGCCACTGAAGAACTTGGAGCACCGAGAGCTCTGTGCCAGCACTATACTTTGTGGGAGTCAATGGTGGAGAAGGCAGAGGTAGGGATCAGTCCTAAGGCTTTATGCATGCTAAAAAAGCATTCTACCACTGAACACTCCCAGGGTCCCCAAGCACTGTTCTTGGTATTGATCTCCAGTGAGTCAATCAACAGTCTAATGGGGGAGCAGTACAGAAAAGAACATTACTGTTTATAATTGTAGTTGCAGAATAATGAATACTACCTAGGCTTTTGTTTGTTTTCATTATCCTTTCTAAACTCCCTATAAACCTACTTACCTACTACATCTCGAGCAAACCCTTATGGGACAAAACTCTTATAACCTTCAAAACATTCATTTTGAGGGAGATGCCCTCATCGCTATAAGAAAAAGCAAAGAGAGTAGGCAACATGCTTTCTCAAAACCAGCTAGCAAATAACAGGACCAAAACGAGAGGAGGCTGGCTCCCAGTGACTCCTCCAACTTGCCTGGCAAGAAGATTATAGTTTCTTCAGCACCAGGTATTATGCTTTAACTTAATGCAACTCTGATCAATGGGAACTTAAAGTGGTCATTTGGGGATGATTCTAAGTCTAAAAAATTGATCCATTTCTTCAGCACACACACACACATCATCCTAAACAACTACATCCTGATTTTAAGTTGATTCTATTTGGTGTCCTGAATAAACAGAAATCAGGTGTCTACAATGAATCCAGATGTATTTTACAGAAAGCAAATAACTACAATTGTCTAATCAGGCATGTGGAGATAAGTGCTATGCCAGCCACTGTATGGGCTGGCCAGGGAGTTGACATTCCCAGTGGTTAAGTGAAATCAACTCACGCATTCTCGGTGGATAGGCTGCATACAGCATTTCTTTTCAAGTAGCCCAAAATGGATGCTCTTATTATCAAACCTTTTAAGTATTCTCAATGCCAAGTACAAAAGCTTCTTTTGACACGATGTTTCAAGCGTGATTGGGTATTATAAGGGAATTTCACATTATTATTGTTCAACAGTGCCATTGTACAGCAAACCTTTGCAATTGTCGATTGAGTCATCAAGGATTTAAAGTGTGATGTTCCTCGGTGCAGACGCTCTTCCTGCCTATACCCCTAGCAGGTCTTCCTCCTGTCTTGACCTCTCTCCCTTTTGACCATGTCCCCACTTCTCCAACTATTATTAGTTCCTCCATTTCTGCAGGTCACCCTGATTGCCACAGCACCCTAGCATTGGCATAGCTAGACGAAAAAGCACAGCAGGGGAAACAGAGAGAAACTGTCTCAAGCAATTTCTGTAAGAGGCAAAAATCTCAGGATAGTTTTTCTCTTGGGACAAAGTTGAGTGCTTGCATAATGTTGTAAGCCCCTTCAGGTCATCCCTATTTCTGTGGCTGGCTGACACTGATAATATTTTCCCTATTTTTAAAACAAGGATGATCCAAGGGAAATCAAATCCATTTTTCTAGAATATGAGCATCCCAGATCTCTGACCCTCCCCAAGGAGGCTTTGGTCTGTTTGGCCACATAAAACCTTTCTGCTTGGCACCAGAAAATGACAATTTGAAAAACAAAAAAAAATTTAGATTTTTCCACATGTTAAATAAAAACCTCTAATTTAAGTTCATTTTAAAAGATAATTTGATGCGATGATTTAAAATAAACTTATTAAGAACTATTCCATTCCACCCACTCTGGCTATTTGTCTATCAGGTGTTCACATGTGCACTAATAATATGGTGTGTGTGGGGTCATCTCCTCCATTCTTCTTATAGTCAATGTGTCTTTTTTTTAACAGAAGGAAAAGAAAATCAAAAGCACAGCCAATGTTCTGGCATGGCAACCTACTCTGAGCAGGCATTCATGATAAAGCCAAACCAGTCCAATATGAGTATGTCCCTTCCTCCTCAGTTGACCTCATGTGATAAACTAAAGTCTTCGGAACACAAAAAAAGTACAGAATACCTCAGCCTGTCCATGGAACTTTCTTCAACTCATCCTGCTCTGCCATGCAGGTGCTTAGATTACCTGGTATCACAAAGCAAGGTAAAGATGTAGGGAACTTGCTTAGTCAGTAAGAACACTCTTGAAATAATCCCCCCTCCCAAGTAAGAAGACATCAGACATATATTCATGAAAGGTAATCTTGAACAAATTTTGGATGCTACTTAGAATGCTGACTTGAAAAACTTTGATTTAAAAATGATTTTTTGAAAAAATATGGTAAATTCATATATACCAGTAGTGAAGACAACCCAGTGCTGTTAGGAGCAATTTTCTGTAAGAAGCAGACATCCAAGCAGTATTAACACTTACTTGTCTTATGAGTGCCATGTGTGTTATCCCTATGATTGTGACTGTCTATTTTTCCCTAACAAAATGACCTGAGGGCTGGAGAGATTGCATAATGAATAAGAACACTCCTTGTTCTTTTAGAGGACAGGAGCATGGTTCCCAGCACCTGTATCAGCTCGCTCACAGTAACTCATAATTCCATAGTTCCAGCCAGAGGTCCCATGCTTCTGGCCTCCAAGCTCCCTCTCTCTCTCTCTCTCTCTCTCTCTCTCTCTCTCTCTCTCTCTCTCTCTCTCTCTCTCTCTCTCTCTCTCACACACACACACACACACACACACACACACACACACACACACACACAAAACAAACACACCCCACAAAGGAGTACTATTCAGCCATAAAGTATAAACTCATGGCATTTTCAGAAGCATGGATAAAGCTGGGAAGTTTTGTTTATCAGCATATGCCAGATATAAGAAAACAAGTTCCTTATGTTTTGTTTCATGTATGAAATCAAAGGGAAAAGACATGAATGAAGAAGGAGAACTATTAGAAAAGCAGGAGGGGCATGGGGAAAAGAGAGAGAATGGATAACAGGGAGATAATTATGACCAATGTTCATGATACACATGCATTGACATATCACAATGAAATGCATTATTTTTCATAAGTCGGTCTCATGATTTCCTAAGGTCTCTTGTGTATGCATCTCTTGTGTAGAACTCAGAGAAATAAGTTCATGAGTTTGTAAAGGCTACCAGTCTCACCCTGGTGTCACTTTGCTTTAGGACGCCATTGCTTTCACTTGGCCTACAGCACCAACAACATCCCTAGCCTTTTTGAACCAATTCTTGGCCAGAAATCCCCTCTTCTCTCCACTGCAAGGAACCATTTCAAAATTCAAACTAGTCAATTCCCATCCTACCTACACTATTTCAGTAAATTCTCCTAGTTCTGAAGACATAAGCCAGATTGGGTGCCTACATTTAAAAACAAAAACACCACTATCAACAACAACAAAAAACAAAATTGGAAAGATCTCAAGAGATCTCATACTAGCAACCTAGCAGCAGACCTGAACGCCCTAGAACAAAGAAGAAGTAAGCACACTCAAGAGGAGCAGACAGCAAGAAATTATCAAATTGAGGGCTGAAACCAATAAAATAGAAACAAAAAAAAAAACAATGCAAAGAATCAATGAAACATAGAAACAAAGAAAACAATGCAAAGAATCAATGAAATGAAGAGTTTTTTCTTTGAGAAAATCAACAAGAAAGACAAACACTTATCCAAACTAACTAAAACACAGGGGCAGAATATCCAACTTGATAAAATCAGAAACAAAAAGAGAAAAATAACAACAGATAGCAAGGAAATCCAGAGAATCATAAGGGCATACTTTGATAAGCTGTACTCCACCAAACTGGAAAGTCTAAAAAAAATGGACAATTTTCTTAAAAGATTCCACTTAGCAATTAAAACAAGATCAGATAATCTATTTAAATAGGTCTATAACCCCTAGTGAAATAGAAGCAGTCATCAAAAAGACTCCCAACAACAATAACAAAAAGATGAGGGCCAGGTAGTTTTAGTGCACAATTCTACCAGACTTCAAAGAAGAGTTAACCCCAATACTCCTAAAATTATTCCCCCAAAGGGAAAGTGAAGGAACATTGCCCAATTCATTTTATGAGGCCATAGTCACACTGATACTCAAACCATATAAAGACTCAAGAAAGAAAACTACAAACTTAATTTCTCTTATGAACATAGATGCAAAACTACTCAATAAAATGAGAAATGAGGTTTTAGCTTAGCATGAAGTTATTAATAAAATCCCCTTTCACTCATATCCCAGGATCTCCTCAAAGGCATGTTACTCCATCACTTTGCCTAAATAAAAGACAAGTATAAAAATACATGCATAATTATATGAATGCATATGTTTACATACACATGCATAAATATGGATACATCACTACTTTGAAAAAGGGTCAAACTATGCTTTTGTTGTTTCAATTCATGATGAAAATGTGGGTTTTTTTGTTTTTGTTTTTTTGTTTTGTTTTTTTTGAGATAGGGTTTCTCTGTGTAGCCCTGGCTGTCCTGGAACTCACTCTGTAGACCAGGCTGGCCTCGAACTCAGAAATCCACCTGCCTCTGCCTCCTAAGTGCTGGGATTAAAGGTGTGTGCCACCACCACCCAGCTTGAAAATGTGTTTTATTAACAGAATATATAAGGATGCCTATTATTCAGCATGTTAATTTCAGGTGAGCAGTATTAAGAACACTAAAGGTTAAACTTGTTCACTTTTATTTCCTACTTCTTTAGTCAGTGAACACCATCTATTTTTACAGGCCTATCTGGGGACATTTATGGAAATTATATACAATGAAAACTTGGGTGCATTTTGTCTGGCCCCAAAATGTGTTTGCATAAACACTAACAAATGGTGATGCTGTAGCTGTAACTGTGGTCTGCTCTATCTGCCACATTAGACTTACGTCTTCATAGAGGGCCTTGTTCTATACTCTCATGTTCAAAAACAACAAACAAAAATAACCCATTCCCCAAATAAACAAACTACAATAACAAAACACTAAGTCCTGGACTGAAGAAATGGTTCAGTGGTTAGGAACACTGACTACTCATTCAGAGGAGACCCAGTTTCCATTTTCAGCTTCCCACAGAGTGGTTCACAACTCTAGCTCCCTGGCAGCCAGTGCTATCTTCTGGCCTCTGCCAGCACCCAGAATGGACACATGGTGCTCATAAATACACACGGACAAGACACTCATAAACATTATATAATAAAAATAAATCTAACTTTTCTAACTCTATATAGAGTTATTATCATAATAACGAGGAACCAAGAAATTTAAATGACATGGTTCAGGAGGCTACAGTCTCTAGGAAAGAAAAATATCTTCCCTGCTATCTTGCTAATAAGTCTGTGACTACAATTGTCAATTGATCTCTCTCTTGGAGAATTTGAGAATATTCTAATACCCAGAACTTTGGCATACCAGCCCTTGATAAATGCCTCAAGATTCTATCTTAAAGAGCAATAACGCAACTTGGGTAAAAATAAAGAGGCAGTGGGTAGAGGCTGTGAAAGATGAACGGGTAGATTTCATGTTCCCGGCTCCCTATTACAGAAAGAGATATTTATTGCTTGCAGTACAGCCGAGGGACTGCATTTGGAATAAGCCATAGAAAATAGTCTGTGACTGAGGTCTGGGGCTCAGCCCAGGATAAGGCACTTGGCAGGTTCAGCCTCAGCATGGCAGGAAGCCTGCTTTCCAAACAGCAGCTGCAAGGAGACACAGAATTTGTTAAAACTTATCTTCACCTCCCACTGCAGCCCTTCAGCACTCTCCCAGGCACACTGATGTCTTTGTAATCCAGGGATGGGGGTCCAAAGGAGGGGGAGATGAGGAAGAGTGGAGCAGAGGGAAGGAAGGAGAGAGAGAGGTGAGAAAGAAAGATGGGAAGAGACATACTGAGATGGGATGAAAGAGAAACCTGCAGCATAAAGAAAGCACTGCTCCTAGTCAGAGCATCTTTAATGAAAAATGATCGATCGTTCCCACCAAGGAAACTGGGCTCATTTGTGCATTTGCGTTTCTTCTTTGAATTTATTCATGAGTTATTACCAGCATTTGTTTCCAATACTAATGGTGTCATTATTATCATTGAAATTACAAGTATTATAAGCAAATCATTACTTCCTTAATCAAAAACCCTTTGTATCTATTATCTTTCATTATTTTATCTATTTTTTATTATCTTTGTAACTGTTATTTTTGCCTCGGTGATGAATAAGTGAATATTTTAAGTAACAACTTCCTATCTGAAGTATTAAGAAAGTAAGAAGTATTAAGTAGCTTCCTAACAATATCCCAGATGTGGATAACTGAAGGGATATTGGCCAACCAAGCTTGCATGATCTCACCTCATTGCTCCTTTCTTGAAGCCAGTTTTCTGACTACTTATCTTTCTTTGTCCATCATGTGTTTAGCTGAACTTCCCAGTTACCAAAAGATAGAGTTAGGAAGTACTCTGAATTCTGCTCTCCACTGGAGCAACCATGATAGTCACTCACTCATGTCATTGAAAACAAAACAAAACAAAACCAGCCCATCATATTAATGGTTCTTTACTTTTGAGAGAATTGTTTTTCTTCAAGAATCTGACAAAAAAAATTGTAGAGAAAATGGGTAAAGAGATAAAATTTTGCATCCAGTTTTGAGAGTCAAGTACCTTGATATGGTGAGTGTGCTTGGGCAGATGAAAAAGCAAATAAAAGGTGTGTTAGATAAAAACAACTTTGCCTTCCCACACTGAAGGTTCCCAGCAAAGCAAAGTTTTGATCCACACTTAACATCCCTGTTGGCTTGCTGTGTTATAGCACCCATAGCTACTGTAACCTATTTAGCTGGTAAGGGTAGAGATGAATATGGTTAGGTCAGGAGTGGAAAAATAGGACAGAGGTGGAAAAGGAGATGTGGCAACTGTCAAAACAAGGATCTAGAACATTTTATAAATGATCCTCCCCTCGGTTGTCTCTAAGGATACAGGGAGTTTTTAAAAAAAAAAAAAAAAAAAAAAACTATGTAGACTTCTATGAACAAAGAGCTTTTCTAGCCCGCTGATTCTAAGAAAATCCAGTCTCCTGTACATTTTCCACGAGGCATCAGTTGCTCTTTATAGTTATGAAGGAAGCAGAATTATTATTAGTTCTATGGAGAATATTGAGCCACGGTTGTTTTCAGGAGTGTCTTGCTGCTTAAGCTTAAATGTCACAAGGTATTTGATCATATTCAGATATCAATAGAGCAGACAAAAGCCTGCAGCCCAGACAGGGGAAGAAATCAAAGAGGTAGGCACATAATGGATCTGGGGTGTCAGACACAGGACTTCACAATGACCCTGCAATTCTCTCCTTGCCTTCTTTCTTTCTGTTCAGCTCAGGCAGCCATTCCCTAGCCTAGGGCTACAGGCATTTTCTCGTTGAATATTTGATAAAGTTGCAAACAAAGAGAGTTCCACAACCAATTTAATAGTAGAAGTCTTCTCCTAAGTGACATCCCAGTGGAAATAAATGAAGCACGCATGTGGCTTTTCAAGCCATGTGAGCAGGCCTTTTCAAGTCTAAGAATCAAAGAAAGAATAAATGAGAACTGGTGTTATCACTATATTTTACATACCTTTAAAATGTGACTGAGTCACAGAATCAAAACACCTTAGTGTTGAAAGAAACTTCTAATATCAACCAGGCTAAGTGAAAGGGCCTTCATTACAGTGATGAATTTTGTTAACCCAGGTACATTGTGTCCTGAACAATGAGAACTGATCTGACAAAGTGCTGCTGAGCCAGGAGTCACTCTAACACTCACATAAGCACGGGGTACAGCTGTGCATCAGCCATTCATATACACATGGGTGTCCTGAAGCAGTTTTGTATTTCTCAGCCCCCATGTATCCTGTTTTGATAACCTGTCATCCCTTTTCTTTTTTTCCATACGTAGAACAAAATTTTCTTAATAAGCACTCTCTACTTCCACAAGTCTGAATTAGTAGAGTCTCTGCAATATTCATTTCATGTGTGTGAATTTCTGTCTATGTAGCCCTTTGTCTCCCCATCAGCCTGGCCTCTGCCCAGATGCTTAGACTTGATGTGTAACCATTCCAAGGAGTGTGTGGGCACATGTACACCCAAGCCTCATTTACAAATCCTCTATTTCAATATGTACTATGCCTTAGTAGCTGTTAACCTTAGACAGTGCCCAGGGTCAGAATTTTGTCAATTTTCTTTCCATTCTTTGTCCTCATTTTCTCCCTTCTAACCAAAGAAAAGCATAGCCCTTACCTTTATTGGTCCTTGCTACATCAACATGATTGAGGTGTCTCCAATCTTTTGCTTTCAAATCATGTGAAAGAGAATTTAAAGAGCACATCAATCAGTGCATTCATTTGATGAGAGGTTATTCAGTAACTTCTAGTCTATATCTAGAAAGGTGATCATAGAATCAAATAACTACTATTTCAAAATTTTAGAAAAGAATAAAGATGACAGTATCACTGTCTCTACCTCTCTCTCCAACAATGAATTGTCTTCTTCTTGATGCATAGGCTAGTTAAAGAAGAAAGCCACTTCCAAATATCTCACAAAAGATGCATTTCTAATACTATTCTGTTGTATTTCATCTTATCTAATATTGTTATCATATATTCTTTCAGCCACTTGTCAAGGATTCATATTCATAATCTCAGAAGAAATTGTAACACTGAGAAATTCCAGACTTTTAAAAGTTTAAATCGGGGGCTGGTGAGATGGCTCAGCAGGTAAGAACACTGACTGCTCTTCCGAAGGTCTTGAGTTCAAATCCCAGCACCCACATGGTGGCTGACAACCACCCATAATGAGATCTGATACCCTCTTCTGGTGTGTCTGAAGTCAGCTACAGTGTACTTATGTATAATAATAAATAAATCTTTTTTTAAAAAGTCAACTTCTATTTTAAAAAAGAAATTTAAATCACATGTATGTGTTTTGAGTAATTAAGCAAAATGGGGAGTGAAAATTCAGTACAAATAGATATAACTTTAGGAATTTTATAGGAAACATAGGATGGAAATGTGAGTTCAACAGGGGAAAGCAATAATGATATGTGGGACTTTATAAGGAAAAAAATTCAAGTATATTGCCAATTAACACCGATGAAAAACCCCAATGACTGATGAATCTGTAGATATTAATGATGAGTCTGTACATATGTTTAAAGGAAAGAAGTCAAATTTTAGAATGTATATAGTGAGAGCACTGGCAAGTCTACCCTTTGAAAATATTTAAATACAATGATAATACTAGCTATGAAAGAGAATAGATTTCACAAAACTTCTTAGGGAGTTCAGAAGAGAAACTGTTGATATTCATTGATCCCAAACTTACCACTCCAGTGTGTTACTGCAATATTATTTACATTAACTAGAAGTTTGTAAGAAATACAGATGTCACCTCCCAGCCTGAGATCCACCAACTCAAGATCATTTTAATACGATTACTAACCTGTCTGTTGAGAGTTGTGAAGAACTGTTTTGCTAAGTTCCTTCACCTGGAAATGTATGGTAGTTAATCTCTTATTTAACTTAAATGTCAATTAACATCAATTTAAACATCAATTTCTCCCATTCATTTTTGTGTCATAATGGAATCAGACTCCATTTGCCCAGGCCAGAAACCCATCACCCATTCTTAAAGCTTCCTATTCAAATACCAAACAATAGTTCCTCACACCCAATCACCCAAAACCACCATCAAGTACATGTTTTGATTATTTACTGTGTACCAGGCAATAAGGATTGACAGTTAAATACAATGCATTCCAAGTTGACCTAGAATAACTGTTGTTTAATGCCTTCCCTGGTAGACAAATACTATAAAAAGGTAAACTGAAGTGTTTTAAGTTTATTGGAGCAAACAATGACACATGAATTCCCAAACTCCAAACCAGAAGTGGTTCAGGAGTTTTAATGACAGAGCCCAAAAGGACAACATTTAAAGATAAGCTGGAAAGGAAATTTAATCCAGCAATAGGGAAGCACTGGCAAAGACCTTCTAGGTCTATATGATCCAGCCAGAATGCAGACATGCCCTGGATTACAGTAGTATGATCTGGCTACAATACAGATGCACCCTTAATAGGCACATTTAATCCTTAACACTGAAGAGGAGGTTAGTTTGTAGAAGGAAGAAGCCATATTTGAAAGTGACATCTAATTGAGGGGCAGAAAAAGTGATGAATTAGAGAAAGAGTCGACATTATCAGTCAGAGATAGGATACACCCAACTCTCATGAGAATATCACAGGAAAGTGAGGCAGGAAAGAGGGGCTACTTAAGAGCAGAGTGAGACAGAGAGACAGAGAGAGAGAGGGAGAGAGAGAGAGAGAGAGAGAGAGAGAGAGAGGGAAATTGAGGTGTATGGTGTTTTTTTAAAGAGACAGAGATAAGTTGCAGAAAACAAGCTAGACACAGGTGAAGACAGAATGAGCCAGAGAATGAGGAGGAGTCATAGCATTAGAGCATATTTATTGCCAAAGTTAGTATGAAGCCAAACAGAGTAATTCAGGCAGAAGCAGAGAGAAGCCAGATTGAATCAGTAAGCTTGGAAGATTAGATTGTAAAGAGGCTAGAAGCTTCCAGACTTAGATTAGGGACGGAGAAATAAAGCTCTATGTGCAGCCCAAGCCATATAATTGCACACTCTTTATCATAGGAAATAAAAGAGCCATTTACAAGAAACATAGAGGTAAAACAAAGGAAATACATAATTGACCTCAGATGCTTTGTTTCATTGGTCCTGTGGAGCTTCTCTACTTATACAAGTTTGTTTGTGGGCTCTGATGGTTTGAGCTTAAGTTCTATATTTTTAAGGCATTTTATTTATTTATTTTTATTTATTTATTTACTATGAATGACACTTTATTCAGTCATTTTCATTTACAACTGAAACTCTGGGAATTCAAAATTAACATTCTTACCTGTGGGCTTGTATGCCACACTATTCTGCTGTGTTTTGTCTAAAAAAGCTCTCATGAGCCAGCTGCCATCCAGTCTCATATGGATCTTCTTACCCACACTTTCACTTGGGAAGACTAAATCTTCAGGGATAGCACCCTGCACTGCTGCCAGGGTGCGGCTTCTGAGTTGCTTTTGCTTATCATATGGCTTTTCCCAGGTTGGCTTAGGCAAGCTCTCCTCTGAACAAAGCTTCCTACTGAACTTTTTCTCCAATTAACAAACTACCTAGACTTGCATTTTCTGGAAAGATTTCACCTGAGGAGCTGGTACCAAATTTATGATAGCTTTCTGACCACCACCAACTTCAATTTCATGGGACACAGTAATGTTGAGGTCCCACAGCAGTGAGATCTGAGTTCATCTCCAGCTGTCCAGCACCTAAGAGATGCCAGACTAGCAATACTTTGGCTTCTCACCATTGAGCTTCACAATCTTGGCGTTTGAGCTGAGAAGCTTCATCCTTATAGAATGCTGGCTTAGAAAAAGCTTTTAAGGCATTTATAAGAAGAGGTCAGTTTAAGTTTCACTCTTGCTTATAACTTAATCATCATGGAGACACTGAGGTAAGTAGGCAACCTCATGTGTTCATTTGTTTGAATATTTCATTTCCAGCTTATAACATGGTCTCACAGGTTGTGGAATGTCTGAGGTGATGGCTGAACTTAGAAAATGGGGATATCTAGGGTAGACCTTGAAGATGACACTTCTGCTTCTGACCAAAACTCTTTGTCAACCCATCAAGATATCAGCAATTGTAGTCACATTCATCCATCATCATGAGACATGCTGTTTTCCCTGCCATGATGGAGTGGGACCTCTAAAATTATGAGCCCGAATTAACCCTTCCTCATTTAAGGTAATTATTTGGAACATTCTATCACAATGGGAAGTATCAAATACAGTCATCCTCTAGAATTCACCCTTTTGTGTAATTAATAACATCCTAACCCTTTGTGTGTGTGTATGTGTGTGTGTGTGTGTGTGTGTGTGTGTGTGTGTGTGTGTTTGTGTGTATGTATGTGTATGTCAGGGGTGGTTTGCTCATAGCCAATGACATGTGAAGAAATAGGTCATCCGTAAGGTTAAATTTATATTATACAAGGCTCCTAGAAAACTTATTCTAGCATCTGTGTTTTCATTGATTGCCTCAATGGAATAAGATAGGGCATCATAACTTTCTCTAAAGAGGACCAGGAAATGGGGGACTAAAGGCAGACTCTGGGAGTTGAGCGTAATCTTTTAGATGAGTCAAAAACTTCCTTGACTCATAGCACTACAGTTTTCAGATAAACAGATATATGGGGTAGGTAGGTAGGTAAGTAGGTAGGTAGGTAGGTAAGTAGGTAGGTAGGTAGGTAAGTAGGTAGGTAGGTAGGTAAGTAGGTAGGTAGGTAGGTGAGTAGGTAGGTAGGTGGTAGAACTGGTATGTGAAGATAAGAGTATACCAAGGGCTCAAAAGTCAGCCAGGCAAACTTCATAAGCAGCTCCAAAAGCATTAAGAGACCATAAAATGTAAGGTAGAGAAACAAATGAGGAAGACGTCTTGATACCAACCTCTTTTCTTCACATTTGCCTACACTTGTGACCACATATGTTCACACATATATGCACCCTGCCAACACACATATGCACAATAAATGAATAAAAAATAATATGATGCCTTTTTTTTTAAAGTGCAAGGCAAGGCAGTGAGATAACTTTCTATTTTCTGAATACAATACAGACCCTTCTGCTGTTCAATTTCACTGGCTCTCCATGATTTGGACATCTGGCTCATGTTAGTGAATATATACCCAACATGAACATTTCCCTATATTAATGCAATGCTCTCATTTCCTTCCATTTTGTTAGACATTCACAGAGAGTTTTGAATGCCTCCAAATTCAAAATGTATTGTTCAGAAACACACTTGCCCTATGGCTAAAGAGCAGAAGTCAACAGCACCTCATAGTTTCAATTTCTGATTAGTTTATAAACTGTGGAAGCCACCAGGCTCTTGGTTTCCCTGAAGGATAGCTGGAATGACATTTTTTCTATGCAGAGTATATATTCCTTCTCATGCCAATCATTATCCAAACCCCTAGGTGATATTCACTACATTCTACATCCTAACTAGGCCAGTCCATACTTCACACTGCTAGGCTGTCATAGATCAGTCCTGACTATTTCTTTTTTTCACATTGAAACCAAGGCCCTACAGAGATTCCCATGTGTATTAAGAACCTTTGCAAACTATTTGGTGCAATCTTCATGAGATCTAACCTTATCTTTCTGCTGTAGCCAGACAGATTCTATCCCAACATGTGCTTTGTACCTTAGTCACGGGCTCACTAGTTCATCTGTATCTTCTATCTTACTTATCTTTATATTGTTGTGACAAAGCACCATGACCAAAAGTGACTTATGAAAAAGAAAAGTGTATTTAAGTTTATAATTATAGGGAAGACATGGCAGCAGGCAGCCAGAGCAAGAAGATGAGAGATCAGATCTTCAAACCCAAACATGAGGCAGAAAAAGCAAACTGGAAATGGGTCAAGGATATATACTCTCAAAGCCTACCCCCAATAATATGCATCCCCCAGCCAATCTCTGTCTTCTAAAGGTTCTTTAATCTCCCACAGTGCCACTAACTGGGGATCAAGCATTCTGTGAAGGACATTTCTCATTCAAGCCACCATATCTTCCTAACCCAACATTTGGCTACTGTTACAGTAGCCAATTTAAAATAAGGTCCAATGATATTTCTACAGATGGAAATTTTCCATTCCTCAAATCTTTTACAGTGAATTTCTTGATATTACCCTCCTAACAGAAGTAACATTAATTCCTGTGATATTTTTTCCTTTGTGGAAATTTCTTCACTGTAGTGACTGTAGTGTCTGTGACTACGTCTTTTATCCAATCATGTCTATCTAGCTATTGACTTTCAGAGACTGTTCATTACTGTATCCCCCACAATAACCCACAAAACCAGGTAATTGATATATGTTGAACACAAGTAGCAGATACTGCTTGATACATATGGCACATGCATTGTTTATTCCTCATCAAGAGGTTCAATGATTAACATATTTTACAAATTAAGAAGCTGGTGATCTAAAAGTTCAGAATGTGATTAATTCAGGATCACAGAGGTGTTCAGTGACGAAGTCAAGGTGTACAGAGAAGTCTATACAATTCTACTTCTTTTTCTGGCAAGTGCGATAGCTTTGGGAGCATCAAGCAAAGGTTCTGAAAATGCTTAAAATTTCCCTGAATGAAAATGATAAAGACTACATCATTCATAATGAGTTCAATTTTCTTCCAGGCAATCTCATTCACTGCTGATGAGCGTGTCTGTCGGTACAGCCCCTTTCAGGACATTTAGTTCTAATTTGTCAAATTGTTCAATATGCATTCCATTTGAACAAGCTAGAATTTCATTTAAGAGCATATATAAAAGGGGGAAAACTGCAGTAGCTTAAACAAGATAGAAACTCAAGTTTTAGCTTTGTAAAACAAGCCCAGAGGAAAGTATAAAGATCTCTGGGAGATGTTTGGAGCCTAGACTTCTTCACTCTTATACTTGTATCCTTAACATGTCACCTTGTTATCCAAGATGGAATTATATTCAATCAACATGAACAAGGAAGGAACAAAGAAGAATATTACTTTTTTTAGAAATGAGACTGTTCAAAAAAAATCCTATTTTATTGGCTAATAGTAAGTCACAAAGCCATAGGTTTCTGAAAGGAAGTTGGAGAAAGTTGTTAGCTTCTATCTAGAGTGATGCTTCTAGAAGCAAACGAAACTACTAAAGAAAGCAAGGATGGATACTATGGGCCTACTGGGAATCTCTGCTGTGTATCTAACTCAAGATTTCTACATCTATCTCTAGAAGTAGATTGTGTAGGTATCAAAGACATATGTGGGAAATGATGGCTG
The DNA here is from genome assembly GCF_008632895.1 of Mastomys coucha. Taxonomy (NCBI): domain Eukaryota; kingdom Metazoa; phylum Chordata; class Mammalia; order Rodentia; family Muridae; genus Mastomys; species Mastomys coucha. Next base: position 100,765,633 of record NW_022196903.1, read on the forward strand.
CATCACTGCTTAAATCAACTAAATATAACACATATACTGTTTTGCAAAAATTCATGTTGATATGCCAGTGAAATGTAGTAATATTCTAAATACAGGCATGGTTAAACTACAGAGTTCAGTGGAAAAAACACAAAACACAAAAACACAGTAGAATCTAATGTTAAAATAGATATACGTGAATGAAATGGGTTATATTTTGCTTTATATATCCATATATTATTTTTTAATTTGTAATCACCATTATCACTAGTGGTGCCTGTGTCACAGGACATGTGAGGGTCATTGGGTAACTTTGTGGAGTTAGCTTTCTATATATTTACATTAGTTCTGGGGATGGAACTCAGGTCACATGGGTTGCATATCAATTTCAGTTGTCCACTGAGCCATCTTGTCAAACCCATTCCTTTATTTTAACAATAAGTATGTAGGCTTTCTTAAAACTATAATTTGTTTTAAATTAAAATTTTATTTATTAAAAAAGTCTATCTTAGGGATTATAGATATTTCAATATAATTTTTTGTTATCATTTCTACTTCTTTGGCCTAACTTAGAGTACCAGCCTCATACATGTTCTCACTCAGGACTGTGAAAGGAATGCTTCCTGAACCTTCTTGGGGAAGTGGTACCCTGGTCTCTTGCTTCCTATAGATTTTTTCTACAAGATATTTTAGAGCCTTTAATAATAGGAAATTGTAACTCTGCAAGGATAAAAGTGTATTCATTTGTGGTGGTTACAAAGTACTCATCAAGACAATCCTTTCTTTTGTTCTTCCTTCCTTTCCTTCTTTCTTCCTTTCTTCCTTTCTTTCTTCCTTTTCTTAAAGATTTCCTGTCTTGCATAAGGCTCGGTCTTTACCAGACCTCATACCAGGGAAAAAACTTAGGCAAAACATCCAATTACAAAGAGGTTTTTTTTTTTTTTTTTTTTTTTTTTTTTTTTTTTTTTTTTTTTTTTTTTTTTTTTTTTTTTTTTTTTTTTTTTTTTTGGTTTTTCGAGGCAGGGTTTCTCTGTATAGCCCTGGCTGTCCTGGAATTCACTCTGTAGACCAGGTTGGCCTCGATTGGGATTAAAGGCATGCACCACCACTGCCCGGCTACAAAGAGGTTCTTAATGGTCCTCAAGGTATATCAGTGCATGCCCAGGAAACCTTAAGATTCATAGTTCCATGCCACAGTTTCATTATTAAAGAAATTTGAGAATGTTAAGTTAAAGTAATATGGATTTTCTTTCTACAGGATATTTTAGAGCCTTTAATAGTGAGAAATCATTATGAATCTGCAAGGAGAAATGTGTACTCATTTGTGGTGGTTGAGAAAATACTTCATCAAGATGATCCTTTCTTTCTTTCTTTCTTTCTTTCTCTCCTTCTTTCTTTTCTTAAAGATTTCCTATATTTCATAAGACTCAGCCTTTACTAGACCTCATTCCAGGGAAAAACTCAGGCAAAACATCCAAATACAAAGAGGTTCTTAACGGCTCACTGTTGTCTCAGTCAGCATAAACTCCTGAAATAAAAATATCAAAGACAAGGTGGCTTAGAGAGTGAGAATTTATCTATTGCATTCTAAATGCGCAGGAAGCCAAGATTAGGCTGCAACCATGGTTTGGATCCAGTGAGGGATTTCTTCAAAGAGGCAGACAAAAGGAACTAACCCTCTCTCTATTTTGGCTTCTGGAATTTAGGGAAACAAACCCATTCATGAGGACTCCACTCTCAATCCCTACCCATTTCGAGACTCCACCTTCTAGTGTTACCTTTGCAGTTGTATTTTAGCATAAAAACACAGAGGAGAGAGATATTCGGACCTCATCCTTTTACACGGCTGCCTTCTTACCTTGTGGGTTGACATCATCCTTGGTGTATAGGCTTAAGAAGGATAAGAAGGGGGAAGTGAGGACAGGAATGAAGAAGGGAGAAATGCAGGGAAGAAGAGATGGGCAGCACCCTCTTCTCTACAGAACGTCATGAAGAACCTATGCTCACCAGCTAATCTAGTCATAGGTACCTCCTTTGTTTCTAAATGACCACAATGGGACCCAGAATTTAACCACAAGAATACTGGTTTGACATAATTCAGTCAATGGTGGCCTGAGGAAACCTCTCCATTACTCATCACAACTGGCCATGCCTCTTGATGCCTATTATTCATTGGTTCTCAGAGGTCTCCCTCTGCTTCCTCTCATCCAAGCTAGTCCCCTCAGGAAGTATTCTATGTTCATCTTATCTCTCCCTCCTACTAAGTTCTCACATAATTTTCTTAACTTTGATCATAACGCTTGCCAAGTTATTTACAATATCTCATTTGCTTATCATTCTTTGCCACTGGAATGCAAATCTGTCAGTGATAAGAACTTGAGGTACATTGACTTGTATATCTTCAGGGCCCCAAATAGTGCATAGGATAGAAGAGATGGAGTGATACATAAATAGGAGAGACTGATAGTAAAAGCATTTGTACCTTTAGGATGTGCTGCAAAGTAGGGACCTACATCACAATTTTCCACTTAGTTAAAAAGTTAGTTTCAAAATTAGGACATCGAAGATCTATTTATTATGAAAGAAGTCCCATGCCCCAAAGCACATTTTAAATAAGATTTCAGAATTTTAAATGGCTATCCTGAAATAAAAAAATAGGAAAAAAAACCACACACACACACACACACACACACAACCAACCAACACACATCTTTAATTTGAGTGAAATGCTATTTCTCATAAACCCTGCTAAATTTTCATATCGGGATGTAAAAAAAATGTATTCTTTCCATTAAAAAAGAAAGTGTATATTGTTTTTGCATTGAATGGAGTCTTCAAAAAAGTCTAGATAATTCCTAATTAGCAGTACCCTGTTGTCAGGCCCAAGGGAAATTCCATCTCCCCTAAATTCTAGAGGTTAGACAAAGGCCAGCATTCCTTAGGAATTGTGAGGCAGTTTCCCTCCTAACAAAAGGAACCATTTTTCTTTATCCATCACAAAAGGCACAAAAGACTGCCTGTGCTATCTATCAGCCTACCACTCTGGGCTCCATTCTCCCTTGGCATCCCAAGCACCTGTTACACATTTTGAAACCCTTGCTAGCAACCTGGCCCTCCCCTCCAGTAAAGTTCTCCAGCTCCTGTGCTTCTCTTTTCTCCTTATAACCCTGCTATTTTAGCTAATCATTCTGTTGGTCCCCTCTTAGTCTTAGCTCTTGGTCTTCTCTGTCTTCCTCTCTCTCACCTTTCCCTGCCTCCTCTCATGACCAAGTCTACTCTGCTGGCCTGCTATTTTGTATCTCTGCTCTGGACTCTACAAGATGCTTTTATCTGTTTTACATAAAAAACCTTCCAACTTAACCATCCCTTGGAGCAGTCACGTCACTAGTTTATGTATCTGGTGTCAAAACCTTCATTTATATACTTGTGACTATCACCTTATTGGGAAAGAGGATCTTTGCAGATGTAATTATGCTAAGATGAGATCATAACTCTTCAAGATCCTACACAATCTTAAAGATTCCTACCCATAAAACTATTGTTCATACATAAAAATAACAAACATTCACAGAGAAATAATGTCATGAAGTGATACAGGCAGAGATGGGACACTTTTTATAGACTCAGAGTACCAGTTAGACAACAATATCAGAAGCGAAGAGAAAGGCATGGAAGAGATCTGCCCTGGAGCCTTTAGAAAAGGGATAGTCCTGCCCATAGATTTCAAATCCTTGACCACTAAAAGTGTAAGAAAACAATTCTTGTTTAAAGACTTTATTTTTGAGGTAGGTAGTTACAACAGCCCTTGGGTACATAGGCACAAATTGTTCCACATCATTCATTTAAATAAGTGACTTTAAGCCTTGTGGTCCCTAGTTCCAGTTCTTGAGAGCCAAGGGGTCACATCTTGAAAAGTATGTGATTAAGGAACCACTCAGGTAAGTCTGAGGCTGACTCGTTCCAGGAAAATTATGCTATACTGAGCACATCTGCCAGTATGCTTTTTGTTTCCCCTAACTTAATCAAACAGCAAGCTCTGTCTCCCTTGTTCTTTTCCCCCTAATAGACTGGAAAGCAAAAAACAAGCATATGTATTTGATTCAAAACTAACTTGAAATGGTCAACAATGATTTTAATGATAAAGCCGTGCAAGCTGAGCTGACATACTATGTCCCAAATTGCAGACCAGAGGGACTAGAGTCAGCCAAATGACTTCCCTTTGAATAGAGAGAATATGGAAATTCTGACAAGACCCTTATCTTGCATCAAAACAAGCAGGTGTTACAACAATGCAAATGACATGTGCTGCCAAGAGCTGTCCCCTCCAGTTTTGGCAGCTCATTCTGAATGTTTTAGCGTGTCCATTGGCTCACACCACACCTGCAACACAGCCAGTCAGAGGTGGGGGTGCTGAAGATTGTCAAGAATTGTGTGGTTTAATAAATCCTTACTTGGGAGGTATAGTGGTGTAGAGGTGTGCTTTAATGTTTCTGGGTAGAAAATTTAATCCCACCCAATGTAACAGTGTTAGGGGCTGGGGCCTTTAAAATGTTATTAAGGGCAAGGGCAGAGACTTCATGAGTGGGCTGGCATTACTCATGTGAGAGTAGATTTGTTATTGTGAAGACACACGTGCTGAATCAGTCTACAAAACCTGATTAGAACTTGAGGCATTTATACATAGGTTAGAATGTTGCAGGTCTGAGGCCTAATTACAACTTATTATCCTGGGCTATCTTTTTTTTTTTTTTTTGGTTTTTTGAGACAGGGTTTCTCTGTGTAGCCTTGGCTGTCCTGGAACTCACTCTGTAGACCAGGCTGGCCTCGAACTCAGAAATCCGCCTGCCTCTGCCTCCCAAGTGCTGGGATTAAAGGTGTGCACCACCACGCCCGGCATTATCCTGGGCTATCTTTGCCCCATGGATAGACATTGTCCTCCGTATGTGACCTAATATTCTTGTGACTTTCATGTGAAACCTTTTGGGATGCCTTAGCTTCCACAAATCTAAAAGCTAACAATGTTATCATATAAGATGATGTCAGTGTTTGGATATTAGTACAAAATAGATCAGTTAATGCTCACATCCAAACCAATAAACACACCAGTCTTCATAGGATTTGGGTGGAGGGCAAACTTGAGGTATGCTTCTCATTGGTATATAAATGAGGTCAAGTTTGTTGTGTTTTATAAAAAGATAAAGAGAGAAGGAAGGAATATGTGGTAAAGTGTGGGGAAAGGCTCTGCAGGCCTATGCTGAGGCATCCCTTCCCCCTGAGGGACCAGCCACATGATGGTATAGTATAGAAGAGTTTATTCAGAGCATGGGGAGAAGAGTTGACAGGGTAGTACACACACACACACACACACAGAGAGAGAGAGAGAGAGAGAGAGAGAGAGAGAGAGAGAGCAGAGGGGGCAAGCAGTCCCTTTTACAGTGAGTCAGGCATACCTAGCTGTTGCCAGGTAACTGTGGGGCAGAGCCTAGACAAAATGCTAACAAAGTTAACTTTTGAGAACTTCAGCAGCCTCATCTTTAAAACAGGTACAATAATTCTAACCTCACAGGAGCTACTGGGAAACTGAATACAGTGAATGAAACATCATCCATAAATCTTAGCTAGTATAGGATGCTATTCACATGTATTTCTTTGTCATAGACCTTACTCTAACTCAAAGGAACCTAAGAGTTTGTGAACCTATTTACCCAGCCCACCATCATCACTAGTCAGTTCTTCTATAGCTTGAGCTATGAACAGTGCAAATGCACAAGCAGATTGAGAGATGTCTACCTGGACATTTTGAAAGTTATGCTGTTCCTCGTTCAGTGTGTTGGGATGAGTAATTGATCAGGTAATGGAAAATAATGATCAAATTGGGAACTACTTTTAAATGATTCATATGTAATGAATTTTATTATAACAGAATATATTAATGAAACCGACCCCAAAGCCTTTAATAAAGCCAGAGGAATGAAGTACTTTTTGAGCTAATAACCCTTCCCATCCTACCCTCACACCGGGACTGAAGCTCATGCATGTGTCAACCCCTGAGTAATAACATAAATCCTGATGCCAAAGCTTTGATGTGTGGTTGACAATATGGCATAGGAATCAGCATTTACCTTGCATAAACAATTCAGATTATAACTGTCTCTGAGACACAGGTTTAACTGCTTTAAAGCAGTAGTCCTTTATGGACCTGAATGTAGATTCTGCCTCATTTTCTAGTTTCCTCCTTCCCAAAGATGGTAGAGTTACCGTATCCAAAGCAAGTGAAAAGTCACTTTTTTAGCAGCTCAGGCTTGCCATCTCTAAAGCATCTCTAAAAGCTCTTTTTCTTCACTCGTATCAAATCTGTTTGGGAAACATTTCATTGAAATCTGTAATGTCATAGCAAATGGAGTGGGCAGTGACACAACTGGATCTTGGCAAACCACTTGTACTGGTACGAACAGAAGGACCAGGATGAGACAGAAAGCTGGCTGCTGCTCAGGAGCAGGTGGCGGTCTTTAAGCATTAGGCAATGTGCTTTGCAGGGGTTCAGGAAGCGCTGCTGAATCCCCTGGTGGACAGGAGATTCTAAGGTTTCTGATGCAGCAAACTGTCTGAGGAAAAAAAAAATGTGTTCAACTATTTGTCCTGAAACTTGGAGGCTAGCAGAATTAGGATGGAGTAAGTGAAGTCAGATTGAGCAGAGCTGAAGTATTAGAGGCTGCAGTCAGAGGCAAGACTAAGAACTCCAGAGCTCTTTCTGAGTTCTATCATAGGAAATAACTTCTTTCATCTGCTCTCTGAAGACTGAGAAACCCATCTGGTGATGAAACTTCTGTCTGTCCCAACCTAGGAGGAAAGATATGTCCCCACAGGATCCTGAAAATTATCCAACCGTATGTACAGCAGTCAGCTGAGCTCTTCCCTCAATGACTAAAGGGTCACCAGGCATCTCTGAAGGAAATCCTCTGGGTCAGGCCATTGTGCTCATCCCCTGTTTAAAGCCACACTAGATTCTCAGACAGCTTTCTTCAGTCAACAGAGTCAGAAAGATCAAGATCAAGACCAGAAAAGTACCTTAACAGCTATAAAATTCTTTCTTCAAACAGAGTACTGAGTTCTGGTAGAGATAGTTACATTTAAGCTTAACGGTACTCCAGGAAGATAGTTTTAACACTATCTCACAAATAAGAACACTGTATGTTCATGAACATACAGCCATCAAAAGAGTAGAACTTGAATCTGAAATTAAATCCGTCATATAAAGTTGTTTACAGCAGGTTGTACAAAGAAAGGCAGGAGGAAGTTTTCTTCCTCATGGGAGTGTGACTTTTAACAATTGCAATTATTTAAACAATAGCCTTAAAAACATAGAGACATCAGCTTCCACTCAGCAACAAAGTACAATCAAAAAGACCTTAGACTGTCTCAGACCAAACGAGCATCATTGCCATTATCTGGACTAATATGTAGGTTGACATCACAATGGAAGATGAAAACATTAGGAAAAAATGAGTCAAAATGAGTGAGTAAGTTTCCAATGTTAGCTCTACAAGTAAGACTTCGAATCTATTGTTTCATATTTCAAGAGCTTCTTAAGAAAACAATCTATCATGCTAAAATATTGCTTATAGAAAAGGCCAAACTTTGAGAATTAAGTATTCAGCAGCTCATATATCTTCCCCATTATGATCAACAAGTGCATTCTTTTCCTTGCACCATACTAGTAGGTTAGAATGCTTTTGATAATACTTGGGTCTTTTGAAAGAAAACTTACTTAGATGTAATTCTTCCTTTCTCAACATTTTACTGATAGTGGGTGGGATTGATCATTTTAACTGTTAACATGAAGGATGTAGAATCATATGGAAGATGTGCCTCTGGACAAATTGTCCAGATATTAATTCATGTAGATATTAATTCATTGAGTATGGCATCTCTTCCTGGCTGGAATCCTGGATTGTAGGACTATAGAAAGGGAGAAGTATGCATTCATTCATTTCTTGTTTCATCTGACTGTAGATGGAATGTGGCCAGCTGCTTCACATCCCTATTATGATGAACTATAATCTAGAACAGTAAGCTTACATAAACCCTTTGTCCTGTAAGTTGTGGTAGTCAGAGCATTTTCTTACAGCAACAGAGAAAGAAACTAAGACACTGAGATTCAGAGTATGGAAACAGTAGCTTGAGTGTAACAAAAACAAAGACAAAACTTGCTCAAGGTCACAAAGCTATTTATAAATATTTGAATAAGTTGGTTTCCATAAATATTCACTTGTTAGAATAAAATAAAACAGCAGAGGAAGGAAACTCTGACCCAAGCTTAATATTTTATGCTGATATTCTTCAAAATACTTCTAAGTACTAAAGAAGATGACCCTAAAACTGTAGAAATGGAAGGCTCAAGTCATTGACTCATTAAACACTTATGGGTTGAATTCCCTCTGTAATCTCTCACCAGTCTGATATATACTGCCTACTTGGACTCAGGTCAAGGTCTCTGAACCAGGCCCACAGGTTTATCTTTACCAGTTGGAAATCAGGAACTTTATTTACACCTGTTTGTTTGTCTAAGAAGTATGCTTTTATTTTCCATTTTTTTTCAAATTCTTGTTTTAAAAGTTAACAACTGATAGTAAAAAGGACCATGATTGAAATCAAAGAATAACTAGAGGTTATTACCCATGGAGAGTCAACTTCCCTCTTCCCATGTGGTCTGACCTTCCATATATGGTTACATTTACTAAGAAAAAGAAAAGAAGAACCCAGCGTGTGATAGTGCTGTATTTGCCTTGTGAACTCACACAGACTATCTATAAATAACAGTTAATGTTCTGCTTCTTGCTACTTAATTTGTAGGTTGCTCAACAATTTCAAAGAAAGACAAATATTTAATGACCAGCCACTGTGTTGCAAGCAGAGGAGCTCAACATAGGTCCATACGGGGAGTAAGGCTCCCCATTGGCAAAGGCTTTGAAGAATTTTTTTCCTTTCTTTTTATGTTTTTATATTAGCATACAAAGTAATAAGTTTTATTATGGCTTTTTTCATACACATATATCATTGTATTTTGTCGTAACTCATCTCCATCTCCCTCTGTCCTCTCCAGTCTCCCCGTCCTCACTTCCTAACCTCCTTCATATTTCCAAATAGTCCTCTTTCTTCATTGACATCACATATATTTTATTACCATATATTTTTCCCTTTTTTACCCTATTATCAGGGTTTTTCTTATTTTTTTTCTTTCCACCTGCCTTTTTTCTTCACTACCCATTTAAAGATAACAGGATATTAGAAAATTTGAGGGCATTTGAAAGATTTTTAACCTAGGGATCAATTCTATTAGTTTTTTAAAAACAATATTACCACATCCCGAGGCTAACTGGGACTTGGTTGTGGTGTTCTTTTTCTTTTTTATGAATGTAATAAATAAATAAAATGCCTTTTCACAGAGCTGAGATTATATGTCTAGGTTCCAAAACCCTTCTAGAACTAAAGAAAATGAATGTTTTCCATCATAAGAAACTTGGGCATAGTGTGCAGACTGTATCTTGACAGCACAGCCCTTGGTTACATGTGATTCTAGCCTTTGATTTGATCCACCCTGTGAAAATTCTCTGAAGAATTTAGGCCAGCACTGTCAGATAATTGCAGCCTTTGAAGATTGATACCCAAACTCTCTCTCCCTCCCTCTTCCCCTCCTTCCCTATTTCTCTCTTTGTCTCTGTCTCTCCCTCTCTCTCTCAATCTCTCTCTCAGTCTCTCTCTCTCTCTCTCATACACACACACATGCACACGCACATGAACACACACATGAATCTACACACACACACACACACACACACAGAGAGAGAGAGAGAGAGAGAGAGAGAGAGAGAGAGAGACTTCTTTTTTCTCTAGCCTTAACTTCTAGGCTTCATCTAAAGGTAAAGATGACTTATCTGTCAAAAGTAACTGCACTTATTGAGCCATATCCAACCTCCCAACCCAACCAAATCACTTACATCCTTCTCCAGGGTCTACCTTGGTAAGTTTTCCTGACTCTCCACATGAATGCCTTCTTCCCAACCTAGCAGGTCTAGCTCACAAACGTCATCCAGTACCATTGCCTAGCCTGACCAGCTACCACACTCCAACTATCATGGGTGCTTAGCCTTGTGAGTGCCCCATCACTCTCCATCCACATACCCTCTGCAACCTGCCAGACTGAGCCCAGGGCCCACAGCCAGAGTCTAAGTCTAGTCTGCCCCAAGCTTCCTGTGTCAAAACTGAGATCAATAGGCTTCTGTCAGAATCCTCCCTACCTAGCCCCCCACAGGCCTCTATCCTGTAATATTCAACCTTTTCACATAGCAACCTCTACATCCCAGACATAAATTGGTAGATAGGTCCTACACATCAGCTCAGCCCCTGCTGTACACTAGACTTCATTTCACCCAAGCCATTTCCAAAAACACATATACACTTCAGGGATGAAGCCAACTTGATCATATATGTACCATACTCAGAAGCACCCAATTTCATTATAAATTTTACTAATGGATTTAAAGACACAAATTAACCTCAATTCATTGGTAGTAGGTGATTTCAATACCTCTGCTTGCTCCAAGAGACAAGTGATCTGGACAAAAATTAAACAGAGAAACATCAAAAATCATTGATATCATATATAAAATGGACTAACATATCTACAGAATAGTCTACCTAAACACATTCCACTCAGCTGTACAAAGAAGCTTTTCTGAGACAGAGCATATCCTGGGATACAAAACAAATTTTTATAAATTCAAAAGGACTGAAATAATTTCTTGTATCTTTTTCTGACAACAATTCAATAAAGCTGAAAATTGACAGCAAACAAATCTCTAATAATAAATAAACTCGCTGGGCACACCTTTAATCCCAGCACTTGGGAGGCAGAGGCAAGCAAATTTCTAAGTTTGAGGCCAGCCTGGTCTACAGAGTGAGTTCCAGGACAGCCAGGGCTATACAGAGAAACCCTGTCTCAAAAAAAACCAACCAACCAACCAAGCAAACAAACAAACTCAAAGAGATTTAACAACTCAGTACTGGATGATAAATGAGTCAAAGAAGAAATAGGGAAAAAAAAAAACTTCCTGAAACTAAACGAAAATGAAAATATGACACACCAAAACTTCTGAGACACATTGAAAACAGTCTTACAAGAGGAATGTATATCTCTAATGCTTACATTAAAAACATCAGAATAACTACAAATAAATGACTCAATGATCCAACTCAAAAATTTGGAAAAAGAGCCAAATTCAAACACATTCACTTGTAAGAAATAATAAAAATCAGAGCAGAATCCAATGAAATAGAAACAAAGGAAGCAGTTCAAAGAATCAACCAATCTAAAAACAAGTTTCATGATAAAAGAAATGTTATTGATAGATTATTGGCACAACTAACCACAATAAAGGAAAATAGGTAACAGAATCAGAAATGAAAAGGGAATCATTACAACACACAAAATAAACTCAGAATATTTTAAAAACTTGTACTCCATTGAGCTAGAAAATGTAAAAGAAATGGATGAGTTTTTAGATTCAGCCAAACCAACAAAATTAAACCAAGAAGACATCAACAATGGAAACAAACCCATAAGAAATGAGGATATTGAAATAATGATAAAAAACATTCCAGCTTAAAAAACAAAAGTCCAGGGCAGATGAATTCAATTCACAGGAAATTTGTACCATCTATGAGCTTCCAAAGAAAAGTTCCAGTCAAACCTTCCTAAACCAGACATAAGAAAAAACAAGAGAAAGACGAGAGAACACCCCTAAGTTCATACACACCCAGTGTCATGCTAATATCAAAGCCAGGAAAGACACAAGGAAAAAAGTTAGAAAGAAAACTATAGACTAATATACCTGATAAACATAGAGACAAATATGATCAATAACATAGTTGCAAACAGAATACAGACAGATATATATCAAAAAGATTATGACCATGTTGCTATTATCCCTGAAATACGGGGGTGGGTCACTGTACATAAGTCAGGACACATAATAAACCACATAAAAAGACAAAACCTCATGATCATCTCAATAGACAGAGAAAAAAAAGTTTGAAAATGTGTCTTTATGACAAAAGTCCTAGAAAATATAGAGATAAAGGGAACATATCACAACATAATAAAAGCTATATATGAGAAACTCATAGCCAAAATCATCCGAAATGGAGAAACACTGGAAGCAGTCCCTCTGAAATGAGGAAAGAGACAAGGATGCCCACTATCCCTGTTCTTTTCAATATTGTGCTCAGGTGCACCAGCTGGAGCAATAAGGCAAGAGAAGGAAATTAAGGGATTAAAATATAAAAAGAAGAAGTCAAACTTATCCCAATTGCAAACAACATGACAATACATATTAGAGATCCCAAAACAAAAACTTACCAGAAAGTTTCTATAAATGATAAATTCAGGAATGTGGCAGAAAACAGAATCAACATGCACAAATCAGTAGCTTTTCTATACACCAGCAACAAACATATACATAATGAGATCATGGATACACTTCCCTTCACATTAAACTAAAAATAAATGTCAAGGAATAAATGTAACTAAGGAAATGAAGAACCTATAGAATGTAATAGAAGAAAACATTAGAAAATAGGAAGACACCCATCCTCATGTATTAGTAGGATTAATATTGTGAAATATTAATTTTCTCCAAAGTAATTTTACTTAAAGCTGTTTACAGATTCAATGGAATCTCAGCCAAAATCCTCATCTCATTTTTTTATAGAAACATTAAAAAGAAAAACTATGCTAAAATTCATTTTGGACCCACAAAAGACCCCAGAGAACCGAAACAAACTTGTACACAAAAAACAGTGCTGGAAGAATTATCATTCCAAATGTCAAAGTAAATTACAGAGGCCTAGGAATAAAAGCAATATGGTACTGTCATTAAAACAGACATGCAAAACAATGGAATTGAAACTCTACCCAAGAGTTTACATAACTTCATCTATTAAGAATTTGGCAAAGATGCCAAAAACATAATCTGGAGAAAAGAAAGCATCATCAACCAATGGTGCTGAGATAACTGAATGTCTGTATGTAGAAAAATTATGTTATACCTGTATCTATCACCTTGCATAACAATTCTTAATGGATCAAAGATTTGAATGTGAAATCTGAAACTTCTAGAAAACATACACAGTGCACTAGACAAAATAGGTGTAAAAAGGGACTGCTTAAATAGGACATCATTAACCCAAAAACTAAGACCAACAGTTGACAATTGTGACTTCATAAGTCTAAAAAGCTTCTGCACAGTTAAAGAAACAATCAACAAGGTAAGAGGAAGTCCACATAATGGGGGAGAATCTTTGCCAGCTATACATCTGACAGAGGATTAATATCAAGAATACATAAAGAACTTGAAACACAAAGTATTTAAAAAAATAAAACATAAAAATTGGGCCTGGAACCTGAATAGAGAATTCTCAAAAGAAGCAAAAGAAATAAATTTCTTAAAAGAAATATCTCAAAAAATGTTCATCATCACTAGCAAATTGAGAAGTGCAAATCAAAACTATTTTTTGTGATTTCATCTTGCTATAGCTGGAAAAGGAAAGATCACTCTGGGTAGGATTGCAAATCAGTCCAGCCACTATGAAAATCAATGTGGAGAGCTTTCCAAAAGTGAAAATAAATCTTCCATAGGACCTAGCTATGTCTTGGTATATGCCAAAAGAACTAGGCATCCTATCCCACAGATACTTGCTTGGCCATGCTTACTGCTGTTCAGGTTAGGAACAGCTGTTTGGAAATGAAGAACCTAAATATCCTTCAATTGGTAACAGGATAATAAAAATCTTCTGCATGTAACTATGGGGTACTAATGAGCTATAAAATAAAAAAATAAAACCGTGTTCCTTTTTCAGATAAAATGGATGGGTAGAACTATAAACCCAGAGAGACAAATATCATATGTTGTCACTTACCTGAGGCTCCTAGATTCATATCTTCAGGTGTGAGCATACAGGCAGAAGTAACCACGGAAAACTGGAATATGAAAAGGGACAGTTGTAGAATGCAGGTTGGGAGAAGGAGCAATAGAAAGAGCAATAGCAGGCTACAAGTGATCTGATCAGAGAAGCGGGGGGGAAAGGGAGGAAGACTCTAGTTAGGGATGGAGAGATATATATACAGAGGAAGGATAAGGTAAACCAGCAGTAAGAATGTCTGAAAAGGCCATAGGGAATCATATATAGTAATGATTACCTACATAAAACTTACAGTACACATAAGTCTATGTGTAAATACACATATACATTTTCAGTGAACTTTTCTTCTCCCAAGCACTCCCTCCAAGAACTAAAGATGACCTAAAACACCAATACCAGGCATGAAAAGTCTTTTTGGCTTTATGGTCAGGAGGACATTGCAGGGTATTTCTTCTGACTTGATTGTCTCCAGAGATGGAAAGTAAGTTCCGACTGTTGAAGATACCATGCACTTCAGACACATGGTCTGTGGATTGCTGTCTATATTCAGGTGAGGGCAGGCACAAGATATGGTAAAAGCCTGTGACTGGGCAGTGGAAAAGGAAGGAGGGCTGAGAATTTTAGAGACAAGTCCAGAGAGTACAGAGAGACAGAGGAAGGGATGCAGAGGAAGAAATAAGAGGGAACCTATAGGAGAGGAAGAGGAGCCAGAAACACACAGTCAGTCCTGGGAGCCTTAAGTATTGGGGATTTCTTAGAACCATGATTAAATGTTAAGTAGGATGTGCTTGCCTCATCCAGGTGTGTAGTTTGTTTATATCAATTGAGTTTTGAGTTCATGGTGTTGGCATTTTGTGGGTTGAGAATTTACTAATATAAATCTGACTGATAAATTACAAGCCTCAAATTACAAGTTTTGATTTTACCAGATTACTGGGATTTGTGACTGCTAACCACAGGGAGCAGATGGCTGGGAATTTGAGCAGAATCCACAGCAAGAGAACCATGGTATGGGCGGTTCCTGCACAGGACTAGGAATGGAGGTGGTAAGATTGCCTGGGCCAGATAGTAGCTGGCAATAGCGAGGGATGGTGCCTTTTTTTTATATTTCATGATACAATGGTCCAGAGGGCCTTGAGGTGAAATTAACTTCAATGCCTCCCTCCATACCTAAAGGGGACATGCAAAGTTGCAAAGGAGAGAAGCAACTGATAGTTCTGCTCTCAATTAAAAAAAAAAAAAAAAAATGTCTCCATAAGATCAGGCTATAGGCAAGCCTATGGAGATTTTCTTAATTGGTGATTGATGGTGGGAGGACCCAGCCCATTATGGGTTGTGTGATTCCTGGGCTGGTGGTCCTTCACAGACTAAGCAAGCCACGATGTATAAGCTACTAAGCAGCACTCCTCCATGTCCTCTGCTTCAGCTCTTGCATCTAGGTTACTGTTTGAATTGCTGTGCTGATTTCCTTTGATGATAAACAGTGCTATGGAAGCTATAGCCAAGTAAACCTTTCCCTCCCCATGTTGGATCATGTCATTTCATTGTAGCCATAGAAACCTCAACTAACACAGAAATACTGTAAGAGCCAGAGGATCATGGAGTTTGCTGTGAGACAGTGTCCCCTATAACGTCAAAAGCTATACACAGAGAATACCTCATCAGCATGATTGTCTAAACATGACCTGAACAAGTATGATAACAATAAACAAGCCAAAGTGGACAGGTGAAAGACCCAGTGGTCACAACCCTACACAAAGAACCAGAGGCTATGAAGAAATGCTGAGAGTGAGAGAAATAGTGTTATCTATCGAAGAACATGCTGATTGCAATAAGATCCAATACCAAATGGTCAGTCCTGAAAAAAAATGAATACAAGTATCATTTTATAGAATGATAGGGTTGCACTTAGGGATATATGTGTACACATATACACACATACATGTATGCAAAAAGAAGTCATGAATTTGAAAGAAAGTAAAGAGGTTGGTATGGGAGGGGTTTTAGGGAACAAAGGAAATGAAGAAACTATATTATAATCTAAAAAATAAGACAAAAAATTTTAAAGGAATAGCTGCACTTATTTAGACTAGTCTGCTTTTTGAAACAGGTTGGTTATCCTCATTGCAACAGACTTCAGAAATGGTCTGTTTGCTTGATCCCAGCACACATCAGTCATCTCATCCAATAGTTACCAAACAAATAAAGACCCTACAGGAGTCCTCTATTTTCAAAACCAGGGAGTCATGTAATACCCGTCTCCCACCTCCAGACTGCAAGCCAAGTGCAGTCTGAAGGAAGTGTTCCTGTTGTCTGCTGCTTTTAAACTCAAAGGAAACACTGTGACTTGACTTTGTAGAATGTGGCATCCCACTTCACCCTGACCGCTCTTGTAATAGTGCCCGGGTTAGAAGCATGATCCTCAGAACGTGAAAATCAAATGCTATATAATCGGATTACAGTGGAAGCAAATTAAAAGCTATTTTTGTGTGTTTTTGAGCTTCACACATGGTCTCCAGCACAAATGGAATTTGACACTCAATCCCTTCCTACCAGTGACCAAAGGGATTCAAGCTTGCAAAGAGCTTCTTCCAGTGAGCTAAGAAGTTCACTCCAGCAAATGACTGCCCAGTAGAAAATTAAGTAACATTTGCTTATGTTTTCTAAACAAAATCTATTTCTTGTTTTGTGTTGGTCAATGATTTCCCTGAAAATCACTTAAGGACTTCATATTGTATTATCCCAAAACACAGCATACCTCTAAGCTCTTGCTTGGTCATAAAACTAATACAAAGACAATCATAAGCCCAGAAGCTAAGGTTGGAAGCTACCATTTTCATTATTCTCTAGCTGTCCATACCTGGCCTCAGGGAGTAG
Organism: Mastomys coucha; assembly: GCF_008632895.1. Classification (NCBI taxonomy): domain Eukaryota; kingdom Metazoa; phylum Chordata; class Mammalia; order Rodentia; family Muridae; genus Mastomys; species Mastomys coucha. Next base: position 100,782,469 of record NW_022196903.1, read on the forward strand.
AAGTATGCATCTATCCCTCATTGACCACCTGCAAAAAAAACATGTGGACTGTGTTTCTATAAACTAGACTAACTACCCATATGAATGGAGAGATTGCTTCTTCAAGACAAGTGGAAATGCACCTGGAAATAGTCAAATTTACTTTCTGTTGCATTAATTGCAGAAAGATAAACATTTCTAAGTGATATGGCCTAGTGATTAAGAGTCCAGACCTGGCACTGTGGACAGGACTCATGTCAGTGAACGTATTTTGTGCTTAAGTATAAGGACCGAGTTACGATCCCCAGGATCTACCTAAAAAGCTGAGCACTGATGCATGCACTTGTCACTTCACTACTAGGGAGCTGTAGAGTCAGGGGGATTGTCAGGGCTTGTTACCTAGAAAACAGTGAGCTCCAGATTAGTGAAAGATCTGACCTCAAAGAATAAAGCAACAAAAGATAGAGGTGGTTGAGTCTTGAGTCACCATAGAGACAAGCTTAGGCTTAATTTATCTACTCATCCGCTTCCTCCATTGTTAAAATGGCTTTTGATGTTTAACCCAATAGCTCTGTGTTAGTCTTTGCAGATCCTATCTGCCTTACCACCCTCTTCTCATTGTGCAGCAGAACTCATGACTGTCTGCTACAAACTAACTACCTGGGGTCCCTCTGCCACACATCTCCTCTAGCACGCTTCTGGTTACATGTAAATGCTTGCTTGCTTGTTTGTTTGGTTGGTTTTGTGCCTACCACCACAATTGTTTTTATGAGACTTATAAGCCACAGAGGACTGGATTATTTCTTACAGGCCAGTTCTAGCACCTACGCTGAGACAGATGTAATTTGCATGTCATTCTGCACTAGAAATCAGAAGATTAGGATTTCAGCTCTCAATCTATTCTTACATGATCTCTGCTACAATCTCATAATAGGAAATCAATTGCTAAAGTCCAGGGCTATATTACTTTCTAGGGCTGCCATGACCAAGTACTGTAAGCTACCTGGCTTAAAAGCACACATACACAAAGCAAAACTTCTAGAATCTCATGGTACTACAAGTCAGAATCCAAGGTCAGGTAGAGTAGAAGCCTTCTGAGGGCTATGGGAGAAGGATCTAGCCCAGAAGTCTCCAAACTGGAAATCTACAGAAAATCCTTGGCTTACAGTTGGCCAACATCTCCATATGTCTGTAACTCATCTTCCTTCTTTTTTACATCTGTATATAAATCTTCCAGTTTTACAAGAAATGTAGTAATATTACAGTATAAGCCAATCACATTTTAATTAACTATGCCTACAATGACTCTATTTACAAATAGAAGTCATATTGCAATACTGGAAATATTGGAGTTTGGCAAAGGAGCATATGAATTTTTGAAGGAACACATTTCAGTTTTCAGGGGACACAAGTGACAGTTCTGATTTAAGCTGAGGTAAGATGGAATGATAGAAAAGCAACTTGTGGACTGTAAAGTACCACAAAAATGCTAAGGAATATTAGACCTCAAGCAAATATACTTAGTGGAGACTGTTTATGGAACCTTATGGAATAGATCCATCCTGTTGATTATCCTACAATAATATTGACTACAACTGCTCTTTCTAAATTCATAAAATTGCTTTTATTTTTTTTTGGAAAGGGTTTTTCCTTCTAACTTATCAGTTTGCATAAAATACCATTTAATGCTTAAATATCTATGTTGTGTGAGTTCCATAATAACTTAATTTTCACAAAATAAAAAAGGTATATTATCTCTTAATGCAGGCCAGGTTCTCTTTTTCAAAGTCGTTTGAATTTCCATCTCTCCAAGACCAAACTTAAGTAAAAGGATTAGAAGCTCAGAAATAACATGCAGTGCTCAAAGGGGAAAATGTGACAAGAGAAGCAGGGTGTGCATGGAAACTACCTAAAGCTTTTCAATTACAGAAGTCCTTCCAATGCTCAAGTTGATTGAGGAGCAACTAAAAAGGCAAGCCAGCTGAAATAATAGTCATTACTCCCCCTCCAGAAGGGGAAAATGTGGAAAGTTTCAGATTTCATTTGGATGATTACCCTGATGTTAGCATTGAGCCTATTTTCTTCCCAGAGGATGCAGATGACAATAGTCAACAATTGTTTTCACAGAGAATAGCAACAGGACTATTTTAATACCTTGGAAGATTATTTTTTAATTACACGGTATATTTGCCTCCTGTGGTTGCTATAACAAATTACCATTAGCCTGATGGTTTCAAACAACCAAAAGTTCTTCTCTCACAGTACTGAAGATGGTTAAGTGTCACTTCTGGCAGGACAATATTATTTCCAAAGCCTATATATATGGATCCATTCCTTGCCTCTTCCAAATCCTATTGGTGACTGAACACTTCTGGATCCATGGCCAAGCACTCCTTTGATCCATCCAAGACTAGAGTCTCTGTCATTTCCTCTACACATCTTTATCTCATCTGTCTGCATGTCCTTCTTTCCTCTTAAGGATACTTTATGGAGCTGGTGTCAACCAGAGTAAGCCAGGATCCTTGCAAAGACTCTTGCAGCAGGATGTATTCCCAGGTCTGGGAACTTAACACCGATCCCTTCCATGTGTAGGGGTAGCTTCAGTACTACCACATGCTGAAAATCACACACATTACCAGAGAACATAAACCTTGAAGTATAGTTATTTAGACCATTAGTTTCAAGGTATTACCCAAGGCTTGGTGTGCTGAGATAGACATTTAGGGATGGTTGAGGAAGGAGAGATTAGATGGAGTACCCAGGTCTCTCCTCTGAAATGTTTTCAAGGCACTTGCATAAACCGCTTTCCTCAAAGAACATAGCTGTCAGGGGGCAGATCTGAGTCAGCATATTTCAAGGAAGAACCTAAAAACCTGTATATAAAAGTGGTGAGGGCTCAGGCACAATTGGCCTATCTACTCTCCGTCCCTTCTCCAAGGCTTATGGACCATGCCAAATGAAGGGGTGAAATATCAAAGAATCAGAATTGAGGAGAACCATAGCCAAAGGCATCGTCTTCGGCACATAACAAGGCAACTATATTCATCAAAGTCACAGCTATGGCTGCCTACCTAGGCCTACAGGAGATCAAGTTAGTCAGCATTTTAGTATGGAGTGGGAAGGAGTTCAAGACCACCACCACCCCCAACTCTTAACTAGGGAACTATGAATAGCTGGTGGTTCATGAAGGAGGGAGAGTCAGTTTTCTTTAAGGGTGTGGCACCTAGTAGTTTAACCATTCTCCAGTAGATGACCTTATACACAGATGTATAGAGAGAGTACAAATTGAAATTGTTGCGCTAATTTTTAAAGGATTTAAAGTTAGAGAAATATGGAGGTGGGGTTAAACATAGAAGAGATGGGGTTTAATATGATCAAAATGCATTTTGTAAAATTCTCAAAGAATCAATAATATTTTTTAAAGATAGGCCACAGTAACCCGATCACTTCACTAGGCACAAAGGCTTGTTGGATTCTGTGCTCCTTAGGTTCCTAGACCCACCAGCATTAAAAAGACAGGATCCTGAAACCCAGAGGGAAGCATGTATCTACAGTCTAATTTGAAAGTGATGAACTATGAGGGGAACCAGAGCCAGGAGCCATGACTAGAATAGGCCACATGGGGCCAGATACAAAGCTAAGTGAAGGCTAGAAACATAGCCCAACAGTTAAGAGCAGTTATTAGTCTTGAAGAGGACCTGAGTTCAGTCACATTTGGCAGGTTGTCTGTAACTCTCACTTAGGGGATCTGATGCCCTCTTCAGTCATTGTAGGTGCTGTATGTATATGATACACATACACTCAGGTGCATCCACCAACAAACACATAAAATAAAATAAAATTGAAAAAGAGGTAGAAAATGTAACATGGTTATACTGTCCATGACCAAGACAGCAATTCATTTGGTCATGCTATCCTTCTAATGGATTTTTTATTTATATTTATTTATATCCATCTAATAGATGTCTATTTACTTTGTTTATGTGTATATGTGTGTGCCTGTATTGATTTACATGTACCATATGAGTACATGAGCCTGCAGAAGCCAGAGGGCATTAGGACCATCTGTAACTGAAATTACAGGTAGCCATTAGCTTCATGAAGTAGGTTCTGGGAACTAAAGCCAGTTCTTTTAGAAGAGCAGTGAGCACTCATAATAGCTGAGCTATCTTTCCAACCTATTTTTTTTAAGATATTGTAGGTCATTTCTAGTCATTAAAATCTCCTTGGAAAATGCTATATTGAAACTTTATAGACAAAAGGGTAAGGAGATTATCAATTGGCTTGCCAAAGGATCTAGATGGCTTTTCAGACTTCCCACTCTCCTGAGCAAGTAACTCGTTTTTCTTACCCTTCCCCTCAGTTATACCCTCATATCCCTGTTTGCTATGCAACACTCTTCCTAAATAGTACATGGAGGTTTAAAGGATCAGAGGAGAAACTCTTCTTATCCATTTACCCCACCTGTCCCAGACTTTTATAGCTACATCTGTTATTTGTGTCTAGTATGGTTCAGGCTTGATCACAGACCAAGACATTTCTCAGGAGAAAGGAATTTTGGTTCTGGTACACCTGCCACATGATGTCTGTCAACATAGCTGTCTGATGAGAGTGCATAAGAGCCCTTACCGATGAAGAAACAGCTGTTCTTATCAGTAGTAAGCTGTTTGGAGACAACGGTTATAAATTGTTGTCTGCAAACTATATATTTGTTGTCTCTAAAAAGTTTACTGCACACACACACACACACACACACACACACACACATACACACACACACACACATGCATATTCAACCCATCAGAAGTAGTAACTTCCTCTGAGACAGATAGAATATTTCATTCTGTGGCCCAGTTGGCAAAACTTGGCATTTGCAAACGTAGGATATGAATTCAAGCCCTAACATTGATAGCCACTGAGTGTTTAACTTTAGGCAAAGACTCTCTGAACATTTTCTTTTAGAAAATAATTATAAAAGAAACTCTGAGCCTCAGAGTACTCTCTGAGAAAACAGATGAAGCCCATACTGTGTGTCTAGCATATAATAACTGTACAATAATCATTAATATCTGTCCCAGTTTACTTCATTTAACTCAATAAAACAAGGCAGCAATGTGTTTATTCAAGCATATGGTAAGTTATCTGATTGTACACAAGTCAACTTGTTTTCATATGTATTAAATTCAGTACTACTTCCCTTTGACCTCAAGATGTCTCAGATTAAGTTCACTTAGAAAAAAAAATACTAAAATGCATTTAACTTTTTTAAAAAGACAGTTCACCTAAACTAAAAATCTCAGACAGACTAACTAAAACTAAAAATATATTACCTGTACAATTAAAAGGATGGTACATGAATGATGGAATTTGAGAAAGGACAGAGAGACGAGGGAAGTGCCTGCTCCTGGAAGCAGGCAAACATAGGCTAGAAAAGCTCTTTCCAGAATCTAGGTGATGGGTGTGACAGGTCATTTGCTGTCAACCTGACTGGATTGGGGACAACAGGCAACTGGTAAGAACATGATTTCTGGATGTGTCTGTGAGTGGGATCAACATACTAATCAGTATGTAAGGTTGTCCTCAGCCAAGATATGCAGGCAAATCCAGACTAAACCAAAGCATAAAAGGAAGAGAGTATTTACATCCTCTGCTGAAGCTCCATCCTTCTGGTTCTCTGCGTTTCAACTTAAACCTGAATGAATGAATTTCTATTGTATACCTTTTATGTATCTCTTTTTCTGTCCATGTATCTTTCATGTATCTACCAATCACTCATCTATATATGTAGCTACCTATCTATTTTCTGGGACTCTATAGAACATTGAATGCTGGCTGCTTCTCTGGAGAACACTTACCAATGCAATGGAGATTTAAACTTCAGATGGCTGATTAGATCAGCTGCCCACTAAGGTCCCCTAGAGCCTTATGAGGCTCTGTTTTTATCATACAAAGGTTCCAACCACTATTTCAAACACTGACAACAAGTTTTTCAAATATATTGAATCCGGGTCTCCTGGGATAATATGGCACACTTCAGAAACTGGGCTTTTTCCTCTGGTTCCAGTAGTCTCCCTGAGTGTCCTCAGCCGGCTTCCATCGATGACTGCCTGCTGATTTCCATCACATTTCACAGGTTCTGCACATCTTATTCAAGGGAGACTTCCTTTGAGAATACAATCCAGATCCTCCACTGCAGTGATTTCCTCTGGGTGTGAATGGTTGGAAGGCACAGGGTAATTAAAACCCACACTTGCAAGCATGTCTGACTGACTGATGTGAACTCCCCTCTGATTGGGGTCTGATTTGAATAAGAATGTCAAGCAGAGCCAAAAGAAAGTGAAGGCTACTGTAAGCTTTCTCTATTCTTAAAAGAAAATGTCAGACCAGGGTTCTCTCTGTCTCTGTCTCTGTCTCTGTCTCTGTCTCTGTCTCTGTCTCTGTCTGTCTCTGTCTGTCTCTTCTCTCTCTCTCTCTCTCTCTCTCTCTCTCTCTCTCTCTCTCTCTCTCTCTCTCTCTCTTTCTCTCTCTTTCTCTCTGTGTGTGTGTATGTGTATGGTCTGTAGATCCTAGAATTACAAAGAGTTCCTGCAGGAAAATCACAATTTCCTGGTCCCGTTCCCTGGTTGTTCCACATAACACATTTTACAGCCTGTCTGCCTAGTCTGGTACCCAAGTGGCATCATTTGCTGGAAATGTGGAAGTTCCTCAAAAGCTTCTTCCTTACTGAAATTCCTTGGACAGGTAATAATGCCTTTATGAAGCAAGTGTTACCTGGGAAAGGAATTCTGGCTGAGTGGGGATCCTCTACTTGATTCTATATAAGAGAACTTGATGTTAGGAGTATTACTGTTAATTAAGACAGCTCAGGTACCATCTTAAGAACTGATTCACCACTAGGCCATCCTCTGCTAAATATGGGAGGAGAGGAGCTTGGTCCTGTGAAGGTTCTATGCCCCAGTATAGGGGAATTCCAGGGCTAGAAAGTGGGAGAGGGTAGGTTGGTGAGCAGGGGGAGGGTGGAGGAAACAGTATTTTGTTTCCTGAGGGGAAACAGGAAAAGGAGATATCATTTGAAATGTAAATAAAGAAAATATCTGGGCTAGTGAGATGGCTCAGCAGGTAAGAGCACTGACTGCTCTTCCAAAGGTCCTGAGTTCAACTCCCAGCAACCACATGGTGGTTCACAACCACCCATAATGAGATCTCTCGTCCACTTCTGTTGTGTCTGAAGACAGCTACAGTGTACTTATTTACAATAATAAATAAATCTTTGGGCCGGAGCGAGTGCAGTTGACCTGATTGAGCAGGGTTAACCAGAGCAAGCAGAGGTCCTAAATTTAAAACCCAACAACCACATGAAGGCTCACAACCATCTGTACAGCTACAGTGTACCCATATACATAAAATAAACAAATAAATCTTTTAAAAAAGAAAATATCTAATAAAAAGTAAAGAAAAAAATGAAAGATTTTAAAAAAAAATCCAAGGATTTTAAAATGAAATATTAAAGCTGTACTCACAATTACCCTTTAAAAAATGATGAAAGTACCAAATGAATAAAAAGGCAATCTGTAAAATAAAAATAAAAATTAAAAAATTAAAAAAAAAGAATTGATTCACTTGCACCTATCCATCCTTACCTATGAGGTAGGTGGTTTAGACTAGTCCAAATTCTCAAGTAACTCACAGTAGGATTAGGCCAATTAAAGACCCACTCCCAACTGTCTGAGTCTGCATTTATATTTTAAGCAGTACACAATTTTAATCAGATCCTCTACACCAGTCTTTTCTAAAAATTGAGAAACAGAAAGTAGACTTATCCAAATGGACACAGCTACTAAGCGATAGAACTAGAATCCTTTCTCAGGATCCCTGAGTTCTCTGAATCTTAAATTCCAGGCTTTTCTGAAAAAAAAAAAAAAAAAAAAAAAAAAAAAAACAAGTGTCAGAGCAACACTCTGTGCTAGAGTTTGCAGAGACTGCTACGGAAGCACTAAGAGCAGTCTATATGAAACTGTCCACATCACTTTCACAGTTTCAGTGTGGTAGCACGGTCTCACCTAGCAGCTACGTCATTGAATGTTCCGCTACACATTTCTCGGCCTAAGAAGAAAGAAAGAATGCTTTGGTACCACAAAAGGTAAGGGATAAGATCTTATCCATGTCATAGGGTCTTCAGGGCTTTTATGCAATTCCTCATTGCATCTGATTGCTGGAAAAGTTGAGATTGAAAGACATGAGACCATTGGCCCAAAGTCACGTAGCCTGGGCTCCAGGGACTGGAAGTTCTGGAAGAACAGAATGGAGTGATTTTATCCTGGAACTGCAGGAAATTGTTTTGGTGGATTATTGATTGTTTTTAATTTGATGGGAGGATAGAGAAAGTACAAGAGGCTGCTGGCCTCTTACTGCAGAATCTTGAGGGTCAGTGGTATCTCTGCCAGCTCCAGCAGGTTGTCCATTAGCCTAGACTGTCCTGCCTACTCTTCCCAGGTGCCTGGTGCTGCTCCCCAGAACATTGTCTCTCAGTAGGTTCAGAAATGAGCTGCCTCTCATTTTCTCTGGCTTCCCATGGGAAAGTGTGCCACGGTGACCTGACATGGATAAAAAGGTCCTGTGGAAAAAGGAGCAATTAGCTGCCAATGATGAGCTGGTGGTACCTTTAGTGACCTGGGACGTGGACATGAAAGTGCCTCACCCCCAACTTTACAGTATAGCAGTGAAGCAGTGAGCTGGGAAGGATGAGATCCTGGCCACTGGGAAGAGGAGAGTCACAGCTGCTGTTATTCAAGATGCCAAGGCCCACTGGCTATGCTTCGCAAAGCAACTCATGTGTTCTCAGGGCCTGGCTGGCATGTGATAAAAGAGAAGCTGCTAGAAGTAACCAGTTGGCTTAAAGAGGTGAGTGTGCCTTGAGCCTGAGGCAGTGCTAGGTCCCACTGCTTCCTTCCTGTCCTACACCAGGGTTCTGCATGATAGATGACAACCATTAGTTAGACACCTGGTCATGTTTATGACTCATGTTTTCAGTCCCTGTTAAGATTTTTCTAATAAATCAAACATTTCTGATGCCATCTGCTAAGAGAGAAGGAAAAACTAAGAGGGAGACAGGTAACTGCATGGAAGAATTCCAACTCTGAAATCATCCAGGCTTGGGTTTAATTCTCCTATAACTAATGGCTTAATGGCCCCAGGACCAGTTCTGACCTTTAAAAGCCTTGGTTTCCTTTTATGCAAATAAGGATGATAATATTTCTTTCTTTTATTAGAAATGCTTTGAGACTGCGCAATATATGTTAGCTCTTACACAGTACTTTAATTACCCATTCTATCTAAATTCTCCACTAATGAATAGCTGCAAAACCCCTATATTTGCTCTTTGGCTTAGGATGTGTGGCCTGAGACAAGGCTGATCAGTTAGTAGTACATGTGCACATAAGGCCGGAAGCATGAAAAAGATGTGGAGAAGCCAGTCAGCACAAGAAAGGTCTGGCAGTTTTTGAATGCATTATCTAGCCAGCTATGCAAGTGAGCAACTGAAGCTTTGTCCTGTGACAGTCCTCTGGGGCAGCATGCCTAGCTATCACACCAGAGATGTGAGGGGCCAAGTTGTTTATCTGCTCTAGTTTATCCATAACTTGATGAAATAATGGCTGAATGAGAAGAGAGGCTGAGCTCTCGATCCACTAATTCCCACTGACTATTAAGGGGATGCTGCTCCTAGGGATATTGATTCTTAGAAACTCTGTCTCATTGAAATCCCTCAGGCAGAGAAGCATACGAACTTGCATAGAACGTCATCCAGAAAATCATCATCAGCATCCACTGAGAAAAGGAGGGGCAACTCACTACTGACATTATACTAATAACACAGTGAATGTTCCAGGCAAAGGGCAGAGCACTCATAGCACCTGTTTCTCTACATCTCTAGTCTCAGCACATTGCCTAGCTCATGATCAGTGCCCAATAAATACTGCTTGAAGAGATGATAGGCAGAAAGCCAGTCATAGAACAGCTTGCCATGAATCCTGGTGTCACTATATTTGAACTTAAACTGAGAAAGAACTTACCCCCTTGAAACATCCACCAACTGCTGCAGCAGTCCTCAAGAGATGCAACACACCCGACCGACGCCAATCTGCTAAGGCTGACTCCAAAAACTCTTGCTAAGAATGGCTTTAATCTCTGCTCCTTTCAGGGTGAACCACTATAGAATGTTGCTGAATCTGAAAAGTTGAAGTTTAAATCCACCCAAGAAGAAAGAGTAAACTTCTTGAATTCTCAAACACTCAACTCAGCTCATGAGAACCTAGCAAGAAGACACATGCGGGGCAGAAACTCTATAAAGATTCTGTAAGACTTTTCACTCTTGGCTGCAACCAGAGCAGCATAGCAAGGATGAAATTATTTATCAGCCAATCCTTGAAAAGTTTATTATTACCAGACACTGTAGGGACAAGTCCTCTTTAAAAGAGAATTGGTAATTAAAAATCAGAAATAGGAATGAATGGGAGATCTGACAGAAAATTACAGAAAACTTTCTACCATAGTCCACATCCTCATCTAGGGATAGGGTACTCCTTCTAACTAAGAACAAGTCCTTAAGCAAAGTCCCTGATAATCTCAAGAGATATCTTATTAGAAACCACAAGAAAGAGTATGGGGTATACATTTTCAGACTCTCCAAGATACTCTTTTGAAAATAGGGAGTAGAAATAAGAAAAGTGCTGATAATAATTCCTGAGAATCTAACTGAGTAACAATATTACTAGTCAATGAAACCAAACATCTTTCCTACTCACTACATAGAAAGAACTACTATAGATCTAAAGAGGAATCTGTTTCTTGCCAGAACCCATATCATTCCAGAAGAACAAGGCTAGGCACTTCCCAGGTCCCAGGAGGGCTCTGTACTGACTGGTTTTGTGTGCCAACTTGACACAGGCTGGAGTTATCACAGAGAAGGGAGTTTCAGTTGGGCAAGTGCCTCCATGAGATCCAACTGTGGGGTATTTTCTCAATTAGTGATCAAGGGGGTAGGGCCCCTTGTGGGTGGTGCCATCCCTGGGCTGGAAGTCTTCTATAAGAGAGCATACTGAGCAAGCCAGGGGAAGCAAGCCAGAAGCAAGCCAGCAAGAAACATCTCTCCATGGCCCCTGCGTCAGCTCCTGCTTCCTGACCTGCTTAAGTTCCAGTCCTGACTTTCTTTGGTGATGAACAACAATGTGGAAGTAAGATAAATAAACCCTTTCCTCCCCAACTTGCTTCTTAGTCATGATGTTTGTGCAGGAATAGAAACCCTGACTAAGACAGGCTCCATCTTATCACAAAATCTCTTTGGAGTTTGAACCAGGATTTTCTCCAGAATAGACCAGTTCTCCTATGAGCCTGTCCTTAGCCACAAGAATAGTATGGGAAACTCTACTTATAAAGAACACTAAGAAAGAGTCCATGGTCCCTGAAAACATACAAATACAAATTATCTTAAAGTATCTTCCTTTCTTTTCAGCACTCCATACTTGGACTAAATATCATTAAGACTTCTGACAGGCTTCAGACCTATTTGAGATCTGATAATTCACACAACAGCTTGTCATAAGCAGTATATATATATATGTATATATATATATATACCTTGACTCCCCCCCAACTGTTGGTTGCCCACCAGAATTAAATGATAAAATCCTGTTGGTGAAAACACTACATGTTTGCTCACAGGCTGTGAAGAAATAAGGCCAGGATTGAGATAGAGGCTTCCTCTCTACCAGCTAGCTCCAATAGTGTCAGAAGGTGACTATACATGTTGCTGGGGTGAGGACTGTGGACAGCAGGAGTTACCAACCTGCCAATTAAGATTGTGCCCATTGGTGTAATAGTGGCACAGTTGTTCTTTCTGGATTTAAGACCCATCCTACAGATGGGAATTCACATCTGCTACTTTAAATTTGGTCAAAAACCTATGGGTGAGGAGGTCATAGGTCCTAGTGTGGAAGCTATTGATGGGTTTTTTTGTTTTTGGTTTTTTTGTTTTGGGTTTTTTTTTTTTGTTTTTTGTTTTTTGTTTGGTCAAATAGACATGATATGATGGTCAAATTACCTTCAAATATTTATTCTTATTTCCCTGGCTATTATCAGTTTTAGCCAGTGAGGTTTCATCTTGCAGAGAGTGAAGATTACTCTGAAGACTCAGCTGGTCAGAGTTCTGAGAAAGGGGAGACTGTTGAATGCGCAGCCCTACATGAGGCACCTGTATCAAGTCCTCCCGGGTCCAAGGACCATCAGTGAAGAGAAAATGTAAGAGTTTCTGTAGGGTGTGGGGTCTGTGGAGTGCTGTCATCTGGGTATGTCGTGGACATTGCACTCTTGAACATTCAGTGACTATCATCAAGATTGGACCCACAGAGCTCCAACATGGAAGGGACCTGAGCTCATGAGACCCTGACCTCCCCTGACCATTTCCAGGCAATTAATGGTTGCTGAGGAGAGAGAGCAAAATACTTTCTGGAGTAATGTAGCCATGGTGTAGTTACTGGTAATTTGACCTCCCATGTTCCTGTGAATAGCCCTTGGCTCATGTTCCTGTATGTATCCCTAATTAAATTCTTGGTCCACAATGACAATGCTGGCAACAACAACATAAAAACTATTAAAAAAAAAATTCCTTCAGCCTCACAGCCAACCTGTAGGTTCATGAGAGGGTTCACAGGGAATGGACACAGACTCCTTTTAGCAGCAAAGCTACTGCCAAACACCCATGGACCTTTTTCACCCCGGAAGTCACCAAAGATTAGATTAGAAGGTGCCACTTCCACACCACATGCTTCCTCAGCTACTGCTCCAAAGTAATGTCTATGTACACTACACAATTCCAATATAGATTTATATATATTTATTACTACCCATTCATTGAGAGCATCCAATATAATTCCCTCATTATGTTTTCTGTGTATGCTTCCATTCCACTAAAATGAAGGCTAAAGAGAGCAGGGAATTTGTTATGCTTCAAAAATTTCTTTCATTATTTGAGATTGTAATATAATAACATAATTCCCCCTTTCCCTTTCCTCTGTCCAAACAGTTTGTCAGTTTTGTTTACAGTTGTATTCTAAATGCCTAGAGAGTTGCTGCTATTTAGAGCCTGATAAATTCTTATTGAATGAATGAAAAAAAAAGGATGGAATAAAATACTGAAGTATACACAGAATACAACAAAGTACCTACGTGGAACCATGAAAAGGGGGCCATTAAATTATCAAGGTAGAGTTACCTTTATCTAGAAAGGTATCATGGAAGGGACTGGAGAAATGACTCATCAGTTAGGAACTATACCTCTCTTACAGAAAACTTGAATTCCATTCCCAGCACTCACAATGCTGGGAACGGAATTCCCAATTCAATGGCTCACAATTCGATGGCTCACAATCACCTGTAACAGAGCCAGTGTTGTGTTCTGCACTCTGAGGGCACCAGGGTTGATAAGCAATACATCCCTGCCCACCTCAACTCCACAGAAACATATAAGTTTTTGTACACATAACATTTAATTTAGTATGACATAATTTATATAACACATAATTTAAAAAGTACATAAGTAAATCTTAAAAGGGAGCTACAGAAGTAGAATTTCAAACTGGCTCTTTAATGACAAATATCCCCCAAGCTTCTAGAAGCCTAAGTTATATTCAACTTTTCTCTGACACCCAGCATGCTAGGCAGGTTGCAAGAATGTAACGATTTTTGTTGTTTTATGATCAGTCTGTCCCAGTGGTCGGAACAGGAAAAGCATTTCAGCAGAGAGAGGCACTGACATGAAGCCAGGAAGTATGCTGGGTGCCTGCCCTCTACTGCTGTGCCCAGAACCCCTGAGACTACACGCAAAACCACCCATGTTTGTCTGCTAGAGGCTGGGAGACTAGGTACTCCAAGGTAAGCTATCCCCCCAAAGCTCCTAGACAAACAACCTACCTGCCTTCAGACATATGAACAAAGACAACCTGGACATGCCAGCCTCAGCAAAGTCAACCTAGCTCAGAAGGGTGTAGTCAACTTGCAGAACAGTGAGAAATAACAGACACTGCCTGTTTCACTTGACTGCATTTTAGAATAGCTTAAAGGCAGAGAGCACAAAATGACTGGATCGGAGGGTAAGTGGCAGCTTTGAAGAGAAGGAGACACAATTAAGGCTTTATTATTAATCTGGACTCAGGAGGCAATTGTTCTAATTGTCCCTTCACTGTTACATGGAAACCAAGCCTCTGGTCCCATTTGTCGAAGTCTAACACTAAGAATGAGATGGGTTGCCTTAAGGAACCCATGTTAACACTAATGGTTTGTCATCTAGAGATATTTGTAAAGAAAATGCAAGATCAATTGTTTGGGATCTAAGCTTCTCAAACAAGGGGACAAAAGCCAGACAGGATCTGAGCTTAATAAGAAAGTCTAACCATTTATTATCCAAAGCCAAGATAAAAGGATATAAACAGAGCAATCTCAAAACTCAGGGCACTGCAGCTTTGGGGAAATTAGTTCAGAGATGGAGGTCAAGTCAGGATAAAGCCATGAATCTTACCTCTCCAACTCATGCCTGAGTAGTCGGTGGCTGGTTGTGTAACTATTCAGCCCTGACCTGTTCACCTTTAGATGTAGCCAGAGTCGCTAGAATATTACATTCTAGACTTGTGGAGTGATTTTGACTCTAAAACTATGATAAAAACTTATATGAAAAAAAAAAACAGGTATAAATCACTGCCCAGCAGTGCCTAACTATTCACAAACACGCTAAGAATTAGAAACCTCATTACACCCTGCAAAGAAATCCAAGGACGAGTGTTTCCTAATAGTTCCTCTCACTTTTTAAAAGATTCCATCTTTTAAAAAATCCATCACAGTCATCTTTCAAAAAGCCCCACACCACAGATTTGGAATCTGCCTAATATTTCATAAATAACCTAACCAAGGTCATAGCAATCATGTGACTTGCCAGAATTCAAAAGTGGGTCAATGGCAAACACAAATCACAAGCCACATCTCCTAATGTCCTACCCATGGTTTATCCACAAGGCCATTTCACTCAGTTCTTCTTAATTTGCCAAAAAAGCATGAGGACAATCTATGTAATAAGAAAAGTCTGCTTGTTTTCTACTAAATATTTCTACTAAATCCTTCTGTATGTAAGCAGGCTGAGGGATAAAGTAGAGGAAGGTAGGGAAATGCGATCTGGTCCTGTTCTGTCAGACTTATCTTAAAACAGCTGTAATCCTTTGTAGTTATGATAAAGGACCCAGAAATAGTTCTTCTCTTCTCTCTGCATACCTCTCCCTCATACACATCATTTTTTTTTCTAACTTCAAAGGGAGTGAGTAAGCAGCATTTCTGATGTTGGGATTAAGAACATGAGTCTTTGTGTCTCTATGGAGCCAATTATCTGCAGATCTGGAAAATTAAGGAGTTAAATTACATTTCTGTGGATACATATGCAGATGGTCGGCACTGACACAGAATTGAGCATCATAATGATCCTTTCCAAATGAACCCTCATAAAATACAGGGCTTCAGCTGTCAGTCTTCTCTCTCATTACAAGCTCCGGCAGCATGGCTTAGGGTTTGGGCAGTGTGATAGTTAATCTTGATTCTCAAGAAGATTTCAAATCACCAGGGAAACAAGTTTCTGGGCATGTATGTGAAGTGCTATCTAGACTAGGAGAACTGAGTGGGGAAGACCCATCCGTAATACGGATGGTACCACTTATGGGCTGTGGTCTCATACTGAGTCAAAAGGACAGAAAAAGCCAAAGAATTTATCACTCTCAGCTTCTAGACTATGGATACAACCTGCCTTCTATTCCTGCTACCGTACCTTTCCTGACATAAAGGGCGGTATGCCCTTGAATTTTAAGTCCAGACAGACCTTTATTTCCTTGAGTTGTTTTTGTTGGGTATTTTGTTGCAGCAATAAGACAAGTAAATAAGACAGGCAAGTATTTGGGGATCATTTCATAAATATGCCCTGACAAGGTCCCACAGATGACTCATGCATGCTCTTAATGGTATATTTCCTTTTAGTGGAGGCTGTTGTCTGAACTTGCTAAGCTACCCATGTGTAAGTAACTAGTTTCCTACTGTGTGTTGAGAAAGGTCAATGGACTTACACTTTAAAGGCATGACAATCATGACCTAGCTATAGCAGAATAGGCAGACAATGATGGAAAGAACAATGAGAATTAGCTTTTAATAACAATCATGAATATCATTGATAGTATTACAAATATAATAGATTATGGTTATTAAGCTCTTAATAGACACATGTGTCTATACATCAACCCTACCATTTGCTGTTGGTTTTGACCTTGTGCTAGTCTTCTGAGCTTCTGGAACAAAATATTAAACACCAAATAATGTAAACGACAGAGGTTTGTTGCCTCTCAGCTCTGGAGGGTATAAAAGACTGAAATCAAGGTGGCACAGGACCACACTTACTTTTATCTTCTAGAGTTTTTTGGAAGTTCTTAGTATTCCATGGCCAATACATACATAACTCTTATCACATGGCTGTCTGTATTAGATATTTGTGTCATCACTACAGCAAAACATCCTATAAATGCAACTTGAAGGAAGGAAAGGGTTATCTTGGCTCACAGTGCCAGAGCGCAGTCCATCATACAACAGGAAGGCTAGGTACAGTAGCCTGAAGCATCTGGTCCCATTTATGCACAGTCAGGAAGCAGGAGGAGACAGGGATTGCATTCAGCCCTTATTTATTACCCAGTCTGGGACCTCAGACTGTGAAGTGATGCTAACTCCATTGAAGGCATCTCATGACACCTCAGTTAACCTTATCTAGAGTATCCTTCCTAGACATGCCTCCACATCTGTTCCAGCAATGATTCTAAAACCTAAGTTGACAATAAAGTTTAATGGTCACACTATCTTTTCCCAGTATGTGACTATCTGCATGCATAGGGGTCTGTCTCATAGCGTAACTGCCTAACTTAGCCTGTCTCAAATTCCCCTTTTAAGTGATGCCCGCCATTCTGAGTAGAGCCCATCCTAATGACCTCACATAAACTTGGTGGAATCTATAAACACATTTTTAAGCAAAACCGTACCCTGAAATACCTTGCGACAGTTACCGGATCTCTCTCTTCACTGCTTCTTTCCAGGATGAGGACTCCATACTGATACCACAGGGCTTCTGGGAGGATTAAATCTTATAATGTATGTGTCTTAGTCAGTCTTCTATTGCTGGGAAGAGACACCACAACCACAGAAACTCTTATAAAAGAAGGCACTTGCTACTTGCTTACAGTAGTTTCAGCAGTTTAGTCCGTTGTCATCACGGTAGGGAGCATGTTGGCATGCAGGCAGATGTAGAGCTGGAAAACGAGTTGAGTGTTCTACATCCAAATCTGCAGGCACCAGAAAAAGAGAGCCACTGCAACTGGTGTGGGCTTTAGAAACCCCAAAGCCCAACCTTGTGACATACTTCTTCCAACAGGGCCACATCTCCAAATCTCTCGCAAGTAGTCCCATTCTCTAATGATCAAGAATTCAGGGGTTGGGAATTTAGCTCGGTGGTAGAGTGCTCGCCTAGCAAGCACAAGGCCCACCCCCCAAAGAATTTAAATATATGAGGCTATGGGGGCCATTCTCATCCAAAAAAGCCACAGCGTGCAAAGAGTTCAGCACAGTGCCTGGCACAGAGCTTCAAGGCACTAAATGCTTTTACTATCATTAAAGTGGGGTTATGGATCCTTAACTGTGTGTTTTGGTTTGGCTTCCTAGATGAGACACTATGGTAGGTAATATTTTTCCTAATATTCTTCTTAACATTATAAATTGATGTTTTTATTGCATTCTTCAACAAAGTTGTACCTTTGAATAAAGTTTACTTTTGTTTTCATATTGCCATTTGAACCATGATAAAATCACTTTGAATTAAATACCTTATTCTTGGCAAATAGATAAATAGTAAAGGTTAAACTCTGGAGCCAATTTTTAAAAGTTAAAGAAAGGCTCCTTTTAGATTATCCCCAAATGAAAGAAATAAAACTCAAGCATGCAATTTTAAGAACTTTCATCAACCATGCTGATACAGATAAATGGTATTTATAATTTTGGGAGATAGCTTCCAACACTAATAATAATATGAGTTTCATATTCAGGTATATCTGGATTTGATCTGTATCTTTCCCTGTCATAGGCTCTGTAACCACAAGGAAGTTATCTAATATTTTCTACTCTGTTCTCTTATCTGTAAAGTGATAATAAACCTCCTTTGGAGCATGCACACACAGGTGTGTGTGTGTTCTCTGCCTCCTGACACACTATGCCCAGGGTCACCTCAAACTCTTAGTAAATTGCTCTTTGTGAGATACAGCCTGTCAAGGTTTAGCAACCAGAAAGAATTATAACATATAACAAACCAGTCTTGTTTACATAGAAACCCAGCTTTGGTATTTCATTATAATAATGCAAAAGAAAACAACATACCACTGAACTATATACTTTAAAATCATTAAGACAGAAAAATGTACATTGTGTATTTTTATATGATTTAAATAATAAATTAAAAACAATTTCAAATTTGAAAGCAAGATGAAACAGCTCAGGCCAAGTCTAATATACAGACCCTGGCTTGGAGCAGGCAGCCATTAGACACATTGCAGGGGTAAAAAGACACCAGAATTCTTCTCAGTAAGATCAACATAAGTGATTAAATTCCTGAGTACATCTAAACGCTAGGCAAAGCAAAGCAGGGAAGAATTTCATTCATTCATTCATTCATTCACTCATCCATAAACATTTCCTTATCAACAAGTATGTACTCGGCAGTTGTTAAGCACTGGGATAAAAGTATGAAGTAGATCCTGCCTCAGTCCTCAACACATTCCCTGTCTAGTGTGACATGTTTCCACAGCTTGCTGTAAGAAAATATAAGCAGTGTAGAGACAGCTGAACGCACGGGTTACAGCTGTTCCAAGCCAGCTGTTAGGAAGCTAGGGAGGGCTTCTGAAGAAGGCAGTAACAGCTATTAAGACACTAGAGGAGAAAGGCCTAAGGAAGGATGGCTTTTGTCCTGGGATCACAGATAGGGGTGGAGAGGGGCGGGGCGGGGAGAAAAAGAGGTGATGCTTAAGTCTTGGGGGGCAGGGAGGGAGTTTATGTGTAAGGAGGTCCAATTCAGGTTTGCCTTTCTCATCACTGTCTCTCTCTACTTCCATCCTGGAGAATGTTCAAACAAACTGCCATGGAGGTTTGATTATTTCTGGAATCGGTAGTTGATTCCTACCCAGTCCACAGAACAGTCAAGGGAAAGGAAAGAAAAAGCAAGGTATATTTCACCTCCTCTGTGTAGGCCATGAAATAAAGTCAGAACACACTTTTATTCACAAAAGAATATTACATGATAAAGGAAGGATTCACCTTCTCCCAACAGGAACCTGATTTGCTTTTCAACTAGAAGATGCCCTGCTGCCCAGAAAGGACCTGGAGGAACACCTGCCCCACCTGTTAGCATTCTGTATAAACACCCCCACAGATACCTGGCAGCAGCAGCCAGGCATGCGCCTCCTCATGGTTACCTGGCAACGGTCAGGTAGGCCTGGCCCTACAAAAGGGGCTGCTTGCCCCCTCCTCTCTCTTACTCCTGCTTCTCTCCCTTGCTTGTTTCCCCCTTGTTCTCCTCTCTCTCCAGTCCCTTCCCCTGTCTCTCCATGTGGTCATGGCCAGCCCCTACCTCTCTACTCTCTCCTTCTCTCTGCCTTTCTCTGCCTCTGCTACCCTCTTAACTCCCCTCCCCATGCCCTAAATAAACTCTATTCTATACTATACCGGTGTGCGTCTGGTCCCTCAGGGGGAAGGGATGCTATGCATGGGCCGGCCGAGGCACACCCTTCCCCCACACCCCGCCAGAACATATTCTTATGGCTCTTTCTCTTTTTATGATCACAACACCACCATTCCCTTGGGCCTGAAATACATTTCAATGCTGAGTGTACCAGACTGATTTCCACAGCACCAGGTAGGTCTGGCTCCCATTCCCTGGGGGTGGGGCTCGGGGAGGGAATCTTTAGTCTCTGAGCTCGAGATTTTCCCTTCTCTTTAGGACTCTTGACATTCCAGATTTTTTCTTCTTTTTAATGAAAACATTCCCTTCCGATTCCATTTTCTTACAGAATATTAGAAAACCCAGATTTCATTTCTCTTTATATCAACAGCAACCTCTGAGCAATGCCCCTACTAGGAAGCCCTTCTCAGTGTGGGTCAGAATGCAGATCTGAATGTCGGGTCTAAATAGCACCTTCCTTCTGCTGTATGAGCCGTCACTAGATAAACATCAAATAGACACAGATGATGAAAATGCTAGCCCGGGGCAGAGTTGAATTAAAGAATGATAGGAAAAGTCTCAGAATCCCCACTGCTACTGCTCCGAACACCAACCCTCCTCCAGTATTTTCATTCTAGTGTAAGATACCCCTCGGAAGACCCACAGCCCCATACTGTAAATTCAGGCCGGGAGGTCACTGGGAGAAGAAGGGTTTCAGAAACATGGAAAACAAAAGTGCACCTTTTGAAGTTTGTAAATCAATGTTCTAGAATGTGAGTTGCACTGACAGCAGGAGAGTCGAATATCACTCCTCTTTACCCCAAATGCTCACATTTCCCTTGTGGAAGCCAATTCTCTATTTGTGTTTATTAAGGGAGGAAAAAAATATATTGATGTCTTATATTCTAACAGCTCTCCTTCTCTCTCCTGAACACAATCCACCATAAGACTCACCACATGGCTTTGCATCCATAAATCTCAAACATTTTAATGGCTAAATTTAGGTTCTTATGACTGACAATTGGCAGAGAGCCTTAACTGAGTTTGGTACCCATACTCAAGATGAAGTTCCCATATTTTCAGTAAAACTATAACAGATTTATTTAACATGTAACAAAACTGGAAAGTCATGGTCAGTGTTTAAAAATAGATACTCTAGACAGATATGATGCAGGCCTATAATTTCAACACTCAGAAGGCTTAGACAGGTGGATTGCCATGAGTTTGGTGAGCATTGTGTATTACAAGTTCCAGGCTACTCTGGTTTACAGATTTCGAACTGGTCTGAACAAAAGATAGGGAAGGGAGGAAAAGGGAAGGAGAATAAAGGGGAGAGGAGAAGAGGAAACAGATCAGAAGTTCTAAGTTTGAAATTGGAAAACATGATGAGAAATTCTGTTTTTTAATTAGATATTTTCTTTATTTACATTTCAAATGACATCCCCTTTGCTGGTTTCCCCTCTGGAAAAAAGAAACCTATTTTCCCCCCCTTCCTCCCCCTGCTCACCATCCTACCCTTTCCTGCTTCCTGGCCCTAGCACTCCCCTACACTGGGGCATAGAGCCTTCACAGGACCAAGGGTCTCTCCTCTCATTGATGACCAACTATGCCATCCTCTGTTACATATGCAGCTGGAGCCATGAGTCCCATCGTGTGTACTAGTGGAGGTTTAGTCCCTGGGAGCTCTGAGGGTACTGGTTTGTTCATATTGTTGTTGCTCCTTCTAATTCTTAAGAATTTCAATTTACCTTTGAAAGAAACAGACTATTTGTTGTGGTGCTGGGGATCAAACCCATGGACTACCTTACCACTGAGCTATATCTCCAGCTGCCCAATCCAGACTTCTAAGACAGTTTTAGATCCACCACAAATGAGCCAGAATGTGCAGTGTTTACATGTACCCTGCATGGGTTCACATCCCTGACTACCAACATCTGTGCCAGCAAGTCTGTTACAGTAAATGAATATACATGGACATTTATATAACAAATAGTCTTGCACTTTACATTTGGGTTCACTTATGATATCCTATATTCTATGGATTGGACAGATGTAATAATGACATGAATCTACAATTTATAAAAGTATCCATTCATATATTTATAATTGGCATGTGAAATAGTTGACCAGTGAGACAGCTCAACTGTTGAGGATGCCTGCTGCCAATCTGAATTGACTCTGTGAACTCATTTGGCAAAAGGAAAGCTGCAAGTTGTTCTTTGAGCACTGACATACTTAAGTGACCTCCTCCGCAGACAAACAGTCAACCAGCAATGCAAGTGTCAATTTTTATTTTATTGACTTATGTGCGTAAGTGTTATGCACCATGTCCTGGTGTCCCTGGTGACTGACTGTGTAGTCCAGAAGAAGCATTTGATTCTTAGGAACTGGAGTTAGAAATGGTTGTGAGATACCATGTGGGTGCTGGGAATTAAATCCTGGTCCTTTGGTAGAACACTTAATACTATTAACCATTAAATCATCTCTCAAGACCCAAATAATACTATTTTTCAAAAATAGGTACATCGTTCAAATAATTATCATATTCAGCCTCTTCAGCCTTCTTTCTCTGATAATTCATATAAATACTATTGCTCCTTTTTCATTTAAAACTTAAATTTTCTCATTTATGAGCAAATGAGAGGTTCATATGGGAGGTTAGGTATATAGGTACATGCCTACACATTGCAAGACATCTATAATTATTATTAAAGAGTTCTTCCTAATTATGGGCTTTTCCTAGACCTCTCAAAATAAATCTAATGTATGGCTAAATTTAATTTTTACTCTGGAATCTTGGTATTTCTTCTGTTGTTTCAAATAGTAACCCATGTTTTATATCTCCAAACACCTTTGAAACATGTTCTATTAAAACATTTGCAATACCAATGATTAAGGTTTTAGCTCAGCTGGTTGAATGTTTGTCAAACATGTACAAAAATATTCATTAAATCCTGAACCACATAAACTGGTCAAGATAAAACATTCCCCAATTCCCAGCCTTTGGGAGGTGAAGGCAGGAAGATACAAGTTCAATAGCTAATCCCTGGCTACATAGTGAGCTTGTGGTCAGCCTGAGCTAATAAGATGCTGTATTAAGAAGAAGAAGGAAGAAGAAGGAAGCTTTTCTACCTCTGTCTACACCTAGGAGGGATGGAAGACCCAAAGACATCTCTGTCCCTTCACCACAAGTGGAGAGCTTATCACCAAAGGAGGGAGTGCTCTGACCCCAGGAATCAGGTACAATCTCCATTTTTTCTTCAGTGACTTTCTAAGGCAGGACCAGCCTGGAAGCACAGGCCACAGAAGTGACAGGGCAGCTGGGACAGGGTCCTTTCTACCTCCATCTACAACTACGAGGTAGAAAGACTGCAGATCCACAGCTCTCTCTGTACCTTTCCCCCAAGCAGAGTGCTTATCTCCAGGGTATACTCTAACTCTAGGACTCAGGAAGGACTGCTGATCCACAACCCTCTGCACACAGGTCTTTTCAGAGGAGAGCTGATCTCCCAGAAGTGCTGACACAAGCTTACAGACCCACAGGAGGAATAAGCTCCAGTCAGAGACAACAAGAATATCTAACACCAGAGATCAACAGATGGTGAATGGCAAATGCAAGAATCTTACCAACAGAAACCAAGACTACTTGGCATCATCAGAACCTAATATTCCCACCACAACAGGTCCTGGATACTGCAAAACACTGGAAAAGCAAGATTTGGATCTAAAATCATGTCTCATGATGATGATAGAGGAATTTAAGAAGGACATAAATAACTCTCTTAAAGAAACACAGAACAATGAAGGTAAACAGGTACAAGCCCTTAAAGAGGAAACACAAAAATCCCTTAAAGAATTACAGGAGAACACAAGTAAACAAGTAGAAGCCTTTAAACAGGAAACAAAAGAATCCCTGAAAGAATTACAGGAAAGCACAAACAGGTGAAGGAATTGAAAAAAACATCCAGGACCTAAACATGGAAGTAGAAACATTAGGAAATCACAAAGAGAGACAACTCTGGAGATAGAAAACCTAGGAAAGAAGTCAGGAAACATAGATGCAAGCATCACCAACAGAATAAAAGAGAAAGAAGAGAGAATCTCAAGTGCAGAAGATACCAAAGAAAACATTGACACAACAGTCAAAGAAAAAGCAAAATGCAAAAAGGTCCTAACCTAAAACATCCAGAAATCCAGGAAACAATGAGGAGACAAAGCCTAAGGATAATAGGTATAGAAGAGAGTGAAGACTTCCAACTTAAAGGGCCAGTAAATATTTTCATCAAAATTATAGAAGAAAACTTCCCTAACCTAAAAATAGGGATGCCCATGAACATACAAGAAGCCTACAGACATCCAAATAGTTTGGACCAGAAAAGAAATTCTTCCTGTCACATAATAGTCAAAACACCAAGTGCACAAAACAAAGAAGGAATATAAAAAGCAGTAAAGGAAAAAGGTCAAGTTACATATAAAGGCAGACCTATCAGAATCACACCAGACTTCTCGACAGAGACTGTGAAAGCCAGAAGATCCTGGGTTGATGTCATACAGACCCTAAGGGAACACAAATGCCAGCCCAGGCTACTATAACCAGCAAAACTCTCAATCACCATAGATGGAGAAACAAAAGTATTCCATGACAAAAACAAAATTTAGACAATATCTTTCCACAAATCCAGCCCTTCAAAGGGTAATAAAAGGAAAACTCCAACACAAGGAGGCAAACTACATCCTAGAAAAAGCAAGAAAGTAATCTTCCAACAAAACTAAAAGAAGATAGCCACATGAACAGAATTCCAACTCTAACAACAAAAATAACAGGAAACAACAATTACTTTTCCTTAATATTTATTAATATCAATGGACTCAATTCCCCAATAAAAAGACATAAACTATCAGACTGGGTACGTAAACAGGACCCAACGTTTTGCTGCATACAGGAAACCAACCTCAGTGATAAAGACAGATACTAACTCAGAATAAAATGCTGGAAAACAATTTTCCAAGCTAATGGTCTCAAGAAACAAGGTGAGTAGTATATCCAGTATATCAAATGAAATAGACTTTCACCCTAAAGTGAACAAAAAAGATAAGGAGAGATACTTCATACTCATCAAAGGTAAGATCTACCAAGATGAACCCTCAATTCTGAACCTCTATGCTCTAAATACAAGGACATCTACATTCATAAAAGAAAGTTTACTAAAGCTCAAAGCTCACATTGCATCACAAACAATAATAGTGGGACACTTCAACACCACACCCTCTGCAATGGACAGATCATGGAAATAGAAACTAAGCAAAGATACAGTGAGACTAAAAGAAGTTATGAGACAAATGGATTTAACAGATATCTATAGAACTTTCTATCCTAAAACAAAAGGATATACCTTCTTCTCAGCACCTCATGGTACCATCTCCAAAATTATAAATTATACTGACCATATAATTGGTCACAAATCAGGCCTCAACAAATACAAGAAGATTGAAATAATTTCTTGCATTCTGTCAGATCACCATGGAATAAGGCTGCACCTCAATAACAACATAAACAATAGAAAGTCCACATACACGTGGAAGCTTAACACTCTACTCAATGATAACTTGGTCAAGGAAAAAATAAAGAAATTAAAGACTTTAGAGTTTAATGAAAATGAAGCCACAACATACCCAAACTTATGGGACACAATGACAGCAGTCCTAAGAGGAATACTCATAGCTTTAAGTTCCTCCAAAAAGAAACTGGAGGGTGCATACACCAGCAATTTGACAGCACATCTGAAAGTTCTAGAACAAAAAGAAGCAAATTCATCCAAGAAGAGTCGAGGACAAGAAATAATCAAACTCAAGACTGAAATCAATCAAGTGAAAACAAAAAGAACTATACAAGGAATCACCAAACCAGGAGCTGGTTCTTTGAGAAAATCAACAAAATAGATAAACCATTAGCCAGACTAACTACAGGGCACAGAGATAGTTTCCTAATTAACAAGATCAGAAATGATAAAGGAGACATAACAACAGACATTGAGGAAATCCAGAAAATAATGAGAACCTACTACAAAAGCCTATACTCAACAAAACTGGAAAACCTGGATGAAATGGACAAATTTCTAGACAGATACCAGGTGCTAAAGTTAAATGAAGATCAAATAAATGAACTGAACAGACCCATATCTGCTAACAAAATAGAAACAGTTATTAACAGTCTCCTAGCCAAAAAAGCCAAGGACAAGATGGGATTAGTGCAGAGTTTTATCAGACCTTCAAAAAATATCTAATACCAATACTCTTCAAACTATTCCACAATATAGAAACAAAGTTACTCTACCCAATTCATTCTATGAAGCCACAATTACTCTGATACATAAATCACACAAAGACCTAACAAAGAAAGAAAACTTCAGATCAATTTCCATTATGAATATCAATGCAAAACACTCAATAAAATTTTTGCAAACTGAATCCAAGAACACATCAAATTGATCATCCATCATGATCAAGTAGGCTTCATTCCGAGGATGCAGGGATGGTTCCATATATGGAAATCCATCAATGTAATTCACTATATAAACAAACTCAAATGAAAAAATATGATCATCTCATTAGATGCTGAGAAATCATTTCACAAAATCCAACACTCCTTCATGACAAAAGTCTTGGAAAGATCAGGAATTCAAGGCCCATACTTAAATATAGTAAAAACAATATACAGCAAACCAATAGCCAACATCAAACTAAATGGAGAAACTTGAAGCAATCCCACTAAAATCAAGGACTACACAAGGCTACCCACTCTCTCCCTACCCTTTCACTATTGTACTTGAAATCCTAGCCAGAGCAATTAGACAACAAATGGAGGTCAAAGGGATAGGAATTTGAAAGGAAGAAGTCAAATTATCACTATTTGCTGATGATATGATAGTATACTTAAGTGACCCCAAAAATTCCATCAGAGAGCTCCTAAACCTGATTAAAACTTCAGCAAAGTAGCTGGATATAAAATTTACTCAAGCAAATCAGTGGCCTTCCTCTACATAAAGGATAAATAGGCTGAGGAAGAAATTAGGGAAACAACACCCTTCACAATAGTCACAAACGATATAAAATACCTTGTGTGACTCTAACTAAGCAAGTAAAAGATCTGTATGACAAGAAATTCAAGTCTCTGAAGAAGGAATTTGAAGATCTCAGAAGATGGAAAGATCTCGCATGCTCGTGGATTGGCAGGATTAATATAGTAAAAATGGCCATCTTGCCAAAAGCAATCTACAGATTCAATGCTATCCCCATCAAAATTCCAACTCAATTCTTCACAGACTTAGAAAGAACAATTTGCAAATTCATCTGGAATAACAAAAATCCTAGGATAGTGAAAACTATTCTCAACAATAAAAGAACCTCTGGTGGAATGACCATCCTGGACCTTAAGCTGTGCTACACAGCAATTGTGATAAAAACTGCATAGTAGTGGTACAGTGACAGGCAGGTGGATCAATGGAATAGAATTGAAGACCCAGAAATGAACCCACACACCTATGGCTACTTGATCTTTGACAGAGCTAAAACCATCCAAGGGATAAAAGACAGAATTTTCAACAAACGGTGCTGGCTCAACTGGCTTTTAGCATGTAGAAGAATGCAAATCAATCCATTCCTATTTCCTTGTACAAAGCTCAAGTCCAAGTGGATCAAGGACCCTCACAGAAAACCAGATACACTAAAACTAATAGAAAAGAAAGTGGTGAAGAGCCTCAAGCACATGGAAACAGGGTAAAATTTCCTGAACAGAACACCAATAGCTTATGCTCTAAGATCAAGAATTGACAAATGGGACCTCAGAAAATTACAAAGCTTCTGTAAGGCAAAGGACACTGTCAATAGGACAAAATGGCAACCAGCAGATTAGAAAAGAGCTTTACCTATCCTATATCTGATAGAGGACTGATATTCAATATATAGAAAGAACTCAAGAAGTTAGACTCCAGAGAACCAAATAACCCTATTAAAAATTGGGCTACAGAGCTAAACAAAGAATTCTCAACTGAGGACTACCGAATGGCTGAGAAGCACCTAAAGAAATGTTCAACATCCTTAGTCATCAGGGAAATGCAAATTAAAACAACCCTGAGATTCCATCTCACACCAGTCAGATTGGCTAGGATAAAAACCTCAGGTGACAGCAGAAGCTGGAGTTGTTGTGGAGAAAGAGAAACACTTCTTCATTGCTGGTAGGGATGCAAGCTGGTACAACCACTCTGGAAATCAGTTTTGTGGTTCCTCCGAAAATTGTACGTAGTACTACCAGAGGACCCAGGTATACCACTCCTGGGCATATACCCAGAAGATGCTCCAACATGTAATAAGGACACATGCTCCACTATGTTCATAGCAACATTATTTACAATAGCCAGCCCAGATGTCCCTCAACAAAGGAATGGATACCAAAAATGTGGTACATTTACACAATGGAGTAGTGCTCATCTATTAAAAACAATGAATTTATGAAATTCTTAGGGAAATGGATGGATCTGGAGAATATCATCC
>NW_022196903.1:100811926-100815549 GCF_008632895.1 Mastomys coucha
AGAAGAAGAAGAAGAAGAAGAAGAAGAAGAAGAAGAAGAAGAAGAAGAAGAAGAAGGGAAGGAAAGAAGAAAGGAAGGAAGGAAGCAAGGAAGAAAGGAAGGAAGGAAGGAAGGAAGGAGAAGGAGAAGGAGAAGAAAGAATCACAATGTCTAGAGACTTTTATATACCTACCATACCATTCAAGCAAACTTACTCCCTTTTGTTATGAATACTGCTATTTCCTTGAGGTTAAGGCTTGCTCTTTGCTGTAGGTTGGCTGTGCCTCTCAAAAGTTCATATATTGAAAAACTAATCCTCACATTACTGTGTTAATGATATTGGGGCAGGGGAAATGCAGTTGACTAAATGAGGGTGAGGCCCCATGAGAACATTAGTAGCTTTTTAAGAGGTGAGGAAAGCCTAGAGTGAATACATATGCTTTATCTCACCTTGTGATGTCCTCTGCCAGGTATGATGTAATGAGAAGCTCCACATGTGACACCAAAAAAAAAAAAAAAAAAATGCCAGCACCTGTTCTTGAACCTCGCAGCCTCCAAAATAGAGCTCAATAAACTTATGTGCTTTATAAATCTCGTGAGGACAGTAAATATACCTTCTCACACATATTTCCAGATATCCTCATTAGACTCACTTCTTTCAAATCCATATTTTTACTCCAGAATTGGGAGCAATCTTCCAGGAGTGCAGAGGAGAGGGAATCTGTGCTATAGCTCTCATGTGGAGCGTGTGTGTTCCAATTATTGCAGATAGAGGCTGCCTCAGCTTTCTTGCCACATTGCTTTGAGACCATATTAAGCTGACAGGTAATTAAACCTCACTCTTTCCCCATCTGTTTCTTCCTTCATCATAGTCTCCCTCTTAAGTTTCATCTTATTATACATGGCCCATGGTATTAATCTGCCGGGATAATTTTGGAAACTATCTACTGCCCAAAAAATGTAAGTTGCTCCACTCTGTTTGATGGGATTTGTGATTTTGACAAAGCGTATTTAATTCAGTCATTCTACCAATATTCATTACCTGCAAATTTTACTGTCTTTTTCTGGGGTAGGCTCTGGAGATGTATAGCAAACATTGATCTATATATAGTCTCAATAAAGAATCATCAGGAATTGGTAACTCATGAGGATAATGAATTATGAGCTGAAAAAGCAGCCTTGAAAGTACAATGGTATTTGTGATTATAAGCAAGTCACCTAAGGGATGGGATTTTGAATCACCATGGAAACAAATATGTGAAAATGTATGTGAGGGATTTCTTAGATTGTTACATGACATGCGGGGACATTCCCAAAGTATTGCTGGCAATATTCCTTGAGCTTGTGTACCAGGCTGAATCAAAGGGATAAAGTGAGCTGAGCCTGAATGCTTCTTGCTCTCTGCTTCCTGACTGTGGTACAATATGAGCAGCTTCCTCATGAACTTGTTGCTAAAATTACTGACCATGATGGTCTGTACCCTTAAATAGTGAGACAAATTAAATAAGGAAAACTAAAAGCCAGTTTCCCTGATGAATACAGACATAAAAATTCTCTAGACAATATCTGGCCACAGAATTTAAGACATACATCTTGACCAAGTGGGCTTCATCCAAGAGATGCAAATTAAGTTTAAGATATACAAACTCATAACTGTAGTATATAATATAAATAAATGTAAGGACAGAAATCATAATCGTCTCAATAGAGAAAAATCTGAAAAAGTTTAATAACTTTATTAACAATATCATAGGGATATTAAAAATAGGTATTTGACTTTGGGCTAAGACAGGGAAGAAGGCTCAGATATTGTGGTCCTCCTGATTGATAGACTCTTAGAAAGAGTGATCACAAGAGTGATCACAGGACTTTGTTTATTGCCTTGCTTGTTTCTTGATGTTTGTGTTTATCGTTTTGCTTGTTCTTCAAACAAGAACTGACCTTATTACTTGCATGTAATTAAAATGGTATAAAAGCAGATTGGGAAAAAAATTAAACCTGCCTCAGCCTCAGAACTGGCTGGGATCATGCTACAACTAAAAAAGAGGGAGAATGAAAAAAAGAAAAGAAAAAGAAAAGAAATGGATACAAAATATCTCAAAGTAATAAAGGTAAAGGTGCTATACAACAAACTTAGGCAATACTATACTAAAGGGAAGCAAACTGAAAATATTTCCTATAAAATCTAGAATGAGGCAAGGATGGGCACTCTCACCTTCTAATTCAAGATAGTCCTCCTGGCATTAGCCACAGTGATAAGACAGTAGACATAGAAGGCATACAAATATGGAAGTGTTCATTGTCTCTAATCACCAGGAAAATGTCAACCAAAAGTACTTTGAGATGCCACCTGCAGTCCCCAGTTAAGAAATCTAATAACAAATGTTAGTGTGGATGTGGGAAAGGAGAGGCCCTCATTCAGTGTTGGTAGGAGTTGTATTAGTTGACACTAATACAGTCACTATAGTAATCACTATGGAGATTTCCCAAGAACTGAAAAATCAAAGTCTGTCTGTCTGCGATAGCCACTCAGCTCATATGCCTAATGGTTTCCATTCACTACAGAGATATTTGCACATTGATGTTTATTGCTGCTCTCTTCATGATAGCAAGTAAATGTCACTAGCCTAAATGTCCACCAATGGATGAATGGATACTGAATATGTGGTACATATATACAATGGAATTTGGTTCAATTGTAAAGAAAACCTAATCGTGAAATTTGTAGGAAAATGGATGGATGGATCTGGAAAAGGATAACATTAAGTGAGGTGACCCAAACATATAAAGGAAAGCAACATCAACAAAACATGTTCCCACTCCTATGTAGATATCAGCATGTGTGGGGTGGGGGGCACGTGCGTGCATGTGTGGTGTGTTGGGGTGGGTGAGTGGGGGGTGTGTAATTTGAGTGCAATTGTGAGTAAAACATAAGAAACTAGAAAGCATACTAAAATAGGATAAGCTAAGTGATGAAGAAGGATAACAGGTGGGCAAAATGACACATGAATCATGAAAAAGGGAAAGGGATAGAAAGAAACATCAGAGGTCAGCAGCAGGGGTTACAGGAGATGAGGAGAAAGACAGTCACTAAATCAACAGATAAAGTGTCGGACACTGAATTTGGATCCGAAAACAAGAGTATACATCTGCCACCCCAGTGGAGCCAGTGGCAGATGGGGGACAGGCATAAGAAAACGTGAAGCCTGCAATCCAGTCATCCTGTTATACTCAACAGCAAATAACAAGATATTGTCTCGAACAAAGTGGAAGGGAGGGACCAAAACATATTCTGGAGCTAAAGAAATAGCTCAGTAGTTAAAAGCACCTAACAGTTCTTAGCGTCTGTGTCAGCTGGTCCAAAGCTACCTGTAACTCCAGTTTCAAGGCCTGTGCACACCTGTATTCATACACACAAGCAATTGCATGGGCATGCATGCATGCACACATGCACCCCCCCCACACACACACACACAGAGAGACAGAGAGAGAGAGAGACAGAGAGAGACAGAGAGAGAGAGAGACAGAGACAGAGACAGAGAGACAGAGAGAGAGAGAATGAGAGAATTAAAAATAATGAATGGCCGGGCGGTGGTGGCGCATGCCTTTAATCCCAGCACTTGGGAGGCAGAGGCAGGTGGATT
>NW_022196903.1:100823081-100847120 GCF_008632895.1 Mastomys coucha
TAGATGTTCTTAGTGACTCTGACCGGAGCTTGTCCTGTCCCTGCCACCCGGCAGCTCCCCTGCGACTCATGGGGCCTGTGCCTCTCTGTTGTCTGCTCCCGGCTTAGGAACTTACAGGAGAGAAGATGTCAGCTCTCACTGGAGAGTCTGGGTCAAAGAGGTCCCTGGAGGCAGACCCACCTCGTGCAAGGGAGGGGCAGCTAGGGTCGCTGATCCACCTCTGCCACTTGGAAGCTGAGAGGATCCTGTGCCTGCTGCCAGGCGGCTCCCTTGCGACTCTTGGGGTCTGTGTCTCCTTGCTGACTGTTCCTGGCTTAGGAACTTACAGGAGAGAAGATGGCAGCTCTCACTGGAGAGTCCGGGTCAAAAGCTAGCTCACAGTTTTGAAAGGTGAAGGTCTAAACAGTCAGGCACCCATCTTGGTAAAGGGCCTCCCACCTTGGCTGTATCACCTCATGGCAGAGGCAATGGTACAGGAAGAGTCCACAGGACAGAACAGGGAGACAGAAGGAGGCTAACAAGGTTATTGGGAGGGTGTGCCACCTAAGTGGCTCAAAGTGCTCCCACTAGGCCACACCTCTACCCCGACTCTTTCCCATTTCTCTACCCTAGAGACCAAGCCTCCAAGACACACTTAACCACATCCAAACCATAGCACTAGTTAGCTGTACTTTTTCCCAGCCACGTACACAGCAAAATATAAATACTTAGGTGTAATTCACACAAGCCTTTTCTTTGCTTCTCCTTGGCAAAGCATCCCAGGATTTATAAATAATCTCAGTAAAATCGTCACTATTCACAGAAATGACAAAAATGAAATTAAAGCA
Organism: Mastomys coucha; assembly: GCF_008632895.1. Taxonomy (NCBI): domain Eukaryota; kingdom Metazoa; phylum Chordata; class Mammalia; order Rodentia; family Muridae; genus Mastomys; species Mastomys coucha. Next base: position 100,823,909 of record NW_022196903.1, read on the forward strand.
AAAATAGCTTAAGTTGAAGACCTAGAGACACGATGAGCCTCTGGTTGCTAAGCGCTGTGCCCCAACCAGGCCCTTTTCTTTTCTTTCTTTTACTTTTTTATTACAAATTCTTTACATGTTTACTTGTATGTGTTTGTATGTGTGTGTGTATGTACATATACATATATACATATATATATATCAACATATATATCAACATATATATGTATATACATATACATATACATATGTATATATGTATGTATGTATATATATATATATATATATATATATATATATATATATATGATATTAAAGAAGAGACCATGAAGTTTGGAGGAACCCAGGTCCGGAGCCAGACATGAGAGAGATTGGAGGTAAGAGGGAAAGGGGACATGACTTTTATATTGCAATTAAATGTAAAAGTATTTTAATAAAAATTACTTAATAATAGTGCTGAGGCTGGAGCTCACTGGAAGAAGATTTTTCCTAACACATACATGGCCCTGGGCTCAATTTTAACATAATCAAAAGAGAAAAGAAATGATATTAGTAAAACGATTTTAAAACATTGAATATATGCAATGTTTTTTATTTATTTTAATTTTATTCCTTTTTATTCTCTCATACATTAGATCCAAAACACGGTTTTGCCTCCTTCCCCACCCACTCCCTCCCTGCCTCCCCTCAGAAAAGAGCAGGGCTCCCAGGGATATCCACCAAACACAGCATAACAAGGTACCATAAGACCAGGGGCATGCCATCCCACCAGTGCTTGGACAAGGCAACACGGCAGGAGGAAAAGGATCCACAGGTAGGCAAAGGAGTCAGAGACAGCCCTTGCTCCCGCCACTAGGATTCCTACAGATACACCAAGCTACCCAGCGAATTCAGCTCCCGAGTAATGCTGCTCAAAGGGATGTCCTGAGAAGATACAAGTTTCTCTACGCCGTCCAGAAATTCAGCCATTAGCCACATATGACTCCTGAGCACTTGTCTAGGTGCTAATGTAAGTGAGGGACCGAATGCTAACTTTTATGTCATTTTAATTCATTTAAATTAAGTTTAATAGCCATGTAGGGCTTTGCCTAATATAATGGACGACATCATGCCAGGAGATATTACCAATAAATTAGAAAGTGGTGACTTTTCTCCTTTTATAGCTAAATAATACCTCTGCTCCCAAGTAGATTTAATCCCAGCAAAAGAGAGGAGACACACTAAAGGCATTTCAAAGGTCACTCTGCAACTCAGTCTTCTCGATGCCGTCTTCTGTTCATTTTCTCCCCCATTCAAAGCTGTATATACACAAAAGCACTTGTTAATGTCTCTAAATAATAGATTAGAATTATTTATTACTTGCATTTCTGTACTCATTTTCTTCTAAAAATAGAGCAAAGGCTTTCTCTTTAATGAAGGAAAAAAGTTAGCAAGCCACAAGAAAAGCAAAATTGCTTTGTGACTTTGTGCACACCCACTATCGATCTACAGCCTCAACCAACCAACAGCTAGCAGTACCCACCTCTCCTATGGTTATGTCACCACTCAGAGTTACTTTAAAACTGCTTTAAGCTGCCCAGGCACTTTTAAATTACATTATACCAAGTCGATGGATGAGAAACTGACCAAGAATATACAGCCCATTAGAAATTCCCATTGGCCTTCTATTATAAGGCATTGCTCAAAACATTTTGTAATTTTGCAAGATAAATCTTTCTTATTGATTTCACTATTCCCACAATCATAAAGAACCAAGCTTAAATGTGATATAAAGGATGCATTTGCAATTTGTTGTGTCTAGATGTGGAGGGCTCATCCTTTTCTGTATCAGCCAGCTTTCCATCTGCGTCTCCTTCTCTCCTTTATTCCTTTGCTCAACTCCCCAACAAATTTTCCCTGGAGGCTTATTGTGCCTAGCTAATGATGGCATGCCTATGGATAGAATAGTAAAGGTAGACAAGCTTTGGTATTTACTGGGCGTTAGAATTGTATGAGCATAGTGGGCAGTAGGGAAAGGTCTCAAACAGATTGAGAAACTGCTCAAAATATTTATCTGTAAAAGAAAGTGGAAAATAAGAGGGAGGCTTGCCACCCACCACACTGGGCTTGAATAGCACTAGAAAATTGCTTCTGAAATGATAAAGGGAATATTTGTCTTTGTAAAGAAAAAGGAAATATTTCCCAGACACATCTTCATGGATCACAGAAACCATTATCTGAAAGTCATTAAAGTGTCTTGGGGTGCAACTCAGATACAAAGCTCTTAATACCAAAGAGAAAAACAAACAAAGATTAGACAATTATCAAGAATCAAAACAAATGACCTTGTGCCATTGAATGAAGACATTGCCCACAAATGAACAGAAGAATGTTCTCCAAGTTAAGGGAAGCTAAGCATTTAAGACTAACTCGTGGGTCTTTAACATCTCCCTATCATCAACCACAGTCTAAAGCCCTTAGATAGCAAGAGTCTCCAACACTTATCTCTGCTACACTCCACCTAGTTTACACCTTACTGCCCCCTAATGAACTTCACATACAGTCTGATGGCTGGATTGACTAGGTCCTAAGATGTTTGGGGGTTCATGACCTTTGCACCTTTGCTTTCTCAAATTTTTAGATTTGTTTCAAAGTCCAATATAAATCTTATCTCCTGAAGAGAGATCCCCTCTACCACCCTGAGACTTAAGAAGGTTATACTCTTCTATCTCCCAAGACCTAATGAAAGTAGTTTTTCCTTCAATGAGTAGCTATTCATTTTCAATTAGGAAACCTGTTAGGTGTATCCGTCTAAGTCATAAGGGCAGCATGTTCTCTACTCTTCATTTTGCTCAGAACTTATTTTGGCAAACTTTACTTTATGTAAAGTTTACTTTATGTATATTGTTCTCCATTGGTATGTTTTCTTTAACTGTGTGTAAGGATGAAAACACACCCAGAAAAGGTAATCAATCAATTTAACTGAAGTTTAGTTTTGCAGAGAGTGGGACTGAGCTAAATCTAAAATGAGAACTTTTGACACCAAGAGCAATCCCCCCTTTTCCATAACAGTAATTAGAATCATTAACACAAAGCCCTCAATACAAAGCCTTCCATGTTCACCATACAACTTTGGTCAACATAGAGTTATTTAGTGTGGGTATATATTCAAAAACTGGTCAGTTTGTGGTTTCTGAATAAAATGAGGCCTCTTTCAAAATCAGTACTGAACTATTGAAGAAAAAAAAAAAGAAGAAAAACCCAGATTGAGGATTGTATAGTACCACTCATGGTAAGTTTTCTGTTAAAAAGCAGTTATAAAGTAGAATTGCCTGTGACCGTGGTTATTTTTTTTTTAGTCACCAAACCTTTGGGTCTGTTTTGTGTTGTTGTTGTTGTTTACTTTGTTTCTTTTTCCTAAGGGTTTCAGACCAAATCATTGTGTCTTTTCTGGCGTGTGTCATTGTGTATAACAGCTTCTCCATAAATGGAGACAGATCAGAACTGGCTATTAATACCCAGGCAGATGCAGAAGCCACCCAGATGGAGCATTTCAAAATTAATAAAAAAAAAAAAAATTTAAAGGAGCCACAGGATGTCACATAGAGAATTAGCAATACAAAAGAGATAGGAAGCATTTATTTTTGGAAAGACAACTTTTTCCTGTATATCACTTGTGCATTTTTCTATGTATCAATGATATGTCTAAATAGATCTTTATAGCTTACACAGGAATTCTGCACCTGAAGCAAGAGGTTGCTTGCATGATAGATATGAATAGCATCTGGATTAGGTTTGGTCAAACATACTATAGTTCTTTGCCAACATGTGCTGAACACCAGAACCCTACAAGGACAGCGTCTAAACATCACTCCACTGAAAAGAAAGCACACTGGGAATGGCTTCTTCTAAGATTGACATTTTGTGACACTATAATAAGGTTTATGACAGAGATCACACAACCACAGTTTGACATTACTTTAATATGAAGAAAAGTAATTTGGAACTCATATTTAAAGGGCAACTGAATAATGTTAGAGTGAAGTTGCAAAAAAATAAAAATGAACTCCTTTTTATTAAAGGAAACATATTTTAAGTCTTTTCCCTTCTAAAAATGCCCCAGTGGCTAGAGAGATGGCTCAGTGGTTAAGAGCACTGCTCTGGCATAGGGCATTCATTTTCCATTTACTACCAGCCCAACGCTATCAGCTTCTCTGGTTTCTGCCTTGATTCTGTGCATGTGTAAACATGGTGTATCTACTGAACACCAGTATCCTCGAGCCAGCACCATACCTTCCTCGAGTTATAGCATGTGTGTAGAAGACATCATCAACTGGGGATTTTAAAAGTACAAAATATATAAGGTAGAGATGTGACCAATAAGACCAAGAACCATGCTCCTCTATTTCTAAATCACAAGAAGGGCAGTTCTTATTTGGATAAGTAGAATAATCTGTCATCCATACTCCTAACTCTCAGGTCTAATGTAACCAATTCAACATTGAGCAACAGGAGAAAAAACTTAACAGAAGACATTGAACAAAGATGCCAAAAGAATCAAATGAAATTATATGTCTACTTATCCATCATCTGTCTACCCGTCTACTTACCATGCCAGCTGGCCTGCCACCTACACATCCATTGGCCCTCTTATTCACCCATCATTTATCCCTCAGTCTACTCACCCACCTAATCATACAAACTACCTAATATCTTGGGTACTCAACTACCCATCCATTTATCCACACGCTTAGCTGCTTGTCCACTCACTCACCCACCCATCTATCCATACACTCATTTTACAAAGGTCCTTTGCCAAACATGGATTTCTTTATATCTCCTTGATGAGGTTATGTCCTGTGGTGGTTTGAATAAAACTGACCTCCATAAATGCATACATTTGAATGTTTAGTCCTCAGTTGGTGGAATTATTTAGGAAGGATTGAGAGGGATAGCCTTGTTGGAGGAGACTACTGGGGATAGGGGGTCCAGGTTTGAAATTTCAAAAGACCACAACTTTCACAGTTATTGTTCCTCCCACCTTTCTGCCTCAGGACTATGGATCAGATGTAAATTCTTAGCTACTGATTCAGCAGCAAGCTGGACTGCCTGCTGCCTTGACCCCTGCCAGGATGACCAAGGACTCTAACCCTCTGGAACTGTTTCAAAGTAAAATCTCTCTTTCGTGTACTGCCTTGGTCATGATTGTTTTGTCACTGCAATAGAAATGTGACTAAGACTCCTCATAATTTAGTAATTGGTTTTAAGTAGTGCCTCTGTTTCAAGCACTTTGGAATATGAACTGAGCATCTGGTAGTAAACATGGTAAGCCCCCCCTCCATCACTATCACAGCCGAAATGGAGAATCCAACAATTAACTTAAAGTGTTGTGAGTATGAAAAAGGAAATGATATAGATGTTGCAAAAGCACCCAACTAAAGGTTGCCTACCCTAAGATCTTAAGTGGTTTCCATGGAGACATGGCAGTAATTAGAGCTCACAGGTCACCATCCTTTTCCAAGGTCTGGCCAGCTTCATCACATGTTTATTTTCCAAGTGAATTAATATCAAAGCATAAACTGTGGAGTCATCACATTCTCACCTTTTGGGTCAGCACTTTTACACAGATCAACCATTTATACCTCATATTAAAACAGTTTGAAAACCGGTGCTATAACTATACTCATCTGTAGAGAAGGAAGCAAGAAAAATGCACACAGAAACAGTACTGACTAAACTGCAAAACTAAAGTTAAAATAAAGCCTAGGCTTGCCCTTCTTGATTTGAGACACTCTTAACCTTGATAATAATCTTGAGCTATTTCTTTGCTGAAGAAGTCAAACTAAGTAGCAAGTAGCTACATACTAAACACATATGAACACACACGTGTCCTCAAAGAAAAATTATCAATATTTGTCAGCCAACTTTAACAGCAAGAACACAATTGGCTCTCCTATAGTGCTTTTTTGTGTTCCAAAATAAGGAACACATGGGTACCCCAGAATGCTTATCCAACATAGTTTGCCATGTTAGTATTTAAAATAGGCGAACATGTGCTGAGAGATTTAAAGAAATGTAACTATACAGATGATTTCTTCCCTGTTTAACTCAACATTGATCACTTGCTGTACAGTAAACACTTCCAAGTAAAAAGAGTCAGAGGGAATTTGGATCTTTCCAAAGAAATTACACATAAAACTTCACTGTATGGAGGGAAGAAAAAAATCAAGAGGAAGCAGAAGCTTATAGAATGATAACCCTGGCTGGGGAAAGCCTTTCAGAGAGGAGAATTCACATATATAAGATGGATCCCTTTTTATGCCTTTGCTTTGAGTGAAAGAACACCTTTTCTCTTTCTTCAAATGTAAGGAAGTTTCTCTCTCAGATAACCCACAAGACAGAAAAGTAACATCTTCCTGTGTTTCTGTTCAGTACCAATAACTCATGGATTTTTCTCAGCCCATTCGGAAGCATACCTTTGTGAGTACAGCTTCCTGAAAAGGATTGTGATCCTTGAACTTAGCAAGGAGAAAGAAGAAAGCCAGGAGGCCTTGGGAAGCATAAAAATTATTTCCTCTCTCCTGGAAAGATGAGAAAACCTCTCTGAGACTTGGGCTTCTTCTTAGCCTTAGAAAATCTGGGCCTATTGACTGAGATGAGGTGTACATAGCACCTGCTAAGTATAATGAACATTTAAGCGGTTTCTCTTTTTTCACATAGAAATAATGCAACAAAACATCTTGTTTTGTTTAATTTTTATTGTTCTTTCACATGTGCAGACCAGCAAAGTAGTGTTTTCAAGTACTGCCCTATTGCATACAGGATCAGATGCTGCAGAGCAGTATTTCTAAAGTATATTTAATTATAAGTCAACCTGAGCTTTGAAAAGGATGGATTATATACAGAGTCTTGCATGTGGAATGATGTCACATTAATGACATAGTCAATCATTATTATAAATAAGAACAACACTGTTCTTGGAAGTATATAAGAAGTGCCAGAGGCTCACACATGCTATATGAAAGAGAAGGATTCCTGACCAAAAAGAAGGAGTATGAAAGTTCATGTCTTTATTCATTCATTTCATAGGCCAAGAACCTATGAGAACAGAGAATGCTGCTAGTTTCTAAGAATATCTATGGTGAATGATTAAAAAATTCACTTCTCCTGGAGAGGAGGTCCTATTGTGTGAAAATATGATGAAAAATATTCAATAGAACTTCAAGAAGGGGTTCTTTCTCTGAAACAGAAGGTGACAGAATGGAGGTAGACAGCAGAAAGGACATACTCAGAAGGCCTTAACTTCTATGGGGAGTCATGAAACCAAGAGAGAAATTTAGGAAAGGAGATAAGTGATAAGGTTGCTAAGGATACATATTCAAGGACAGAGGCAAGTCCAGAGAAATGGAAAAACTAAGAGATGAATTGGAAAAATACTCTTGGAACTTTTTGGAAAACAGACCCATTGCTTTATTCGGCAGTGGATATGGAGGCAGAATGGCCTAAATTCGAATGCTGCATCAACTTCTACTGAGCTGTACGACGTACTGCAGCAAGCTGCCCTGTTACTGAGTGAAAGTCAAATTCAACAAATTAAAATCTACACCAATCTTCCATGATGGTTTTATTCTTGGTGGAATTTTAAACTGGTACAACCCCTATGGAAGTCAGTGTGGAGCATCTCAGAAGCTAAAAGTAAATCTACCATGTCATCTATCTATACCAATCCTTGTCGTTTGCACAAAGGACTCGACATCTTACTGCAGAGTTAACTTGTTCAGTCATGTTCACTATTGCTCTATTCACAATAGACCCAAAAATTGCAGAAACCTAAAGGATACTTTAGTGGATAGTAAAAACACAGTACATATATCCAGTGGAATACTATTCTGGAGTAAAGAAAAAAATGAAACCATGAACTTTGCAGGTAAATGGATGAAAATGGAAAGTGTTACACTGAGTAAGATAACTGAGACCCAGAAAGAAAATCACTGCTTGTTTTCTCTTATATGTGGTTCCTAGCTCCAAATGTTTAGATTAGAAAGTATCTGAAGAATCCAGAGAACCAGAAAGGGATCCGGAAGGGATAGGATATAAAGGAACTCTAGAAAGGAATTAGTAGGATACCTAAGAGAAACTCCTCCTGATGCTCTCCTAATCTAATCTCTTACCTCATTCTTAATGCTTACCTTTAAACTCAAAGATAAGTGTAGCTCTCACCCCTCATCAAAGAGGCTTCTTTTTGTCACAAATGGAGATTATTACAATGATCCTGAACTGATCAAAATGTAGAAAATACGGAATAAGGGGATGTTCATCACCAACTATATAACCTTTATGCCTTAGGTCAAAGGAAAGTTACAGGAGAGTAGAAAATTTGTATGAGCTGAATGCTCAGGACACCTGGAATAATATAAATTCCACATGATATCACACCTAAATGAAGATCTACAGGTGATCAGTGAAAAGAGGGAGAATAAGTTTCTTTTGGGAACAAACTCCTTCATAGAATACCCAATCCCAAGTTGTCAGCCCTGGAGTTGTATACATATGAACAAAGCTTAAAGACTCAGTAGATGGTATATACATACATATGTGTGTGTGTGCGCGCGCGTGTGTGTGTGTGTGTGTGTGTGTGTCAATAATATGTAAAGATGAGAACTTGCTTGAACTTTTTTGGGAAGAGGGACACAGCATAAATCTGAAGCATGAGGGGAAAACTGAAATGCGATAGATACAGTGCTCGCATAAGAAATTCTATGTTCATTCAGAGATGATGCACCTAACCCTCAAGAGACTGGAGGCCCCAGGGAGTTTAGAGGTCAGGTGGGGTGGGAGACAGGGATGTGGGGAGGAGGTATGGGATGTGGAACAGTCAGAGAGTGGCTGGGGGAATAAAATATGGAATATAAAAAATAAATTAATAAAAAAGAAATTTCCATGGGGGTTATATTGAATATATATTGAATATATATATATATAATATATAATATATAATATATAATATATAATATATAATATATATATATATAATACAAAGCTTGGCACAGGATAAGCAAGCAATCCATAGGATGTAGCATTATTATGGTAAACAATACAATGACTAACACCTTCAAAACAAAGCCAAGGAGCCTTCTCACTTTCTCTAGCGCCCCTTGATTTTTCAAGTGAACTCACCTGGTTATTGGAAGTTGTTTTCTTTGCACTAGTAAATGGTACCTGTCACATTGTAGATTGGTCCACTAACTATTTTCATTTTTAAAATATTAAAATCTATTTACAGCTACTCCAAAAGCAAAAGGAGAAAAATAATCTACTGAAAAATAATGCAACTCATTGAGTGCTAGACCTAAATTATTTCCTGTTTCAGGCCTGGATTTCTTGAGATTGGGAATCACTCTCAGACATGAGAGGGGAGACGCGGAGGTAGTGACTAGGAATACTTTTATGGATGTCTGAATGACTGTTTCTTTTTTATTATTATTATTATTATTATTTTAGATATTTTCTTTATTTACATGCTAATTTCTCCATTCCCAGTTTCCCCTCCAAAAAACAAAAAAACAAACAAAAACAAACCCCTGTTGCCTCCCCCCTCCCCATGCCTGCCACCCCGCCCTCTCCCACTGTTTCTTGAAAATAACCACAAAAATAAACTTTGACTGCCTCGTGGATTTGCTATCTGCTAGATCTGGCAAAGCTATTTAAATGTTCACTTGAAATGTGTTTCAGTTATTCCTTACTCAGAATCACAAAAGAAAAATTTTAAGCTTTGCATGAAAACAATGCACAGAAGAGAAGACTAGCCATTTGGTGACCAAAGGCTCACCCAGGGGAAAGCTTATGCCAGGAATGTAGACTAAACACTACAGGCACAGGACTATTGGAATAGACAGATTTCCTGAGACATATCTCTACCATTTGATCCATGGAGTGACAGGTGTTCTTGGAAATAGAATCTGGGGTTTGGCTCAGACTGAGTCCTCTGTCAAAATAAGAACAAAGGATTGGAAAATCACCACCGTGCTGACATTTCCCATTAACCTCTGGCATGGAACTAACATGCTTTTATCTGCCCACAACTGCTGCATAGCCTGCAACCTGCCTCTTATCTTCATTTGCAGGCTACAGAAATTACCCCGGTCTCTGAAAATGCCAGAGCAAATATTGCTTCAACCAGAAGCTCACCGGTGATAGAGACACCTCTGGTGCTCTCAGAAGAGGGCCACAGACAAATGTTCATTGTGACTCACACACCTCATACTGTCTGGGCTTTTTAAAATTGCAACTAGTGCTTATGCCATTTTGGAAATCTTATAGGGGCTGAATATTCATCAGGGTAAGTATGTATGAGAACGAGCAATAGGAAATTAGGTGGAAGTTATTCCTACATGCCTCAGTTAGGAATCTAGGTGTTTGGGTTGGGAGTAGCAACTCAGAAGAAGCAAGGAGTGAAGGGATGAAGAGCAGAGGATAGTACTAACTTCTTCATTATTGACAGCGATCCCAAACGGATGTGCGCTGTTTTACTTGGTTGTGTATTGATAGCCATTCTCAGTGTGGTTGCATAGTCATTGGACATAGACAAAGCTCAAATGAGGGAAAATGTGTAATATATTTTTATAGAAGGGCAGAGTATGATGACAAACTTTTCCCCTGCAGGGAATACAAACCCAAAACAACTTTATACTTAGGAATTTTAAGACCATTAATTTCCAAGTAGATCTTTCCCCACATGACGCTGTTCTACAAACCATGTAGTCCATAAAAGAAAATGTTATCACAAAGAAGCAGATGTGAAGCCTTGAAATGTCAAGAGGATTTGGAGAGAAAAACTGTATTTCTAAATGGCAACAGGTGGCCTTTACTTTTCATGCTTCTCTTAAGAAGGGAGATCACAAACCAGAACACATTCTTCCTGCCAAGGTGATGATGGATAATCAGGCAGGAGGTGAAAACCAGGGCTCCCATAATGATGCCACAAGTCAAAACATTTGAAAAGGCTACACAAATTTGTTTCCTATGATACTCTGTGGCTTTGAATTCTTTTATGAGAAAAATAAATGTTTGCTGTGTCATTTCTACTATAGTCTTATTTTACAATTACCAAAGAGGGGTGGGGTTGCAGAAAAGTATCAGGCATATAATGTACAAAGAAAATAGAGCTAGCACAAATTGAATGTCAAAAAGAAAAGTTCAAGAGTCAAATATTATATGTCTTCTCTATAGAGTAATCCAACATTACAAGGAAAATTGAGCCTATCCACATTTCAACAGACACACTGTGATCTACTTAAAAGTACACAAAGCCTAACATCCAGTAAGGGACTCTTTGTGAAACCAAGGTCTTTTAGCTTTGTGCATAAGCCATTGTCTTGCTGATCTTTGCTGGCTATGGTTTCAATTGTTCAAATCTACCCTGCTTACATAAGCTGGGTATTATGTTCCCAGTGCACTAGAACACTGGTTGATGAACTAGAATCTTTTCCTACTAAAATAATCTTAAGATTTAAAAAAAAAAAAGCAAAGCAAAACAAAACAGCATCAACAACAGCCCTCTAACAAGGCATCTAACTCATCTTCCTACTAGAGTGACACTCTTGTTTGTTTGTGTATATTATCCAGTACACTTTGTAAACCATCTTAGACATAGCACATGGAGAGCCTTCCACTGCCTACCTAGTGCATTTGCAGTTTCAGGCATTTTTCTTGCACTTTCAATGTGCTCTGGACTCAGTTGATCTTACTACTTCTCTTTAAGATTCCCAAACAGCCCTCCACTTTGTAGCTATCCGGAGTATGCACAGTGAGAAGAGGAAAAAGGAAAATGAGAAAATTCACTGTCAGAAGGTATCAAGAAGAAAGCATATAGAAGGTTGAGGAAATGGCTGTTAATTTAACTACAGTATGCATGAAGCACTCTATGACTTTGAGTAGTTGATTCCTGCAGTAGCAGATGGACCTGTATTTGGTACCTAGTTCTTCCAATGCCCCTTTAGGATGTCTGCACTCCCATGTTCCCTGTTTCACCTGACTCTAGCCTTCAGTTGCTGCCTGTCTCAACTGAGTAATGCAAGATGAAAGCAATAGAGTGTCCATTACACTCAAGAGATAGGCAGTAAAAACCCTTTTCTTCTAAATACTCATAAAATAATTATGTTTTCAAGTATGCATTTTAAATTTTTCAACAAATGTCTTATGATTATATTTCATTTCATAATTAAATCTTTCATATAGTTAGTCTATTAAAGTGAATTCAAAAGTTAAGGCCAGTAACATCTGAATTTTGTTATCTGTTGTATTATTTCCATATTTAATTAATGGCACTTCAGTGATAAAAAAAAATTTAAATGATAAAACTACCAAGGGACGTGATGTTTTTTAAGGTCCACAAAGATTACTTAAAATTCTAAGACTTTAAAAAATACTTCTGTAACTATCTTTACACTCAAAAGTGAAGAAGTATGAAGGTATTGATTATTGGACAAGTCAGTCCTCTGTCCTGTATATTCAAAGAAACTTCAGGGGCTCTGTCAACTTTAATCAGTGGCTTTAGAAATTCTCAAAACTTTTTACTTATTTCTTTTCATATTACCTCATAAGTATGTTCTACAAGGAATATTTTATTCCTATCAATAAAACATGTATGCACTGTGAGAGAGTACAAAAACATTAAGAAAAAGAATGAATGGCATTTAGTGGCCATTTATTCCAATCCAGTGCCTTCTCTAAGCTCTTTATCTGAGTAGGCAATTCACTCTAATGAAAATCTCTATAGTTTTATTATTATAATGTTCATTTTGCAAAATAATAAAGACAGGCTTTAATTTTTCTTCCTTTTTTAGGGAGAGTGGGGGGTACAAACTCTCTTTTCTTAAAGTGTGTTTTTAATTAGCTTACAAACTAGTGGGATTTCATGGAGCTGCTTTGAACATCCTCAGTTTGGGTTGAACCCACCCCTTCTGCTCCTTTCCCCTATTCCTCTATGAAGGATCCCCTAATAAATGTTTAGCTCCCAGACTCCTCTCATTTGATATATGTTCTACTATGTCCACTTATTATAATATTTAATTTGGATTCTTAGGTCACAGGTTCCTATGCAGCTTCTTTATACAGACTTCATTTTGGTAAAGGCTTTTTCTGGCCCATTGTTTTATCATTCTTGGTATGGCACTTCCTCCTAGAACCTCCTCACCCCACTTCTCTATCTCTACTTCTATTTTAATATAAACTATATTCTAATACCTCCCCAAAAGGCATCATTTCCCTGGCAATGTGTGGTATATTCTATGTTAAGCCACAAAAGATTTTAAACTAGGGCCATCTTGTAAGATAAAACATGTAATGTTTGGACAGACAGGTTATTTATTTTTTTATTTTTTATTTATTTATTTATTTATTTATTTATTTATTTTGGTTTTTCGAGACAGGGCTGTCCTGGAACTCACTCTGTAGACCAGGCATGAGCCACCACCTCCTGGCTAGGTTATTTTTTTTTTAAGGTTATCTCACATCATCCAATTCAGCAGCAAGTCCAGAATCTAATGCCAAGACTTGTGTTCATAATATATACACTTTTCTGTGCTCTCCAAAGTGTACCTAGTCTGGTGCCATCTATCACTTCTATTGTAGTCTAAGTGACTACAATATAATATCTACCTTTTGCTTGGATCGTTGGACCCTGGGTCCCCAGTTTTCAGTGCTGCTTGGGGAGGCTTAAGAAGTACAGTTTTCCTGGAGGAAGTATTGGGGGTGGCATTTGAGAGTATCAATCCTATGGCTACTTCCAGTTTGCTCTCTTTGCTTCACTCTTGTACTGGAAGACATAAGCTTTCATCTTCCTGTTTCTTCTCGTCTCTGTACCTTCTGCTTATTACCATTTTCCCCACCACAGTGGACTCTTCTCCTTATGGAATCATAAACCCATATAAAATCTTCTGTAATTGCCTTGGCAATGATGTTCTATCACAACAACAGAAAAGTAAGTAACTAATTCAACCCCTTGTTTCCCAATCAGCCTTGATTGAACATTAAGAAGCAAACACTAGGTAGAAATTATCTGAGATGCTAGCTTTCAAATCTGGCACAAAACAAAAGCTGATGAGGCCAGAAGGCCATTTCTACACTACTCTGCCCATCCTTGCAACCCTTCTCTTCATAAGTCCTAATAAATTGAGTGCTATTTTGCTTCAGATAAAATTATACAATGAGTACCCATTTCTGTTATCAAAGTAGAATTCAGTACTTTTGAGTAAAGTCAAAGTGGTATTCAGAAGATTGGTAGGCAGATAGACCAGGTGCACTGACACTCAACTTAAGAGGATTAAAGCACCAATAAAAATCAAATTATATGATCTCTCAATCCTTTCCCATCTTCATCCTTTCTCTCAGTTTGGCTTTCTCTTAGTCCTCTTTGTGGTGTGTTTAGTACGACATCACAGATGAGATTTTATGATGAACAGAAATTTGGTTGTTTATTTCTTGAGGATGATCAAGTTCAGGAACATAGAGGCAACCACCAGAAAGGGCATTCTTGCTATTTCAGCCTATGTTGGGAAATGAAAGAAAGGGCAAGAAAAAAAAAAAAAGCAAGAGATCAAATTTGCAATCTCCTTCCTACTACAACCAGCATAGGGTGTGTTGGATGAGAAGTGTACTTCATAGATTCTTACACAAGTGGTCCCCAGTTAGTGATGCTGTTTGGAGAAGTTATGGAACCTTTAGAGGTGGAGCCTTGGTGGACAAAGCACATCACTGGAGGAAGGCATTGGGGATTTAATAACCTCACCCTGCTTCCAGCTTCATCTCTCTTTCTACTTCCTATGTGTGGATGTAAAACATGACCAGTCAGATTCCCAGTCCTACTTTCCCACTCCATGATGGACTTGCAATTCTTTTAGAGACATAAACTCTTCCTCGAGTTGCTTTCAAACTTTGAATTTTATCATGAGAATGGGAAAGTCAACAATAATCAGTGATTCAAAGTGGACTACTCATTATCTAGATGATGGCCAGCACTGTCCTATTGAAGATTAAGTTTCCAACACATACTTTTGTGGTAGACTCAATCAGACCACATCATGTTTCATTCACAGACTCTACATTCACAATCTGGAATCCATAAATCCTATTCATCTCCTGTAGAGGTTATTTCCCACCATTATTTACATGGTAATCACAAACTCAAGTAGTTTTAAAAGGGTCTACACATATTTGCAATAAACTCTTCTATGGATTTCGTATACACACTCGTTAAATTATTTATGATTACAGAGTTATGGATCAGAAGGAAGCCAGAGAAAGCATTTGGTAGAACCAAACTCTTTTCAAGAGGAATAAACCCTAAGTGAGGTCAGACTACTTATCTCAGATCACACAGGTAGTAAAAGAATAGGAAAATTGGTATCTAAAGGTTTCTATTCCCGACACTAAATGTTTAACTTTAAACAGATTTTTTTTCAGCTCAAGGGAGATGAGACAGAAGTACCTGGTTACTCTCATAGTCAACTTGCTCCAGCCAGTTATTGCTACAGTCTGAAAATTTAAGAGGCTACCAATAATTCTTGAAAACTGAAAGGCTTCCAATAATATGTAGGAATTTTAATAAAGATTTATCAGAAAATTGGAATCAAATATATAGGATGATAAATTTCAGCCACAAACAAAAGGACAGTATACAATGTATCAGGCTCATTTAAAACACAAAAGACAAGGATAAAAAAGCATATGTAAACATTTGCAACAGATTACTTTTTGCACCTTTAGATGCATATTTACTAAAAATGCTCATCTAATTCTTATCTTAATAATTTTATTATTAGCAATGTACCTATCATTTGTAAGAAAGGTCATCTATATAATACCTCTTTCAAATTACACCCCTCATCTCACTTAATTTTCACCACAAGGATGGAGGGGGAAAAGCCAACGTGGAAAACAGGGCATTTGCACCAGGTCTAAATGAATCCAAAATTCTTTGGGCATGTTGTACTTAGACTCTAAGCTACTGGAATGGGAGAAGGACTAAAATATAGTTTACTGTAATGTTGGTTTAAGAAATGCTTGATATACTCCAATAACAGTTGATATATTCCTATAATTGCATAGTGTTCAGAAGATTAACAGTTATTTGAACAAGCCATTGCAAATAAGTAGTACTTAATAGATCAATATTAGATTGGAGGAAAATCTGTAAGATAGTGCCGCAAAGCTCTATCTGTGGTTTAATGCTCCAGACTGTTTTGATCAACATATCAGATTAAAATGTACAATTTGTATGTTGCGGAGGGGTCTTTACAACACAAACAAGCATGAAAATAAATAATACAGTAGCCAAGTTTTTTTTTTTTTTAAAAAAAAAAAGCAGAAATGCAGAGATAAAACTAATCAAGAAAGATTTAAGAACTGTGAATGTGGGGGCTACCAGGACTTCAAAGAAATGGCTACTCTTGCGGAGGACTTGATTCAACTCCCCAAACCCACAAGGTAGCAAACATTCATTTTTTATTACAGTTTTATGGGACCCAATGTCCATCTAGCTTCCTCAGGCACTAGGCACCCCCATGGTACACAGACATCCATGCAGGTGAAATCTTCCTTTGTATATCTTTTAAAAAATTCTTTAAAGAGGTGTGAAAGTGATTCCTACAACCAATCTTAAACAAACAAACAAACAAAACCAAATAAGATATTCCCAGGGTGAGCACTATTCTTTCTTAAACAAATATCAATGGCTTTTATTTTTACACTTTCTACGTTCAAAAGCTAGGCGTAGAATATCTGTGATGCCAAATAGCTAGATGAGGCTGAAGGAAATGTATGTAAAGCTAGATTATGGGCTGTAGATCTGCTTTGAAAGAAACAAATTTGAGATCAACCATGCAGACTGCTGCTGTCTCAGGAAACATTTTTTATTTGGTTTTTGTTTTGTTTTTTGAGACAGGGTTTCTCTGTGTAGTCCTGGTTGTCCTGGAACTCACTCTGTAGACCAGGCTGGCCTCAAACTCAGAAATCCACCTGCCTCTGCCTCCCAAGTGCTGGGATTAAAGGTGTGCACCACCGTGCCCGGCATCTGTCTCAGAAATGTGGCTGGGTAGAGTCAAGAAAATCAAGTACAACGTGATGGACATGCCAGGAACAAATAAATGGCTTTAGTGTAGGGGGACATAGTGCCATGAGAACAAAGCAGGATTCTTTTTCTTTTTTTATTGGATATTTTCTTTATTTAAATTTCAAATTTATGTTATGCCCTTTCCTGGTTTTCCCCCCTTCTGGAAATATCTTATCCCCTTCCCCAACCTCCTGCTTCTATGAGGGTGTTCCTTCACCCACCCACCCACTCCCATCTCCCTGCCTTCCATTCTTCTACACTGCGGCATCTATCAAGCCTTCATAGGACCAAGAACCTCTCCTGTCATTCATGCCTGACAAGGTCATCCTCTGTTACATA
This sequence comes from Mastomys coucha, assembly GCF_008632895.1. Lineage (NCBI taxonomy): Eukaryota > Metazoa > Chordata > Mammalia > Rodentia > Muridae > Mastomys > Mastomys coucha. The sequence continues at coordinate 100,841,316 of NW_022196903.1, forward strand.
TGCAGCTGGAGCCATGTATACTCCTTGGTTGGTGGCTTAGTCCATGGAAGCTCTGGGGGGGTCTGGTTGGTTGATATTGTTGTTCTTCCTATGGGGTTCTTGAGAGACTAAAATGGCCATAGCAGCCACAGACAGGATGGTGGTGGTGGTGGTGGTGGTGGTGGTGGTGGTAGTCATAAGTATTGTTATTCTTTAAGAGAAGAGAGTGGCTTGTTCTGAGACAACTTTATAGACACTAACATTTGATTTTCTTGTAATTTCCACCTGTCAAAAGTGTCATTCCTTTGATTTTTAAAAACATTTAAAAATTTAAAAGGCTCCCTCTGCCCCATGCCACCTCTACTCCACTAGGTGGGCATCATTTTCTTTTTATATAGTGTTAAATTTGCTCCTATGCCTGAGATATGATGGTGAACATCAGAATTTGGTTACTCTGGGTTTCTGGTCACCAGGGCTGTTTTGAATCTCACTAACATAAATACCAACCATTTCTTGACCTCAACTACATGGTCTACATGTTACAGTGTGCTTCTTCTATTCAAAGTTCCATGGTACCATGTTGGCTGAGAACAGAATGCTTATCAACAATAGGAAGGGATCTTAGGATTACTATTGCTGTGATTAAACACCATGACCAAAGCAACTTGGGAAGTAAAAGGTCTATTTGGCTTACAATTCCATATCATTGTTAATCATTGAAGAAAGTCAGGACAAGAACTCAAATAGGGCAAGAACCTGATGGTGGCATTCTGCTCATTGACTTTCTCCTTCTCATTATAGATTTGCATATAGAGTAACTATGTGACAGAGTCAATATTAGGTTGTCATAAAATTTCCTCTGCCAATGCCATTTGTCTAAAACTCTTTAATTCAGCCTCAGACAGTTTTTATTTTTTTATTTTTTGATAAGGGCAGAAAGCACCACATTGCCAAAATATCACAAGAACAGCCTCTATGACACTTACTAATAGACCTCCCCCCTGAAACCTCTTAAATCAGGCTATGATAATCTACATTGCTCTCAACACTACTGTATTCCATGTTCCTTCTAGTATGGCCCATTAAACCTCACTTGATGTTCAACTGCTTTCCTAATCCACCAAAGTCCAAAAATCCACATTCTCCCACAAGCAGCAAGGTAAGGCATATCACAGCAATACCCTACTCCCCACAGAAGAAGCAACTTATAAATACCAGGATGCCCTCAAACTCATGATCTGCTTCTGCTTTATGTCAGCAAATCCTACAGACATGACATTGCCTTGAGTCTCAGAAGAGATTTTAAATTTTGGACTTCTAAGCAGTGGAGAGGTTGTTATGTACTATGGGAACTTTAGAAGCTAGACTGAATATATTTTTGCACTATGGTATGGCTATAAGCCTATACAAGCCAAGATGTAGAATTTAGTGGTTTTGAATAATAATGGCCCCTGTAAGCTCATAAATATGAATGCTTAGCTTCCAGGGAGTGGTACTATTTGAAAGTATTAGGAGGTATGATCTTGTTGGAGGAAGTGCGTCCACAATCTTTTGCTTTGTGCTGCCTATATATATTGATATAGAACTCTCAGCTACCATGTCTGACTGCATGCCATTATGCTCCCTGCCAAGAGGATAATGTTCTAAACCTCAGAGCCTATAAGTAATTCCCAATTAAAATGCTTTCTTTGAATAGAATTATCACGGTCTTGGTATCTCTTCACAGCAATAGACCATTCACCAGGATAGAAGATGATGCATATCATCTTTCATTTTGATCTTTAATCAAAATCCTGCCAACATGGAATGGTTTGATGCCAATGAGGAGTATTCTATGAAATCAACTTGTGTCTTCATTACGTGGAGAAGGCTAAAGCCCATGTGAATATTAGAGCCAAGAGTCATCTCCTCTGATGAATCTGGTGATGACTCCATATTTTGATGGGTATGAACTATGAAAAGTACAACTCAATTAAGATCATCAACACTGACTCCTATACTACCACCTGAGTTTAGCCCTTTTGGTCAAGACTATTCATGATATTATGGAGGGTTTCATAACCATATTTCATGTCATCATTACCACCCAGAAGATCATGTATAGTCAGCCCCTCTGAGAAACTGTGGCATGATGATCACGAGGATACACAGAACAGCATCCTTGTGTCTAAGATTGTAGATAAGTTCATCTTGGAGCTGAATAGAAAGCTCACCGGCATAACATTCAGCATTTTCAACCTCAGAGTGCCTATTACAGACAGGTCTGCTTTAACTCAAGGAAAAGGCTACTAAATATGATGAATCAAGAATGTGGTAAAGCAAACATTAGAAGACACTGTAAGGGTCTTACGTCGTGACTGATATTGAGGACTACTATAATTTAACAATGACATCCATTCTTCCTCCTTGGATGCTGGACTTGACATTGCCCTCACCTACTATGCTGTCAAATTCATTGAATCTCACTGAGAGACCTATGACCCGCATGGCCTCCAGGATGAAAGAGCTCCTGGTGCTACCAACTCCAGTAAGAACATAAGAGTAAAAAGGAAATTCCAGACTGCTGGGGAGTCCATACCCCAACTCAGAATGCCAACATAATGAGAAGTTTCACTATTTACAGCTGACATCCTAGACCTTATGAAATGGGAGCTGGGGGCATGGGCAGTCTTAGGATGCCCTTTGTCTAAAACCATCAGTAAAGTTTGCTGAATTGTCAAGAAAATCAATATGTAAAAGGCACTCAACAAGCAGTACAAATTAGTTTACCAATTTCAATGGTGGACCATAGTTGAATGAATAAATATTCAATATTCTAGGAAACAGAAACAAAACCAGAAGTAATAGTAAATGGATTTCAAAAGATACCAATTTCTATGATAATTCTATAACAATTCAGCCATTTTAGGGTAAAATACTAAAAGGTAATTTTTTGAGGTAGCGCTTTATTATATAGCCCTGGCCTGAACTCACTGTGGAAACCATACTGGGCTTTAACTCACAGAGATCTGTTGGTCTCCCATGTACAGGGATACAAATGTTTTTAAAACGTAACACTGAAAGAAAAATCTCTATGGTGCTATAGTAATGAAAGCCAAGAAGTTACCCAAGGAAAAATGAGGTCATTTAGATAGAAGAGCACTGAATACATGCTAACACCTTCATGACAGGACTAGGCATCCAACTACAATATTTTAGACTGCAATCACACGACTTATTTACCTCAAAAAAAAGTAGTTTGTCTTGAGTCTGGGTTTCACTACATAGCTCTGGCTGTCCTGGAACTCACTATATAGACCAAGCCAGTTCCGAGCTCACAGGAAACTATCTGCTTTTGCCTCCTAAGTGCTGGGCTTAAAGTCATGCACTAACATGTCAAGACTTAGAGGAAAAGAATTTAAATAAAAATTAAATTGTCTTCTAGAACCAGTTGGGTGATGAGGTTAATTTTTACTTTCACCTCTAATTCTTTTAACAGTTTCCATTTCTGTCTTACTTAGAAGTGGAATGACCCAAGCCGAAATGACACTGTGTACCCTATTGAATGACAACTGTAAAGGGAAATGCAGATGGTCTTCTTTATTAGGTATGTCAGTCAGACAGAGAGAGGAGAGAGGAGGGGGGAGCTCTTGACTTCAATACCAGGATGTTGCTGTGTTTATCTTTCCATGAATCATATGCAGCAATTAACTCTGAAATGCTATTTCCAACAAATACTGCTTTTATGTCAAATATTGTGTTTGTAAATATAGCATGTATTTTACTAATTTTTAGCTAAAAGATGTTTTCCAATCCTAGGGTAGCAGTGAGCAGCTTAGTTGTATCTAACATGGCAGAGTTTTCCACGATCCCTTTTACATTAAAAGATAATGAATCTCATCTCCTCTGCTGGTTCTTAAAAGCAGAGCATCATCTGATCACGTGACAATATGAAGATGAATCTCATAAATAGTAAATGCAACTTGGATTTTTCTTATATTTGAAAACAAGCGTGACTGAGAACTTTCCCTTGAGATCAAAAATTCTTTATGAAAAAAAGTTTGGAATCTCAAGTGTAAGGCATAAAGGTTGAAGAAGACATCGTCTCAGGATTCAGATGCTCATGACTCATTAGTGAGAAAGACAAGTAATAAAATAATGAAAGGTAGTATTTATGGGGCATTTATTCCCTCCCTGGGTCTAAGCTAAATGTTTAATGTGCATTCACGCATCGATCCTCACATTTAATGCTCAGCAGAGAAGCTATTTTAAATCTCCATTTCCCAACTGAAGAAATAGGAGCAATACAGATTGAGCTAGCTCAGAGCAACAGTATCAGGAAGAGGAAGAGCTGGAGTTAAAACCCAGAGTCTGGCTCTGGAATCCACATCCTTAGTGGTTAAATTGTGTTGTCTTCCCGGTGAAACATGGAAGAAGTAAGCACAGATGCTGCAAATCTCAAGAGAGGCATGCATTCAGGACTGCAGATTAGGCAGCACTGCCTATTGGGCAAGCAAGTCTATAGCAAATTCTGTAATTAGAGGAAAAGGGAGAATAACCCTTTCTCTTGCGATTGCTGTGTAATTGTGAGATGAATACTGTCTGAGTATACATTGGTGGTCCCACATGATTAAGATGTAGCTGAATAACCTCTGTCACCTAGTGATGCCACTGTCCTGACATCATATTGAAATGCACTATTAAAGTGTTTGTGGTGATGTGAATACAAATAAACTCACAAGAGCATACACGATTATGTACAAGTATGTGAGTCAATAAACACACGATTTTATATATTGTTTTAAAGCTTTATTTTTATTTTTATTTATGTGTATGTCTATGTGTATATCCACATGTGTGTGGATCCCCATGGAGGTCAGAAGAGGACTTCAGGGTCTCTGGAGTTCCAGGTTGTGAGCCACCTGATGTGGGTGTGAGGAACTGAACTCAGAGCATCTGCAAGATCAATGAGTGTTCTTTAACTACTGAACCATCTCTTTATCCCGTGTGTATGTATTATAAGATAAACATGTGACTACTGTGAGTGTTTACTATGTGATGTCTTTATCATTATTTGATAGTACTCTTCTATTTACAAAAGTATTTTATACAGTACTTCATGCTGCAAGAGCACATTCATAATCTCATTTCTAACACACTTGCTCATCACACCATTCTCTCTTATACTTGAATTATTTATCTATTTCTGTGTGGTAAATATTGTGGAGTGTGAATATGATGTTGTGAGTGTGATGCTTATACCCATACCTGAGTGCTGAGGTCAAAGGAAGGCATGAGGTATCCTGCTCTGTCTCTCTCTGACTTAATCATTTGAGACATAATCTGTCATTGAGCCTGGAGCTAGACCAACAACCAGAAAGCCCCAACAGTTCTCCTTCATGTCTCCACAACACTGAAGTTATAAGAACATGCGAGGTCATGCCAGGCTTTTAATATAGGTGCTAGGGAAAAAAAAACTCAAGTCCTCATGCTTGCTCAACAAACAGCCTTGCTCACAGCTCCTATGTTTGACTTAATCTCATGTAGTTTTGTTCATCATGGTTCTAAATCAGTAGACTACATCATATATATATATATATACATCATATACATATGTGTATATATACATATACACATGTATATGCACACAGACACCCGCACACACATCACTTGTGCTTGGGAAATTTGGTTAATTACTTCTGTGCAGACCATGTAGCTCAATAACAAGTCAATAAAGAAGAATCTATGGAGAAAAAAGAAGAAAGAAGGAAGAGGAGGAGGAGGAGGAGGAGAAGAGGAAGAAGAAGAGGAAGAGGGAGGAGGAGGAGGAGGGGGGGAGGAGGAAGA
>NW_022196903.1:100847443-100862077 GCF_008632895.1 Mastomys coucha
CATCATCATCATCATCATCTCTGAGGGTAATGGATGGTGGCACATTTGGAAAATGCACCCAAGTGTGAAATTTGTGAATTGCTGAAGTCCATGACTTTTGTGGGTCTTTCTAAACCTGACATTTCAATTCAACTTTATTTGATTCTGTCTCAGCTAGGGTTGCTACTGCTGCTATGAAGCACAATGACCAAAAACAAGTTGGGAAGGAAAAGCTTTATTTTGTTTATACTTCCACATCAGAGTTCATCATTGAAGGATGAGGACAGGACTCAAGCAGGGTGGGAAACTGGACATAGGAGCTGATGAAGAGACCATGAAGAAGTGTTGCTTACTGGCTTGCTCAGCCTACTTACTTATAGAACCCAGGGGTGGCATCCCCCACAGTAGCCTAGATCTCCCATCAGTCTATAACTGAGAATTACCTATTACTTGATCTTATGGATCTTATGCAGGCATTTCTCACCTGAAGTTCCCTGCACTCAGATGACTGGATTGTGTCAGGTTGACATAAAAACTAGCCAGCACCATGTCTAAGACTAAGACAAGGGAGGAAAAGAACAGCAAAACACTGGAGTACATCAAAGGCAAAACAAACAGCATTCTGGCAGACACTGAGGAAAAAGTTATTTTGGTGATGCCTAAAAAGCTTTTAAGTGTTATTTTTAAGTGATTTAAAAACAAAGTTGTCATATTCTCCCTCATGGTGAATATGACCATGAGAACCCAGAGTTCTGAGAATCTCACGTCACCTTCACCATAAATTGAATGAATATCTCATTTGAACTCTCAAGATTTCTATAAACCTATAGTTCAAGCATTTTGTACATTCTGAGGATGATTGAATGATATGTCTACATAATTTATGTAATATATATTTCTTCATAATAATGTGTAGCATTTACATGAGGCTGACCAAAAATAAATAAAGTATAAAAATTCCCTCAACTCCAACACCTAGTGCAGCAATTTTTAACCTGTGGGTCATGACCCCTTTGGGGGTCTAATGACCCTTTTACAGGGGTCACCTAAGACCACTTGAAAACACAGATATTTGTATTATGATTCATAGCAGTAGCAAGATTACAGTTATGAAGTAGGAATGAGATAATTTTATGGTTCAGAGTCACAACCTTAGGAACTATATTCAAGGGTCCCAGCATTAGGAAGGTTGAGAACTACTGCTCAAATGCAAAATCTGTCCTTAAAACATGTCTGTGTTCACATGTATGTACATGCATGAGGAGTATGTATGTACACGTGTGCTTGTACAAGCACAAACCACATGGCAACCTCAGATGTTATTCTTCCTGACATGTCCACCTTATTTTTTCTGACGGTATCACTCATTGGAACCTGGGCTTCACCAGTTTGGCTGGACTGACTGGCCTGTGAGGTCCATCTGCTCTGTCTCTCCAGTGCTAAAACTGCAAGCATATGCTTCTATGTCAGGGGTGCTGGAGGTCAAACTCAGGTCCTCATGTTTACATTTCAAGTTCTGAAAACTGAACTATATCTCATGGTCCACAAATTATGTCTTATTGGCTTCATTCCTTGAATTCTGTGACAGAAAATCTGGACAATGGACAGGATGTATTTTAAGAAAGAATAATGAGGTGGGATGGAGAGATAGCTCGGTGATTAAGAGCGCTGTCCTCTCTACCAGAGGTCCTGAGTTCAATTCCCAGGAACCACATAGTGGCTCACAACCATCTGTAATGGGATCTGATGCCCTCTTCTGATATTTCTGAAGAGAGCAATGGTGTACTCATATACATAAAATAAATAAATAAATCTTTTAAAAAAAGAAAGAAGAATGGGCTAAACACCCACAGGTATAAAAACAAACATACACACACATGCACACATACCTGAACATGCAAGCACACATGTACATGCATATGCACACACATACATACATACACATGTGCATATACATGTACACACATACACATGTACACATAAATATACATACATGCACACAAAGACACATGCACACAGGTACATACACAGGTATATAAACACATATATACACATGCACATACATCTATTCATATGTACACACATATACACATGCCACAATTTACTCATTAAAAAAGTGATAGATGGAAAGCAATCAAACTGAGAATGTGTTTAAGCTATAAAAGAGAAAGGTGGGATCAGATAATATTCTACTTTCAGGTACTGGTCTGGTGAACTCTGTTTGAAGGAATTAAAGAAAGATAATTGTATTCATAAAGGTTTAAGGGAGTTTCAAGTTGGTCTGACCTGATATCATGCAGTAGATTCCAATAAAGATCTGATTGTTTAAATTGCATTTGATTTATGGTTTGTATTTTCTATAACACCAGACATACCCTGACACAACAGAGGACCAGTCATAGGAGAGGGGTTACACATGGCTGCATTTGTCCTTTTGGATAAGATCACATCTGAAGGACCCACCTAAACTTACCCTCTACTCATATGGCTGAAACAGTTCCTGATTCAAATGTTGAGCGAGAACCTCAGAACTTGAGACCACAAACCCATATAGAACATTTCCATGTGAAAGAGAAACATTTTTACTTAGCTGTACCAATTAGTTTGCTGACATCACAAGTGTCCGCTGCACTTTTATTCTATTTTAAAGGTAATGGGAACTTGTTTTCTGTACTGCCTCTTCACCTTTTAAGTGTTAACTCCAAACTTAAATGGATTTGCTAAAAATATCTGGACTCAGATAAACTACATCCTTGGTAAAAGTTAATAAAAATTTAATACACTGAAATGGAAACACTTGTGAATATATTTCATAGCTGCAATGAATTCAATAGGAAAAACAGACAGCTGGGTTCGTCTCCTGATAAACTAAGTTATCAAATGCAAGATCTTCAGCAATTTTCTTTCTTATTCATTCACAATATCAATTCTGGAAGTGTCCAGTAGAATACAATAGTGACAAAATAATACTACTGGTTGAATAATGTGTTGATTTTTTGTAAAATCTTCAGTTTCCAAGAAGCACACAGCTACACACACCATACACACACACACACACACACACACACACACACACACACACACACATACATACACACACACACTAAACCTTTCTGTTGTTAAGAATTGGGTGTTGAAAGATGGCTTACTGGTTAAGAGTATTGACTGCTCTTCCATAGTAGTGTACAAGGGTTAGATTCCCAGCAAACACAAGGCAGCTGACAACTGTCTGTCACTCCAGTTCCAGGGGATTCAATGCCCTCTTCTGGCCCTCAAAGGCAATGCAAGCATCAATACACAAATCATTAAAAGAAGAGTTAGAATTGGAGGATGCAATTATATTATAGAAGGAACTAAATTTCCAACAACTGGTAAGCTCCAAACTTCTTCAAGAGTCTCTCTGCTAACAGTCAGCCACATGAACTTCTTTTGTCATGTTACAAAGAAAATAATCTCCTTTGTATTGGTGATGAAGCTCTAGACATAATGTCAGGGTATCAACAGAGGTTAACCCAATGACACAGAAAATTGCTTTCGAGAGCTTTTAAAACTTTGAATTTATTGTTCCTAAAGGGATGGTTTATCAATTAACTCATTTTGCTTCTTTTTAAAATATATTTTGCTGTATGTTTAAGGTATGTCACATGACATGATACATATATACCAAATGGGTTATAGCAAAACACTTTTGCCACTTTGCAAGAACAGGTATAATTTACCTATTTAACAAAAGTCTTGACCACATACACTCTTGTTGAGCACAGCCTTCTGCTGAACTAGTTCTTTCTACTTTTCATCCTATAGATCTGGAATTTTGTATCCTTCAACCTACATTTCTTTCCTTCCTTCCCCCAGTCTTTTTTTTTCAAAATTTATTTACTTATTGTATGTGTATGAATGTATGTAAGTTTGTGTATGTATATAAGTATGTATGTATGTGTTGTGTGCATGTATGTAAGTATGTATGTATATGTGTGTCTATGTGTTGTGTATATGCCTGAGGATATGTAATATGAGCACTAAATGCACACAGGAGGCTGAAAAGGCTATCAGGTTCCTAGGAATTGGATTTACAGGATGCTATGAATAGCTGGATATGGGTGCCAAAAACCAAACCCAGGTCCCCTGGAAGAACAGTGAGTGTACTTAATTGTTAAGCGATCTCCCCAGTCCCCCTTCCTCTGATCTTACCAACAGAACATTATCTAGTTGCTATCCTGACAATACAAATAGCAATTCAAATTATATTTTGATATAATCTTCTTTTCACCTTTCTCAGCATATAGAAGTGATTATATATATGTAATATATATATATATATATATTAGAAACCATACTTCCCATTGATTCTAGTCTCTCCTCAAGCTAATACTATCCAGCACTCACCAGTGATATGGAATAGTATCCATAAGCTATATTTCCCAACTAGCCATTTAGTCAGGGGAGTAAACATTACCCTGTGTTGCTAAGCTACAACAGGTAATAGATTAGGTTTAGTTGATGAATTTTTAACTGGATGTTTTGAACAAGATGAATTTATCAGGACATAACCCCCATCAAAAGCTGAGGAACATCTCTATGCTAATATATTTCTCATACAATCTGGATGTCTAGCTACTTTTGGCAAAACCAGACCCAGATTCTAAACTATGACAATCTAAGGGAAGGGAACAAGAGCTGCCTGCTCTAAGCAGGGCAAGCACATCCTCTCCAATTTGGCCCCATTTTTCCTGGGCCACTTCCCTCTTTTCTGCCAAGCCTCTGCAGGCATATGGGCTGTGAACTGGTTTGCTGAAGTCCATGGTCATTCCATGAGCCAAACCAGAGCAGCAATAGTCAGTCTCCTGACAGAGTGTACATTTGATAGGATTTGTCTGCTTAGCTGTGCTACTTATTATTTTTGTATCTCTCATAGCACAGTGCCTTTCACAGACTAGGTGTCATGCATTTTAGTTGAAGAAATGAATAATTTAGTTTGAAGATAGCTCATGTGTAGCTAAAAGCTCTCCCATTTTCAAATGCAGTACTTCTAATGAAACCTAGGGTCACATTAGCTCTTTGGGAAATTACAAACATTCAGTTACCCTCCTTCATTCCTCTGGAACCTTCTAGAGATAAGAGAATCACCTTTTAGAATCCAGACACGAACTCGGCAGCACCTTTAAGCATTGGAGGAGGATAGGATGTTCATTATACAGTTTTAGCAGAACTTTCCACCATAATGCAAAGCAAACTTCAACATCTTGGTAATGAGCCAGCTCTCAGAATATGTGTATGTTTAGGCACCAGAGCACCTGACCCAGCTCATACAATAGACAACAGAGCAGAGTAGAGAGCACTGTAACCATCGTATGATAACATGAGTTAAAGATATCAGATGAAGGGCTGAAAATGTAGCACAATTGATTTGCTAGCATTTCTGAGGCCCTGAGTTCAATCCTAAGCATGGCAGAAACTACACAATATGGTTCACATTTATAACCTCTGCAGTCAAAAGGTGAAGGCAAGATGATCAGAAGTTCAGGGGCATCCTCTACTACAAGGCAATTTAAAGGCCAACTTGGAATACAAGAGACCCCATTGTTTCAACAAAACAAACAACAAGAACAGCAAGCTATCAGATGAACATTTGGCATGAAGCCAGTCACAGAAACTGCCTGAACTAGGAGACAGAGAAAAGTAGGAAAGGAGAAGAGAAGGGCTAAAATGGGAAAAGTAAAGGTAACTGGATGGTTGAGGTTTTCTTTTCCAACTGGTACTTTAAAAGAAAGCTCTTGGGAGTTTCTAAATGAGCAGAGTAAGTTAACAGAAAATCTGAAATTACAAAGAAGTTTACTTCTATTTGGCCAAGTGGGTTGTGTGAGGCTGCTTGTTGCTTCCTATAAACACTTGGACTCACACTGTTAGCTTTGACATTTCAACTGTGCTTTCTCAAGCTTGGAGGCATGGAAGGATTTCTGCCTCATTAGCATGGCAAGGAATGCATCTGTCTCTTCTCTGCCACCTTCTCCTGCCAGTGAATCAGCACAAGACAAGGAATCACACAGATAAAGGGATTTAATTGTAATGATTTAGGCATGGAAGGGGCTTCAAAGGATATGATCTTAGCTAGGTCCTTTTATCTACATAAAATTAACATTCATGATGGTAGATGGGTAGTTTTAAATCATAATAATAAAAAAACAAAAACAAAAAAAAAAACAAACAAAAAATAAAAACAATGCTCCCCAGGGCACTGCAGACCAAATTCAGAAAACTTTACTCTTCAGAATCTGACTATACTAAGGTGTAAAAGCCTTTAGGAGACACCCAAGATATAACTGTGCTAGCAGCTGAGGAGCCAACAATTTGGTTATTAACTTTGGAACATTCCCAGATGAAACACAAATAGAATTTCCAGGGCTGTATGGCACACATGATGGATGTTAGCACAGATAATCATGTAGATCTAGAGCTTCTTACTTTTAAGGACATCTACTGTTGAAAGACACAAAGTTCAGAGAGACTGACGATGTCTCAAGGAAATCACAATGCCAAGAAGTAAAGACAGGATCTGTTATAGCCTAACTCAGCTCCACGGCTCTCTGCATGTCACTATAGCATCCTAGTCACCACAGTATCCCATCTCAGAGCATTTTATTTGGAATCATTTTAATTTTAAAAAATATTCATTATTATTATTGCACATGAGTGTATGCATGTTATGTATGTCAGAGGGCACATGTCATGACTTAGAAGCAGTCCTCTCCTTCTACCTTTACATGAGTTCCAGAAATTAAACTCAGGTCACTAGACATTTTTGGCAAATGCCTTAGCTCAATGAGTCACTTGCTGGCCCAAAGTATCTATAATTACTGTTTGTTCTAATATATAATATATGAATATAAAGTCTAATATGTGTGTGTATATATATAGTATATATAATATATATTATATACTGATTATATATTGATTATATATTACTATACATGTATAGTCAGAACTGAACCCAGGGTTTTACATGTACTAAGTTAATGCTCTATGGCTGACTATATTCCCAGCCCAAAGGTCTTTGATTTTAAACTCAAGGATGGCATTTCTCAAAGGCTGAGAATAGAAAAAGGCTGTCTATTACGGCTACTTTTTTATTGTAAAGTTGAGACAACCTAGACTCACCTGGAAAGAGAGAATGTCAGCCGAAGAATTGCCTCAATCATAATGCCCATGGCCATGTCTGTGAGGTTGATGATAGCTGTTGAAAAGCCCTGTCCACTGTGGGCATTGGCATCCCTAGGCAGACCTGTGTATATGTCAGTATATTAGCTTTCCTGCATGGTTTCTGCTCCAGTTTCTGCTCCACTTCCTGCCAAGATTTCTCCCCCAATGATTGATGATGACCTGTGAATCTAAGACAAATAAACCTTTATTCTCCCAAGTTGCTTCGGTTAAAGTGTTTTATCACAGCAACAGGAAAGCAAACTGGAACAGTGCCCAATGGGGAATTAAAAAAATAAAAACAAAAACTGTTAGTACTACCGAGCTCTTCCAGTTAAGCCATACACTTCCGGGCTTCAATATCAAAATACTGCACTCTGGGAAATCACTCAGACTTGGTTTGAAAGAAGCAAGTTTTATGTCTCAGATAACCCCTCAGTCCCTAGAAAACAGATACAATCAATTCTACTGTGTGTAGTTTTTTTTTACTGTATTTGTGAGCACAATCAGTCCTAACGTATACTTCTTAAAAATCATTCCCTATTGGCCTAGCTAATGCACAGAGCCAAAAGCAGGCCTTAGAACACAATACAAACTTAACAAAACTTTTTCAACTTGGTGCCTATATTGTTCTAGCTTTCCATTTCAAATGTGTCAACTTTACATGTCACTGATGCTCAATGTTTAATGGATCAATTATGGTAGACAAAAACCACTCATAATAAACAGCAGGGCTGATGTTTCAAAGTCAAGGGAGAACTCAAAGGGAAAGAAGTGGTATGTCTTGCTGATGGTCAAGAATGGGGGGTTGAGGGAAAGCAGCATGTATCTTCTCTCAAAGGACAAGTGTGTGATCACTTTTCTCTCCACAGCAGCAGCTTTCCAAAACCTCTACTCATCTGACAATGTCATTTGGGCCCCCAAAGGACAAGAAATCAAAAAAGAGACTTCTTCTGGAATTTGGACCCCAGCATATCCCCCAAAAGTCCATACAATAAAATGTTGATTGTCAGATAAATGCTGCTGGGAGGTGGAAGAGCATGTAAGAGGTGAGCCATGTGGATCCACCAGACACAGAAAGTACCCTAGAAGGAAACAGAGGAAGCCCAGACCCATGCCATTTCTTCTACTTCCTGGCCAAGAGATAAGTGATTTTTGTCTTGCTATACATCCCCACTATAAACTTCTACCAGCAACAAGGCCCATCAATGATGGGCGGAAACCTCCTCAAAAACTGAGAGCCTAAGCTACCTTTTCTCTTTATAAGTTGATCAGATTAGGCATTTGTGATAGCAGAAAGTGACTCACAAGGTGCCAAGTGATCTTATCACATAGCACCTGTCATGTCTTGGCATGCATCATCATGATTTATCCTTGTAGAAACATGATACAGTTACTATTGCATGATTATTCCCATTTTATGGGTACATTAAGCAAGGCTCCTAGAAATCAAGAGATTGAATCTAGAGCCCAAGGTTGTGGGCATAGTAGCATAGCTTATCTCAAGTTATAAAATAACTGACAGATATGCCATGACTCACAATATGGTACCTTGGGACTGGCAGTATTTTTCAATGTGTAAAATGCTTGCTATGAAAGTTGGATTGCCTGAGTTGGATCCCTGGAACCGAGATGAAGGTGAAAGAAGAGAATCAATTCCAAAAAGTTGTCATTTATCTCTATATCTACGCTAATGCATACATCTGCCCCAATACAATAATAATAAATAAAGTTTAGGGCCAGTGAGATGGCTCAGTATGCAACGTGCTTGCTGTACAAGCTGAGCAACTAAACCCATATGAAAGTGGAAAGAGAGAACTGACTCCACAAAGTTGTCCTCTGATCTCCACACATACATCATACACACATGTACAATAATAATGAATAATTTAATTGTCCTAAATGTTTTAATACTAAGTGTACAAGTGTTTTGCCTGCATATATATCTCTGGTGCCCATGAGGGTGAGAAGAGAATTCAGTTTCCCTGGAAGTAGAGTTAGAAATGATTAAAGATGTCAAATGGGTACTGGATTTGAACCCAGGTCCTCAGGAAGAGTAGTCAGTACTCTGAACCACTGAGCCATCTCTCTAGCCCCAATAATAATGACTGTTTTAAATTTAGAAGATGGAAGACTGGAGGAATGGCTTGGTATATAAGAGCACTGGCTTCTCTTCCAAAGGTTCTAGGTTCTATTCCCAGCATCCACTTCGTAGCTCATAATTATCTGTAACTCCAGTTCCAGGGGATCTGAACTCTCTTTTGGCCTCCATGTGTACCAAATACACAGATGGTATTTAGACATACATTCAGGCAAAATGCCTGTACATATAAATACATACATACATACATACATACATGCATAAAGACATAAAGACATAAATAAGGATAGAAAATAGAACTTTGTCACTTTCTGACATTTTTGTGCTTTGATGATAACTTTAATTATTATTAGTTAACCATTCAGAGACATTAAAAAGTGAGAGATTATATAAACTTATCTATATAACTCAAGGTAGTTTACATTTGCCTACTCTTTCTTTTGATCTTGGAGCTTTATGTTTGGAGCTTATAAACTTGAATCTCTGCCAAATCCTTTGAGCAGTTTTCTTTTAACTACATCTGCAAGTATGCTTGACTCAAAAAACGCTTCTCTTGAAAGGCCAAAATACAGGCTTTGGAAAGGATAGCCTATACAATATCTTTGTTAAGTGTTCCTTCCGCCTCTTCTCCTACCTCCATTCCCTTTCCTGTAATTTGAGTTGAGTTTTCTACATTGATATATGGAAATAAAGATTTCAACTTAAACGTAGATGCAGATAAAGCTGCATCTCTTCCATATGATATTTTTGAATACTGGTAATTATAGGAAATGTATTGGAATTAGCCAAAACCTATAGGGACATACTTGTTTAAAAACCTCAACTTTAATTAACTTTGGAAATATATAAAATCAAGGATGTTAGCATCAAAGAGAACTTTAAAATTTATCTAGTTTGATGATTTTCTAATTTGATCTTGTAAGCCTATTCAGGAAGTGATGAACTACCCCACTGAGACATGATCAATACCCAAAGATCCAGGAAAGAACAGAGTAAGGACTGCTGCTCTGGACACTTTCAGTGAGCACAGAGGGTGAGGACTGTGAGTCAGCCCCATGCAGTGCTGCTTAAATATCTTTGTGTCTCGCTCTGTTCCTTCCTAGCTGGATTCGCACCAAGCAGAGAGGCTAGGTGTGGTCAAGCAATACAGAGGGCAGGTGAGTTATAGCAACAGACTTCTATAGGCCATGCTTGCAGACCTTCCAGCAAAGACAATGGCAGCACCTTTTTACTGACCTGTACACAGTTTCTGCCTACCTAGTATGATAAGCACAATGTGATGGTCAATAATTGTACCTGGGGCAGCATTTTGCTTGGTTTTGTTTTGTTTTCTCTAGCTGCTAGTACACCTTGAGTGTTTCTTAAACATAGCCTGGTATTTCCTTCTGAGTTAATTTAACCAGTGAGACCTGGGTTAAAGAATAAAGTATGAACCCCACAGGAGTCTATGCCTTAGTTTACATGCCAAGTTTTTGAGACCAAAAAAAAAAAAAAAAGAAGAAGCTATTAACTGTAAAGGAAAGTCTAGAGTCCAGTTCTTATAGGTTCAACAGATGACATTCCAAAAAGTGGTCTTGGCCAAACAAGTCCCATACACAGGCTATTCCCAAAGAAATAACCATGCTGTCAATGACTGATCCTTCTTACATACTAGTATTACAAACAGAAACTTTGTGGTCTCTGCATTAGAAATTCCTCCAAAGCCCATGCTGCTGACTTTCAAATCTTTCTATTTTTGTAAGTGTCACCATTATTGTGATAAAATATGAATGCCATTCCTTGAAGAAAGAATACAGGTACCTGGGGACAGCTTCTAGGATACTAATTCAGTCTGTTTTGGTTTTTGAGTTTATAAGTTATTTCCTCACCAAATGCAGTATCTATGTGTATATAATCAAATGGCACAGGGTTTTCAGATTATTGCACTATAGCAGAAAGCATCAGAGACTGTAGATCACATCATGGTTAAGTGACCATGATCCTGAAGGGGTTAAGTGACCTGTGTCAAGTTATCTATCCTTATTCAGAACTCGGTTAGTTCATCTGATTAATAAGAGTGATGATAATACCCAGTTCATGGGATTGTTGTGAGAATTATGTGGGACCTACGAAAAATTTGTATGTGCTTAACACACATTGAATACATGTTAAATTGTGGTCATTGTTGTCATCATTATCAACATGAAACTTGATCTATGTTGGGAAAAAAAATGCCATAGACAATTGCTTCCAGCACACTAATCCTATACTCTTTTCAGGCATCTGAGCCTACAGAATCATCTTCCCCAGGCTCTTTGGTAGTTTTCTGCCCAGGAACTCGGGTTAAAAGGAGTTGGTAGAGTTGGCCAGTACATTCTCTGTTGGCCATCATTCCCAAGCTGTAGGCTGTCAGAATCCTTGAGAACCTCATTCTGGAAGCTTACCTCTTGGACAACTAAAAAAACTCCTGGCATTATTTTTAAAAAGTTATCTACCGATTCCATTATTTGTACAGTGCTTCCTTAGACTGTTAGAAATTGTGGATACAGGCAAGACAGATATTTATTCCAACTTCAGGGGGCCTGTGCAAGCAAGAGGTAACTGGCTGATCAATGATATTTTGCCCCCTCGCTCTAAACATACGTGCATACAAAGTGAGTAACTGTGTCAGCTAGCTTCTTGTTACTGTAACAAATACCTGAGTAAATTAATTTTTAAAAAATAAAGGTGTTGTTTGGATTCATACTTCTTAACGTTTCAATCAGTGAATGTGCCTTGTTGCTGCAGGCCTGTGAGGAGGCAGCACATCATGGCAGATCTTGTGGTTGAGCAAAGCCATTTACCTCATGGACAAGACAAGAAAGAAGAGAAAGGAAGAGGCAGGATCCAGCTCCTTGAGGCTGGGTCTTATTCCTCCTTTGAAGCACTTGTTTTCAATCACCAGAGGACCTCTCAATCAGCCCATCTTGTAAAGTTTCTAGCACCTCCCCATAGCATGAAGATGGTGTCTCCCTTTAACATGTATGCCATTGGAGAGACATTTAAGATCTCACCTTTAGCAATAACATACTTGGAATAACATTCCTAAGTAATTTGTATGCCAGAGATTATACATTCAAACACCCTTGAGGGTGAAAGCCTTTACAAACAGAATTATCAGCCCCATTGCTGAATCATATGTCTTTCTATTGATAACTTTTTGAAACATTTTCATTCCTGCTTCCCATAATGGTTGTAATAGTTTAAATTCCTACCTGTGGTGTATAAGGGCTCCATTGTCTTCACATTGTCATTTATTTAGTTTTCCCCTCATAATTAAAAAGAATTACATGTATTTATTTATGGGGCCATGAATACCACTACATGCTTGTGGAGGTCGGAGAACAACTTGAAGGACTTGTTTTTCACCTTCCCTCATGTGGGTCTGTAGAAGTTAGGTCTGGTTCTTCCTCCCAGCCACACACTCCCAGAAATAAAACTCAGACTCAAACTATCTTTATAAAGACCTAGGCCATATAGTGAGGCTCTTCTTTGACTAGATCTAACTTAAAATATTCCTTTTATTTTAACCCACATTCTACCATTTGGCTGGTTACCCATGTTCATGTACCATGAATCCATTTCCTCACATCTTCCCAGGCAAATTTCCCTCCTGGCTCTATCCCAGAATTATTTCTGTCTCTACTTCTATTTCCTGCTTAAGCCATAGGCTATAGCCTTTTTATTTAACAGGTGATGACTCCATACAATACACAAGATATTCTCTCTACATGGGTCCAAGGATTGAATTTGGGTTTTCAGTCTTGGCAGCAAATACTACCGCTTGCTGAGCCATCTTGAAAATTCTCTCCCAATTTCTCACTCTCCCAATTTCTCCCCCCCCCCCTGTATGGATATTTTGCCTCCATGTATGTCTGTCTACAATTTGTCTGAGGTTGTTGCCTGGTGTATTGAGTTCACATACAGCAATCTAGCAGACTATATGTATAGTATGAGAATTTTTAAATATTGAAAAATAAACTTAAAATATAACAACTATGGGACAAATTTTAAGCCAAGAAGATTGGGAATATATGCATGAACTTTAAAAAAAAATTAAAGATCCATCTGAAGTTCTGTAAATAAGTGAAAAAGAACTCTCAGGCCTGGCTTTCCTACTAGCAGACTTCTCTAAAGGTTAAGTGCAGGCCGGGCAGTGGTGGCACGCTCCTTTAATCCCAGCACTTGGAAGGCAGAGGCAGGCGGATTTGTGAGTTCGAGACCAGCCTTGTCTACAAAGTGAGTTCTAAGACAGTCAGGGCTACATAGAGAAACCCTATGTAAGACCAAAAAAAAAAAAAAAAAAAAGGTTAAGTGTAGTCAAGTTTCCTAGATCCTCTGAGATCACAGAAGCGGGCACTTCAGTTGCCCATCTATAAAACAAATGGGTCAGGGTGGATGATATCTTAAATTCCTTTTCATTCCCCCAAATCCTATGGTACTTGCTGAACTGAATTGCAATAACCTTGCTTCTAAATCTAACTAAGTTACAATTTATGCACTGTGTGTCTACTTGGAGCTTTCTTTCTTCAGACTCATAAAACTAAGTCTCAGTTCTACAAGACAGCTTGTGGGTAAAGACAAGGTTTGAGCAGGGATAGTCAAGGGTAGCATGGGAAGTGAAATCAGGAGAGGGAGGATTTCAACAGATGAGGTATTTGTTATTTATGAGATGGACAGTGGTTAGTGGTGTATGAGAGGACACTGTTCAAGTGCTCACAAGTGTTTAAAAAAGCATGAGCGTCCTTCATAAAAAGAAAACGAAGTCCAGGAAAAAAATGAGGGCAAACTTGGCAGACAAACTACAAGAAATAAAGAGGAAACTTTCTTTGCATGTTTATAAACATACATAAAACAGGTTGTCTGCTGTACCTATGTGCCAGTCTTTCTACTACAGCCTCAGAGGTTCCAGGTCTAAAACTAAATGTGGATGCTAAGTTTATGAAAATAGGCATAGTGAATTTTAGTACAGTGATTTCTAAGCATTTTCTTAGAGAAACTAATGTGAACTGAAACCAAAAAGTGTATAGAGGTGACGTCAGTAGTAGAAGACAGGCCGCCCTGTCCTTGCCTAGACTCTGGGAATGGTGCCAAGGCAATGTGTAGATAACGATTAGGTTAGCAATCAGCCAAGAACATTTTTTCAATTTAAGATTTTGTTTTTATTTTATTTATTTTATTTTCAATTATGTCTGTATGTCTTTATGCAGGTATGTGCAAGTAAGTACAGATATCCGCAGAGGCTGGAAGAAGGCATCAGATCCCTTAGTGCGGGAAATACAGGCAGTTGTGAGTAGTCTAATATGTGTCCTAGGAACTGAACTCAGGTCATCAGATAGAAT
>NW_022196903.1:100862087-100866491 GCF_008632895.1 Mastomys coucha
GAGCATCTCTTAAGGCTCGAGGACAGTTTTAAGAGAAATCCTGAGTGGTAAAGGCCCTAAGCCATTTTTTGTTCTATCCACGCCATGCCGCCTTTGCCACAATCATCCCTTTATTGGCTGTTGACTTGAACTATATTATTCCTTCTCTTACCAAACTTACTCTGGGGACTAAGAAAGCTCATGAGCTGACTTAGGAGAAGTGTTTGCGTTTATGATACATGCTGCTATATTTCTAATATATATATTACTATATGTTGTAAGAATCTCTTCTTTTACCTTCTAGACACATTAGCTGGTGACCATTTCTGTTCCTTTATCAGGAAGTATAGATAGGTATTTAACTGAGAATTTGCCAATAGAATCTAGATAGAGGAGCTTGGAGCCATTTCTTGCTGCATACCACAGAATCTCCTGGATGACTCTTTATTCATTCTTTCCCCTTCCTCTGTGTGAAGGGGAAGGATTCTGAAGTCTTCAAACAAAGTTATAACGTGGAAATCTCTTGGGCCTGGATTGACAATGAAGAAGTCGCCAAGACAGGGACACCGTTACAGGAGGGTGAAACAGACTTGCTTTATTTAAGACACTAAGATTCCTTCATTTATTTGTTACAGTAGTTAGAATTACATTAATGGCTATCTCTGTATTTAATGAAGCCCTACTATGTGCTAGGCACACACATACCTCTCCATTCCCCACAAACTCCACAGTGTAAGTGTTGTTACAGGCAAAGAATGCTTAATGACTTATGTAAGTGCACACTGCTCTGTTAAACTGGCTCAGGATGTTAACAATTTCACTCCACTACTTCTCTCAATACAGGAAATACTTCTAGGTGTACTGCCTGGAACAAATTACTTCTTAATTTTTGTTAGCCATTCTTTTATAGCTAAAAAATAATCCAGAATGGAGGACAAGCAAGTGAAATCCAAGAAATACGTTTCTCAAAGCCTAACTAAAACTTACAAAACTAAACTTTTCTTTCTTTTTTACTAAGATCTATAATATAAAAGTAAAAGATGATGAAAAGTTTAAAAATTAGTGTTAAATTGGTAACCTAAATCATCATTAATTTCTATAGCTCAATAACAACAAATGGGGTTTCCGGTTAAGAATGTCTGTTGTAACGTAAGTCATAAAGAATAATTGACAAAGCTGTTATTTCTCACCAAGAGAAGACTTGTGGACTTCCATAATCACTAAGCATCCAATCATGGAAGATGTTCTAATGACAGGAAGAAAATGCCTATGATACAATGAGATTCAATTATATAACTACACAAGTTTATTAACAAATGCAAATCAAGCATTCAAAAGTGTATGCTGGGTACCAATTACATGCTAGCTATAAGCCTAGCATCTGGCCCCTGCCTCCATGAGTATATGGTCTGGCTTTCCAGTATAGGCATTCTCAAAAGCCTGACAAAATTGCTTTCCTGGGGCTTGGTTTCTTTATGTACATAATAGGGATGTTAGAAGAGACCATGGCTATAGTCCCTAGGGCAATTATATTCTGCATGTGGAAATAGAATCCCTTATTCAGTGGAGCATAAGATGCCAATTGGTAAATATACAAGCTTTTGACTTAACTGATCCTGTAATCATCACTATAAACCCATTAATGTTAGGTTTACTTAAAGTGCTTAACTATCTTCATTTAACCAAGATGAAGGGGGCTTCGTGAGTGGTAAGATGTTTAGACCTAATGCAGAGAGATTTCTGAGCCAGTTGTAGATGTTCAGACTCCTTAGCTTCATGTCAAATAATCATCCTTAAGTGCTAAAACTAATTATACTTACAAATTTCAATTAGTGACTTTCTGTATTAGAATGACTTCCTAAACAGTTTTTAAAAACAAAACAAGAATTGTGTATATTAGTAAAAACTCATTCAATTGTCCAAAGTTTCATAACACATTTGGTATGAAAGTTAATGATGACCACAAGAATTGCATACTTAGGAGTTTCACATGTTTCTGACTCTAAAAGCTTAGTCGTAGTTGTTTTAATACTGCAATACTTGTCTAGAGATTGGAAGGAATAGAACTCTATTAGTTAGAGTTTTTGACTTCTAAAAAACTGTAGTTTTAAGTGACATATACCTATCTTGTTCTTAAAAGGCAGTGTGCACTAAAAGAATATTCTAATATGGCTGCCTCTACAGTGCCATCTCCCCTTCCTCTGAATTTACCACATAGATTAGTATAAGGGGAATACCAAATATACTGTTCTTCAAAGTCAAGTAAAGAAAACTTAAGAAGGACTGAGAGGAACACCATGGAGGTTATAGTGTCTCAATATGGCCAACTCCAATGCTAGAGCAACTGCTTGCATTCACAGGAGAAAACCCAATTCTCAAGGGAATGCTCATCCCTCTCTGTGTAACTCAACTCCATTTCAAAGATGCTGCCAGTCTTCCTCAACTCCCTCCAAGCACGTATTTGACCAACAAATACATTCTGGCCTCCAGAACAGGATGGATTCACCAAGGCTTCATTTAGGGATATACTGAATTAGATTCAGTCATGTTGTACTGTCTCTGCTTCACTCATCTCAATGACCAAAGGCTTTAAGTGGCAGAGCAGACAGTATATGTTAACACCCTTTGCAAAGTTATAATATGACAGTTTATAAAATGTGGAGCCATTAGCAATCAAAGAATCCATCAAATATCTAATAACTAGGTCACATTCCCAACCTCATCATCGCTTCCTCTGACCAGAGCCAAAGAAATGTGGTGGCCAAGAAGTAGGTTAGGCTTCCTTCTCACTCTTACTTTGGAGAAGAGAGATATTAGCTTAAATAAATGATTTGCTGGTTTAAAATAAATTATTCAAACAGCTGGCTCTGCCAATTCCTTGGAGTACAAAACTGTGGCATCACAATCCCCCATCTGACCCGATGTCTTTTTTTTTTAATCTGTAAAACCTGGCTACATAATACCTACTTGTTAGATCTGTCACTGCTTACTATCTGCCACATAGTAAGACATCTGCAAGAATTGTACTTGCTTATTCTCGTTTAAGCAACACACTCCCTTGGGACTGGGAGTGTGATTAATCCCACTTTACAGCCAAGGAAACTAAGGCTTAAAGAGGCAAAGTGACTTTCCCGTGGGGACATGGACCATAATTGTAGTTCCGGGCTTTAAAACAAGATTGGCCTGCTTCCAGAGGTCATACCTTGGTGCTGGATTCACACCACCATGTTCATGGAGTCTTCTAAAACCTGGATGCTGTTACAGATCTTCGGAGTAAGCCCTCACCATCAGCCATTGCTTCCGCTGTCTTTTCCAAGCCCCACCTCTCCCAGCTGCGGAGACACTCCACATCACACAGAGCAGTTGCTTTTCTCTCCCACTCCCAGGATACAGAGTTTCTAAGTCCTCTTGAAAGACCACAGACACGTTTCTATTTCCAGGTGTAACTCCTTTTAAACTCTATCCTACAAGCAGTCTACATGAAAAATGAGGAGGACAAAAACAGTCTAGTCTAATCTAAACTCAACTAATTTTTTCTTTTTCTTTTTCTGTCTGGCTATGTCTACAATTCACTCATTTTCTAACCCGCACCCTAACATTGTCTTTCTCTAGAACCTATTAAGGTACTCCATTTGACTACCAGTGGCTACACAATATTATTGGGACAAGATGAAGCAGACTGACAAGTATAAGCAAACACTTCTCAGATATCTATGCAAGACATCGCGGGGGTGGGGCAGCTATAGGGATCAAAAATGCAAGATTGAATCTCTCCCCTAGCATTAACGAGTTCAAAAGTAACTTCTGTGACACTGTAGTCTCCCGAATTCCCCAGAATTTCTGGCCTGAGTATCCCGGGGAAATAAAATCAGGTTCACTTTCTCAAGGTTGAGGACTAATGATGCTCTCTCTCTTAAAGCAGATTCCCCCAATAACACGTATCAAAGGCTTCTCCTGTTTTGGAATGTCACTTTGAAGTTGAGACCCGGGTTCAGGTCCAGTCTTCAACCACCCCCACCCCCACTTCCACACTCTTGCCCTCAGACCGCTCTGCAAACAGTCTGCACTTTCAATCAATCATCTGCTAATGTGAACACAACTTTCACACCTAACCAAACGGAAACGGCAGTTTCAAAGTTTCAGAATCGTTTCCAGAAAGCCTCCAGAATTTTTCAGTGGCTTTGCCATGCAATTAAGGGTCCCCAAACTACCCTGGGTTCGGCAAGGGCATGAATCATTTCAGCTGCGGGTATGTGTGTATGCACCACATAGCCACCTATCTCCAAAGGATGGGTCAGATCTCATACTTAAACTCCATTGCAGTCCCATTCGGACTATGACGTTCTTTACAAGGGCTTTTCCCCCTGTCTTTGCCTCCCTCTCCCAGTCGCAGCCTTTCGTTCCTATTTTCTTAAAAAAGAAAAT
>NW_022196903.1:100866778-100887258 GCF_008632895.1 Mastomys coucha
GGGGGTCGGGAGGGAGGGGAGGAGACGGCTGAGCAGCCAATCGGCTCGCAGCCCATCAGCTGACCGCTTTTGCTTACACCAGGTGCACGCCGGCTGCGGGGAGCACAAAGCGGGGCGCACTGAGGGCGCGGGCAGCAAGCCGTGGAGCGAGGCGAGGCCCGTGCGCCCCGGTTTGCAGCGCTTGCCTGGCGGGGACCGGGGCCCGCGGCTTCCTCCCGGGCAGCAGCATCCTTGCCACTGCACTCCGAGGCGCCTAGGGCGCCTTCCTTGAGACCTGATCCTTCGCTGCCCCGCCCTCTGCACCCCAATTCTTCTACCCTCTTTCCTAATCCCGCCTGTCTCTACCACGACCCCCAAGAACGCGATTTAGCCCAGCCCCGCACGGCAGCTGTTGCTCCTGCGGCTGTCTCGCCTTGCATCTTGGTGCTCTGCTGGGGGTCCCCCAAGGAACCAGTGCGCGCTGCGGGCTGGGTGGAGGCGCTGCTCTGCCGGTCCTCATCCTCTGGCTAGTGGCTGCTGCTGCCACCACCACCCACTCTGTGCGCACCCCAACACCCCTGTCAGCCCAGCCTTAGGGTAAGTGCCCGGACCAACTGGGCCGCAGCAGGAGGTGTGGGAGGCAGCGGGAGGTGTGGGAGGCAGCAGGGAGGAAGTAGAGACAAACTTGGCAGCTTGGCGGACCCTACAGCATCTGAGAAACCTCCGGATAAGATCGCAGGGCTGAGGGGAACAAGGGGGCGCGGTTTCTCGAGCTAAGGAAGGAAAAAAAAAAAAGACCGAAGTCGGGAAAGGAGAATCTACTGATCACCCTCTTGCCTTCAAAATGAAGCAGGGCGGGCGAGAGCAATTATTAAGAAGGAAGGCCAGACAGAAATGGGCAGAAGGCAGGGACTGGAGCTGAGACCCCAGGATCGTAGGGACCCATCAGAGTGGGAAAGAGAAGGCAAGGTTCGGGGCTGTGACCAGGAGAAAGAAGCTGGGGGCCTGGGAAGAGCTCAAACAGGAGACCCAGGGAGTTGGAAATGGGGTCAAAAGGAGAGAAAGAACGGTGGCAGGTTGTGGGGAGAGGAAAAGGGTCTCGCCAGGGGCCACGATGTTAAGAATAAAGAGCAAGGAGTGCAATTAACAAAATGCTGAGGATATTGAAGTCAGAGAACTGGGGAGAACATACTCAACTATTATGTGGTCCAAGGAGGAGAAAACTGTTTTGAGCCTAGAAGGGGAAGTCCCTTAAGGAGGCTTGCTGTGGATGCGGAAATTTGAGGGAAGTCTTGATCTTTTCCAAGCATTCTGCTCTGGGGGTCAGTGGCTAGGAAAGTTTGCCAGTGAGTGTGTCCTTTGTGCTGCAAGGAGAGGGGTGTGGGCTGCTGCTACTGATGGTGCTTCCTAGGTTCCTGCGGTCACCGCCACCTCAGGGGGAAGTCCTTGGCTGGCTGGATTCCCTCGCCTCCCCGCACCGCTCTCCCCACCCCACCCCCACCCCCCGAAAAGCTTAGCAGCCAAGAGGTGTCCTGCACACTTGGGCAGGTTGGAAAGTTCGTCCTGGGTCTTTTGCCGGACAGCAGGCATGGATGCGCAGGCTGGAAGATTCCGTAGTAGTACTTGCTCCAGAGAGACCTTGCCTGCTTGCGATATCCACAGCAGTAGCCTCAAAGCCAACTATGCAAAGAGTGAAGGATCAGTGTGTAAACGCCTTTGAGTGCCTGAACCTCGTAGGCAAACCCCCACCCCCAGACCCGCAAACCGCATCCTGTCCTTAGTATGTTCATTCGCAGACCCAGATAATAAAACAAATGTGGATGGATTCAAACTTGCCGAGGGAATAACAACTGCTGACTTGGACTTTTTCCTGAAGGATCATCTGAGTCAATACTGTTATCTTGTTTTGTAGTTCAATTTACCACAGCCATCTAGGCAATTAATATTACTCATGTGTGGTCATTACTTCATTTTTAAAAGCCAGAACTTGAGGAGTGGAAAGTTCAGGAAGATTTATACTTTGACCTGTATAAAGCTGGAGGCGAAGTGGTATTACTGGCTCCAGGGCCCTGTGTGTCATGAAGTCTCTAATTTGCATGCAAATGTAAGGGGATCCTGGCAGATGTCTGGCCTCATCCATTCACATGAAGGAATTTGAAAAGACAAGGAGTCTTCAGTTAACAATAGACCTTAAGAACGTGGAATAAAGGCGCAGTGTGAGTTTCTCTGTTTGGGGACTCCATAGCTTGCTGATACCTTTATTCAAGAGCCAAAATTGTAGTGTGGTATTATATGGAAAGCTAAAGTCCACTGGCTCTTACCTGCGGTGGATGTGCCTGCTGCATATAGGGACTATTTCTCTGCAGGCAGTAACTTTAATCAATCCACTTCCAGTGCTTTGAAGTGATTTCTTCACAGACTTCCCAACTTTTAGAATTCTTTTTCTTTGAATAATGTTTTTGCCTTGGCCAACATCTGCTCCCTGCCCTGTAAGATAAGTAATATAGGAAAAGATAGTTGTCACTGATCAACTGGAAGATCTCACTACAGTGGTCACTGTTCATTTAACCTCATTTGGTTTCCATACGTGCTGAAGTTACAGAGCTGCAGGTTGAGAGGCATCCCATTCCAGCAAAGGGAATAGACCTGGCTCTGTGTGTGAGGGTGTCTCAGTACAGAACAGTGAGCAGGAGAAGTCATTCAATGAACTCCCAAAGCAAGGATCTTTCTGTCTTGTATAGTATTAGCCGGTCTGCTATGCTGTTCACCTCCTGATATTAAGACCAGTGGAACAAAAGCGGGGCATCCTGGGCCACATGTGAGGCATGCAGTTCTCAGCCCTGACAAGCCAGCACCAGAAACTCTTCTTTTGTCAGTCCTCAACACTGTTGAAGGAAAAAAGAAGCCTGGTCACGGAACAGCTTTGCCCCTGTGTTCCATAGAGTCACCAAAGGTGACATTAAAGTACGACAGAAAGGCCATATGACTTTGAGGGGCTTGGTTGGGAATAGGGGCAAACAACAAATGTTGGCATGCTATTTCCCATGTTTTCTGAAGTTGTTGTTATTATAGTTATTAGACTCTTGTCCAGTGACCTTTATCTTTAAAGGTGTCTACTTCAAGTAGGAAAAATAAACAAATCAAGTCCAGTCTGAGTGAGAGGTGTTATAGTCAAGGTGCATTTTGTGTCTTGAAGCTATGCAAAAGTCAGAAAGTAGCATTGGTGTACTGAGCTCTCTCTATGGGACTCTCAAACCTGGCATTTTGTCGCCACAATGGAATTAAGGAATGACTAATAATAATAATAATAATAATAATAATAATAATAATAAATAGATGGCATTTCCAAACCCATGTGCCCCTTTGTTGTAAAAACTATCACAGGGTAGTTTTGAAATCAAACTAAGGTGGCACAGCATCACATCTTTGAACTGTCAAACTGTTGGCCTCCCTCAGCAAGATCTTTAATGCAGGAAAGCCTGAGTGAACACTCCTCTGTAAACAAAAGTAAGATGGTACTTATTAGAAAAGATGACTCTGTTATATAAAAGAAACACACACTAGACCCAGCCACAGACGGTAGTTCTGAACAGTCATAGGTAGCCCCTGTTGGAGCCTAGAAACGTGAATTAACACATAAGTCAACCACAAGAAGAACTGCCCCCCCCCCCCCGGCTTCTGTGTGGAGTCGGATTTGGCTGGGCTCTTGACCTGAACTTCTCTATTACAAATATTCTCTCTCAGTGACATATACAGAGAATATACCATATTTAAAAGCTACTTCTAAGAAATAAATCTATTACAGTTATATCTCTTTCTCCTCTCATCTAACTATTAAATAATCATCAATTATCTTATTAGAGGCTTTTCTGTCACCTTAAATAAGCCCTGAACTGTCTATAAAGCATGCTACATTACAGGCAATAGGTACCGGCTTTACTAGGCTTTCACTGGTCTTTGTTGCAATTTCTTTTCCAGCTGCAAATAGTTATTCTCTGATTCATTCTGGCACTAATATAAGGCTGCTCCAATATTGTATTTAAGTTTTTAAAATTATTATGCTGAACATCTATTTTGGGTTAAACCAATCTGAAGATGAAACAGCTTCCATTTTAGAATCATATTTTGGTTTCTGAGAACAATGGAAATATCTTTAACTCATGAATAGAGCTTTGATTAATATTTTATTCAGAATAAAATTAAAATTATATAGATGAAGTCATAAAAACATGTAGTCTCTCTTGTTTTGGCTCAAAGAACAAAGGCTAAACTCAGTAAATTGCAAGATTTTAGAGAGCACAAGTGAACTATTTGTCATTAAAGTTTTAAATGAAGTTCACTTTAAAACTAACTCTCTCTCTCTCTCTCTCTCTCTCTCTCTCTCTCTTTCTCTCTCTCTCTCCTCTCCCTCCCTCTCCCTCTCTTTTATATCACCATCCTGGGTTTAGTTTCCATGTCTCAAGGAAAAGATATAGACATAATAAATGGTTTATTGACCTTGGATTATTTTACTAGCTACTTGGTTGATAAATAGGCTATTACCAATTATACCTAAGTGATCTGGTATGTCTTCCTTAATCTGCCAACTTTGAGATTCCTTAGTTGTAACAGAAAGTGTCTGGGTGAATGGGGTTGAAAGGACTAACTACCACAATCAGTCAGAATGATTATAGAGGCTTTTCGTCCAGTACCATTACTACCATAAAACATTTAACTTGGATGGAATCCTCTCACCCACTGAAATGAAATATGGCTCCTAAGAAGCAGAGAAAATAGGTGCTGACTTGGGATACACATCAGAGGTCCTGTCCACCCTAATTTTGGAGCACCTGCTAAAAAGACAAACGCGTTAG
This sequence comes from Mastomys coucha, assembly GCF_008632895.1. Taxonomy (NCBI): domain Eukaryota; kingdom Metazoa; phylum Chordata; class Mammalia; order Rodentia; family Muridae; genus Mastomys; species Mastomys coucha. Next base: position 100,871,611 of record NW_022196903.1, read on the forward strand.
GTTAAGACACTTAGTTCTGAGAGCTATGGAGTAGAGCCCTCTTTTTCTAGTGGCTCCTTACTTTCCATTTACACTTTTTATAGCTCAGAGTCGTGATGTTATTTGAAAGCTCTGATTACTGTAAATGAGTTGTAATCTCTGACCCAGGCTGTCTTAGCTCAGGTCTATTATACTACAGGCAGACATGAACTCCACAGCTGTCACCTCATTTGTGTATGAAACAGACACATTGGTGGCATTTTTGGGGGGTTACCATAGTTACAATAACAATGTACATGGGACATGACATCCTTCTATGTGAAAGGTTTTTGTGGCAGATATTTTGAAGCCATGGAACTAAAATACAACTATTTAAAATTCGAGGAACACATAAATTAGTCTTCCATTGTTCTCTGGAGCCACCTTGTCAATCACAGGAGGATAGCCTTCCCATGCCATGTTCAGGAAAGGGCAATCAAGAGCCTTTACCTAATAGAGATTTCCAAAAGTGGCATTGCCGGACCTCTGGAAAGGGAGCAACCATTGAATATTCATTTCAAAATATTTGGTTTTTCCATTTAGTGCTGCCTTTTGTGAGCTAGCATATTAACATAGTCATTTTCAACTCAGAAGGGAAAGCCTGTACAGCCCCAATATCGGTGCCTATCTCAGTAAAATCTGAGAAAGGAGAACAAATTAGTCTGTCTTTACTAGCAGGAAGCACAATGTGAGGATCTTCATTTAGGACAACTAAAACAGCTTTGCAAAAAAAGAAAGGTGGTTTAATTGGTTTCATGTCTGTAATTTCCCCCTCTAGGAATAAAGAATATCATTAACCTGCATTGTTATTTCACAATAGTAGTGAGTCTTCATTTGTATCCATAATAATCAGTATAATCAAGTACAGTGTACAGTCAGGAGAGCTCAGAGCAGTTTCCAGCTCTGATACTCATGCCAGGAGGTATGACCTTCCGGGTGTCCCGCAACTACCCTGACACTTCCTACCCCTGTCAGAGTGCTGTTGTAGAGGATCCGGGGAAGCTGCTAGATGCGTCTAGGATTGTTACTACAAGGAACTAGACTTCTGCTGCGATGCTGTGTGCTCTGGTTTTTCTGGATAGCTAATAGTCAAGAGCACAACAGCGCCTTTCCTACAAGGTGATTTTTTCGTCTTCTGCCCTCCAGCTGAGCTAGTTGTTGTTGTTGTTGTTTTCCTTTTAAAAAAACTTTCTGGGAGGGGGTGGAGAGGAGAGATGGCTCCAAGGTTAAGATCACTGTTTGTTCTTGAGGAAAACCATGGTTCTCCAGAACACACGTGGTGGCTTACAAGCACTTACAGCTCCAATGCCAGGGGATCTGATCCCATTTTTTTGACCTCCATGGTCCATGGGCACCAAACACACAGGTGGTACACATATATACATGCAGGTAAAATACCCATAAACCTGTTAAAACAAACTTATATAATCCCCCTAATATGAATAGCTTCCTATTCCCTGGCCTGAGAGGCCCTTTTAGGGGAAAGAGTTTGAAGGAAGAAATAGGAAGCTGGTTATAATTTGTAGACATCAGTTCACCTGAAGAGTACATTCTGAACACTGGGTACACGCAAGATGTCACGTAAGGCCCTGAACCCAACTGAAGTTAGCTTGATTCGTCGGCAGCTCATGCACCAAATCTAACACAAGCGTTTTGTGTCCATCAGTCATTATACAGGGAGTATTTAGAAAATTGTTCAAATCAATCTTAAAGACAGTTGAAAGCATTTAGTGTGAAGAAGTCATAGGTGATAGTAAGTATCCTGACATGCTTAGGTTGGTCTCCTTCAATAAGGTTTCGCCTGATCTAACATCAATAGGGCCCTGAATGTGGAACCATCTCCTCACAGACTTAGCCTCTGCCTGCACTGAGCTTATACCCACCTAAGGTTCCAGAAAGGACCCTGACAAGTAAGCAAATTGTACTGTATTTTAATTCATATCATTTCAGTCAGAAAAGGCTTCACAAATCACACCAGTTAGTGTGAAGAATGAGCTGACATAAGAAACAGGATTCAAGAGAGAGTTTGAAGTCTAGTTCCACTGGGTGGAGATGGCAAGGGTTTGCTTGAGGAAAGGCTCCCTTAGTGTATGAAGAACTACAAACTGGAGACTGCTTGTTTGTTCCTTATAGGCCTCTAAGTACTCAATGTGTCTTGTACACACATGAGGTGCAAAATAGAAAGTCTATAGTAATAAGCAACATAGCACAAGCTTGCATAGAGGGAAGATGTGGCTGAGTTGACAATAAAAACTATTCCTCGTGTCTTGGAACTTTAAACTTTGCACGATCATAAAATTCATCTCATTTGACATGTAACAGTTGGAAATGGTAAGTATCGTCATTCTTCTTTTCCTCTAATAGCGAAAGGAACAAGAACCATGAACAGTTTCCTTGTGATGCTGAGCAAGTCACTTAACATATCTCTATGATATTTTTCTGTAAAAGAACAGGGTTTGCTTCTTAGCCCAGGTTGAAACTGTCTTTAAAGTCGCGCAGTGAGTGAAGGAAGCAAGAAGAGACAAGATCCAAGGCTCTCTGCTTCTGTCATGCCCACTGCCTCTTCCTCTCTGACTGTAGGGCAGGTAACCTTATGAGGGTGACTCAGCACTCTAGCTCCTGGTTACCAAAGTCAAGAGCTGGGATGCCTCAGTGAGGAGGAACTATGCCAAGGAATTTAAACTAGGTTACCACCACCTGCAGAGGAATCCAGGGTTTGGGGGGGGGGGGGAAGTAGGCACTCTCTAAGGTCTTAAGCTGACCATAGCAGCTTAAAAAAAAAAAAAAAAAAGCCAGGGACAAATTGGCAAGAAAGCTTATAGGAGAGTGACAGTAGAGTTAAAAAATGCAGAAAAAAACAGAGAGAGGATGGTCTACTGAGAAAATAGGCAACGATGTAGGGTGGTGTGTGTGTGTGTGTATGTGTGTGTGTGTGTGTGTATGAAAGAGAGAGAGAGAGAGAGAGAGAGAGAGAGAGAGAGAGAGAGAGAGAGAGAGAGGTGTGGAAGTGAGAGAACATCTTTCAGAACTCAGCCCTCCTATGATGTAGATCCTAGGGACCAAACTCCACCCAGATATTAGAAGAACTGCTTCAACTTGTACATAATAACCTGAAGAAAAGGTCAGAGCCCTGGCGGCAGGCACCTTTATCTGCAAGGCCATCTTGCTGGCCTCAGTAATGTAGCTTTCTAGATTTGATTGTTTCTTTTCCTGGGCAGGTATAGTTCAACTTTCTTACGATAAAATGATGACCAATATGTGCGTGAATACATGTAAGTGTGTTCCTGTGTATGTACACACACACACACAGAGAGAGAGAGAGAGAGAGAGAGAGAGAGAGAGAGAGAGAGAGAGGCAGAGACAGAGACAGAGAGGGACAGAGAGACAGAGAGAGGCAGAGAGATAGAGATTGCATACTAAAAAGTTTATGCCTTTTCATTTCCTGTTCATAAGACTAGTACATCAAAGTGAGTTTTGCAGAGAGCTTTCTTTCAAGACCATAAAGGTGTACTGACCCTTTGCTTCTCTTGGATACGATAGTGTTTTCTTGGGAAAAGAGAGCTAAGTTACATGGCCACTCAAAGCTTTATGCATTCTTTGTGATACACACAACCCTAAGTAAGATTACATAGAATTTCTGTCACATCCTGGGAGTTCTGAGGCACTACTAAGGGAATCTACATTAACTCATCAGACATGAGTTATGGAATCTGCACTCTCATTAACTCACCTGACCACCACAGAACAACCGAGAACAATGAACTAACCATTACTGGATTTCTGTGGCTTGTTATTGCTGATTAGGGCTCTGAGCTCCCAGGATGATGTGCAAGGCTCAATTCTCCAGAGGACCAGTTAGCTTCACTCTGTGGGGACACGGCTAACCTCCTCATGCACTCACGAGCTCATCATTTCTCACCCAGGAGGTCAACTGAGACTGCAGAGATATTTTCAGGGAAGCACGGAGTTTTATGCACAGATTTTCCATATGGAGTGTTTTTCTTTTCATATATGAAGGATAGCACTGTCAAAACAGACCCCATAGTGAAGAAGTTTCCAAATGGTTTCACTCTAGCAGCTGAGCAATTGAATGAGAGATTGGGTCTATGCAAATGAGATGCTTAGTAATTGGAAGGAAAATATTACATAGGGCTCCTAAATTATATCCCCAGAGTCCATTATTTTCTCCAGCACTCCAGAGTAGTAGGAGAATGATAATAATCTCCAGTATTAGTTCTCAGCTTCTGTAGTGTACCGGGAGAAAACATACTTTATATACATTAACTTATTTATAACTGACACATAGATTGTTTAATACTGTCACACATAAAGATCCCCACTTTATGGCTCTTTTGGAAACAAAGGCAGAAAGTGCTAAATAACTTGCCTAAAGCCACACTGTAGTGTAGTCTTAATACATATTTGTTGGATGAGGGGAAGGATGGGTGGATGAATGGATGAATGGATGAATAATGAATGAGTGATTAGGTTTTTGAGGACAATTATGTGTTATAATTATATCATTTCTGCTTTCTAGCCTAAACATTTTAAGACCTTCTTCTGTGATTTGCAGGGCTGGTGAGAGGCAGAGTCAAGATGTGAACCTGGCGCCATCTCACTATAAATCTTGAAGCTCTTGCAGTATCTCTCCTTCTTCAGTTTGCAGCTCTAGAGCAAACTACTAGATTAGATGAATTTCAGTAACCTATCTATACTCTACAACATTCTATAATTTCACATAAAGTAATAATTAAACAAAATAAAACATATATTGCTCTTAATTTTCAAATCTAGCTTCATATTTTACTTATCTAATAACTATTGAACTGTCCTTTAAAATTATAGTGAGATTACTAACTGCATATTTTTAAACTATATCTAAAGTAATTTGAGTGGGTAAAAATGCATCTTTGAAGATTATGTTATTCTGATCACTATCATAGTGTATATTGTTATATAATCACTGGCTCAATTTTGGTTTCTAAAAATTGGCAACTTAGGGGATAGAGGATGGCTCAATCGGTAAAGTGCTTTCTGTATGAACATAAGGACCCAAGTTTGGATTCCAAACTTCTGTATTATAAGGCAGACAAGATGTTGGCTTGTACTTGTAATCCCAGATCTGGGACGGCTAAAACAACAGGATACCTAGAGTTTGTTGGCCAATCATTCTAGCTCAGCCAGTGAGCTGCATGCTCAGTGAAAGAGCTGCCTCAAAAACTAAAGTGGAAACCAACAGAGGTAGGTATTTAATTCTGACCTTTGACTTCCACCATCCATATGCACATACACATGACCATGTACACACAGACACCAACAACCCAAACAAATGACAGGCACTATTATGTTACACATAGAAAAAGCAGATGTAAAGTGTTTACCATTGAAAAAGATTACTGTGTTTAACATTTGCAGGGGTGAGCTGTGGAATCTTGGGGAAGAGTGTTAAATGATTTTTTTCCCAGAGCTTCAAGCTGTGAGCAGTATTTAAAACAACTACTTCAGCTGTTTCTAGAGATTGCTCTCATTTAAGGTGTCCCACAGTCATGGTAGTGATGCATCAGAACAGCATGCCAGTCAGTGTCGGAGTGTTTCAGGGTGTACGGCCCAAAGTCAGTGGGGTGGGTGCAATAACAATGCAGTTTTTAGAATTAGGAAAAAAACAGCTTCAAACAGTCTCAGAGGTTTGGAGGTATTTCCTTGAGCCTGAGTATCCTCATCTGCAAAATTGGGATTGTGATGGCAAAACCTGTCTTGTACCACCAACATGCATACAAAGCCCTTTACTTAGAGCACAGTAAACGGTCCTTAGGACTGTTGCTACTATTAGCAGTGCATAGGAGAGGGATTATGCCAGCAACTGATCTTTCCAATTGCTATATGTCTGCATTTTCAGGATGCTAATTCTGAGACAATAATTTAAGGGGCAAAAAGACTCAGAATTGGTGTTCTATGAAGTCACTAGCTCACACCGTTGGCACTTTTTGTCGCCAAGTATAAGAGAACTTTACATTTAAGAACTGTCAAGTAGATGCATGCATCCAAGCCTTTGTTGTTATTATTTTCAGATCATATCTTGTGCTAGTCCATTTCCTGTTGCTATAACAAAATACCCAGGGCAGTATATTTAATAAAGCCTATTTGGCTGATGACCCTGCTGACTAGAAAGTCCACATAGCATGGTAGTGCCATTTACCACACTGTGGTCCACTCACTGTGTTATAAGATGCAGGAAAACCCTCCAAAAGCTCCTTGTTAGAAGTAAGCAAGGACATCAGACCAGAGAGGCAGGGAAGCGAGCTTGCTTCACAGCAGTTACCCCCACTGGAGTCTGGTTAACTTCACAGCCTCTCCCGTAACAGCTAGCAGATTTTCATTAGTGTCTGCATGGGGGAATCTGGAATATCATCTTTGAATTCTGTGTGACATGGAAACAAGGATCACTTACAAAGAGCCTCACACATTATATTGTTCATCTCATAAACACGTCTGTTTGATAATGGGTGAGTTTACTGGGTTTGGGTAAAATTCATACATTACCCTTAGCTCTTGTTCTTGTTTACTGATGGCTACTTGCCTACCTCTGGAGGCTAATGAACAGGATTTTCTAAGTGTATAGAGAGGAATGCGTATCAACACTGAAGGTTAACTATTGTAGATTGGGGATGGGGAAGAAAAAAGAAAACCAAAGAAAAAAGAAAACCAAAGAAAAAAGAAAAACCTGACATGCCCAGTGTATGTCAGTTAGTCAATAGAGAAGAACAGGAACTCTTAGCCCTATTTCCCCAGACTGAGTTATTCATGCTGCCTTTGCTTTTCCCGAGTCTTCTCCTTGTCCTCACCTCAAATACAGAACATGCTGTCTTAATTTACGGTTATTTATTTATCTCACTATAATGCCATCGGTACCACACAGCTCCATAAGGGAAAAGCCACAACTTCGTCTCTGACTCCTGGCACCGTTAAGAGTACTTGGCATGGGGAAAATGCGCTCAGTAAATACTCAGTGAGTAGGAGAAGAGATGTCCATAGCGTGTCGCTTTCATTTTGCCAATGCTGCATCTTTTAAACAATGTTTAGTTATTTCCTCTGTACTCGGATAGAAGATAAGTCCTTCATACGCCTGCGTTACACTCAGATTTTAACGTGTCTCTCTCTCTCTCTCTCAGAGAGGTTGTTATAGAACATTGAACTCAATTTGAGAAAGCTTTCATGGTATTATTACTAAAGAATGTTATTAATCCAAGCATTCATTACATGAACATAGAATTCGAGTTTCTCTTAGAAAGGCAATGTGAGGGATATGTAAAATTACACGGTATTATTTCCATCCTAAATGAGCTTCCAGACTCAGAGAGATATAGTGAGTGGAAGCAAGGCAAAATAATTAAGTGACCCTCTGTCGATGCTCTTGAGAAAATCAGATAAAACAGATGAGGAGGCCAGATGCATTTAGGTTTGACTCTCCGCTATAAGACATTTCAGCTGTGCAGTCTTGGTTGGTTTTAAAAGACTGCTTTTTTTCCCCACCCTCTCCTATCTGCAGATAGGAGTATATATGGGAAAGAACTTGGCACAGTTCTCAGAGCATGACAGTCTGCAGTTCAGTCATTTGGCAAACAGTGACAGCACCGTTTGTGAGCAGATTCTCTTTTTTTCCCCTTAAGCTGGGGATACAGTGGCAAGCAAAGTGGTTGATATAGTCTGCCTTCCCATGTGGAGTTTGCCAGATCTGGGAGAGAAAAGCAGCAATCCAGCCATCACATATGTAAATATGAAATCATGGCTGTAATAAGTCCAGTGTACATGGCATGGTGCCTGAGGAATATGACCGCAATATTTAAGAGAAGACCTCTCCAAAGAGGCGATCTTCGAATAAAAGCCTGTAGGGCTATTAAGAGCTACCCAGGCAAAGGGTGTGTGTGGATCAGGGAGAACTTTACAAGTGAAAGCCCCAAGGTGAGAAGGAGCTTGGTGGGCTTGAGGAGCAGGAGATGGAATAGCATGGCTGAAGACCACAGATGGAAGAGCTGGTGTGAAGAACTGGAATAGAAGGGTTTGAGGACATCGAGAAGATGTGGGGCTGGGGAGAAGAGGATGGGGACCTGAGTTCAGAACCCTAGCACCCATGACAAAGCCAGGCATGGGAAAGCTGTGCACTCCTATAACCCTAGCACTAGGAGGCAGACTAGGAGTGTCTTGTGGGCTTCCCTCAATAGCTTAATCAGTGAAGTCTAGGTTTGATCAGGGACCTTGTCTCAAAATCCAAAAGGTGGAGGGAGGTTTGGGGGAAGGCACTCAAACGTCAGCGTCTGGACGCCAGTGTGCATGCATGAGTGTGTGTATCTGTGAACAGGAATACATACATGCATTAATAATAATAATCACAGTAATAATAACAATAACAAAATGGGTGGTATAGTCCTGGGAGGGGAAAGAGCAGAAGGCTTGAATTGCTTTGTAACAGAATAGCATGGAGTCCTTGCTGAGTGTGTGGCATGCCAGTGTCTGGCATGCTTGTTATGGTTCCTGATCTAAGAATAATGGTCACGTGGGGTTCTCTCCTGCATTATGTGTGGCCTTGGGTGTATCAATTAAGTTATCTGAATCTTATCAGAAAGCAAACCATAGCATAGAATTGAAAGAATGGAAAAAAAAAATGAGTGGCAAAAATAGCAGCGTCTTATACATTAGCTTCCTCCTTTTGACTTATGTTCATGGCCATCGTACCCCTTCTATCGTGCTTTCCTTTTCTTACAGCTGAGTTAACTGACAAGCCATCACCTATGTTGCCCATGAAGCACAATTTCCTAATACTGATTCTGTGGTATCTCATGCACATGACTCAAGTGTGAGATGTCATTCTTGCCTATGACCTCAACTTATATAAATCATACTTCCTTGGCTTCATCTTAACATTACTCAGAGAATGTAGCCCAGTGGTGAGTCTGCAAGCTCCTCTGTGAAAGTTGCATGTTGACTACCTTCCCCTGAGCACTAATGACCAACAGGTATTCATTAGTGATTTGTCCTTAGTGGTAAGGCCTACTCCACTGTCTAATCCCTGTCACTGATTCACAGCTCTCATTGTTGCACTGAATGAGGAAGTTTGCCCTCATAATCATTTTATTTTCACTATTGTATCTACTTATAACCAAGTATAACATTATAATCAGATAATGTCACCAAGTAGTTATCTAAGGAGATGGTAGAGGTACATTTAGTGTGTGTGTGTGTGTGTGTGTGTGTGTGTGTGTGTGTGCATGTTCATGAATGCATAGTAGCAAAAGCTGGGAGGAAGTTGTTCATGCACATGGGTGCTCATGTGTGGGTACCTACAGAGGCCAGGGGTTGACCAGTTCTGTCTACAATGGTTTAGATGGAACCTGTGACTCATCAGGTTGGCTAGGCTGGTTGACCAGGAAATCCCAGGGATCCACCTGTCTCTGCCTCCATGAGTGCTGAGATTACAAATCTCCACCAACCACTCCTGGCTTTGAAACACACAAGTAGATCGCACTCTGGTCCTTGGGATTACAAGGCCAACACTTTGCTGACTGAGTTATCACCCGGTTTTTCCACTCAGTTGTTTTTTAAGCAATGTTCTGTTGTATTTTATATTTTTGCTGCATGACTCCTTTTGCTACTCACCTTTTCTTTCCTTACACCTTGGGATCTTAAGAGACCAGTGAGATATTGATGAAATAACCTATGGTTCAGTCTCAGTATGGAAGTGAAAATAACTTCACTCCAAATTCCCGGTTGTCTACATGCAAATGCCTGCTGGATCTTTTCACCCTGAGGTGTGAGAGGAAATAGCAGTGTGTATATCCTGAATCAAGTGCATCTATGTGTCAGAGTTTGCTTTCTGCATAAGAAGGAAGACACTGTGAGCTGGCCCAGCAGGGAGGGGTGCAGAACAGGAGAAATACAGACCTTCATTGCCCACACTCTGTCACTCCAGGGGAAACTAAGTTCCAAAAATGCCCACTAGCCTGGGACCCACCCTTCTCACAGGTGGCCTCTGCATTTAATAACGCCTCCTGTATTCACATCTAGTCAGCTGCAGTGCCTAATAGATGCTTCTGGGGTTGTCATTCCTTATATTCCTCAAATGTGGCCCTTTTTTGTAACTATGACTACTGCACCCTTACTACTATCCCTACCACAACCAGGCCAGGTCTCCTTACATTTTTTATTTAGCTTATGTTAGAGGCTTATTAACCCCTTCCCAAAGATTCCTGTTTATTCTTGCTTCTTCCCCTTTACCTTATACATAGCTAGTAGATTGATCCTTATTAAAGAAATGATCCCATGGATTCCCCAATAAGAAATAAGTGAAAAAGTACCTTAGCAAAATCTTCAAAGCCCTGTATTTACTTCTCTGTCAGGATTCCCATCCATCACTTGGCACAACCTAAATCCCACTCAGATGTTAGTTCCTGTGCCATACACTTATTCCAGGTGTCTGCTTTGGACTTTAACCAGTAGAGTGCTATTCACTGGTGAGCAACAGACTCTTTCTTTAGATGCTCCAATTTGTAGGCTATTAGGCCACCAGTGTGTCTGTGGACTAGATTTGGAAAGGAACACAGTTAGCTCCAGACACCACTTCTTTGCACACACCTTCCCCTCTATGGAGAGCACTGTGAAGCCCCCTCCTTTCCTCTGCCCCGGAAGCATTGCTCAGTTAATCAGAATGCATGGAACACCTCATACCAGCACATGGTGGTGGTAATATTTTTCAGCCCCAAATACTGTACAAATGTGTGCGCTCCCTAGGTTTTGAAACATAAAAGCCACAAAATTATATGTTTGTATTCTTAGCCATTAAGCTGGACTCTAATACTGGATTCTCCCAGAAAGTGACCGATCTTCTGGTTTTGTTTTAAAATCCGTTGTTGTTATCCAATCTTAAATACAATTTTGAATAATATTAAACATTTACTCAACCAGACTTCAACGTAATGCAGGCTTGTAATCCCAAGCACTTAGAAGTCTAAGGCCAGGAGGATCATGTGCAAGGCTTCATGTTCAATCCCCAGCACCAGAGAAAATATACATGTTCATATATATGCATGTGTGTATACATTCCTTCAGTGTTATTAGCATTTGAATTATTTGGATATCCCATAGTTTAGCTTGTTTTTAAACCTAAAATCCTGCAGAAAACTTGTAAGGAGCATAGTTATCATGGATTGTATCAGATGCCAATGAAGTTTTTGTTTGGTGCAAAGCACCAAAACAAAGAGAATGAATTTTTGTAGTTAAGACATGTCCAACTGTCCCAATGTGGCAATGTTTTCAACTTGATATGGTTAGGAAGAAAGGGATAAAGGGAGGGAGGGAAGGGGGACAGAGGGATGGAGGGAAAACAGATACAGTATAAATGATGTGATTTCACACACAGTTCATTTAAGATTCTTGCCCAATGTCTTGGTGTTTTGCCTGATTTTTACTGATTTTCACCCTAACCCACTGAGGAACAGGATGAATTTGCTGTTTCTTTTCCAGTAATAGCTTGATCCGAAAAGTCTCACAAGATGACATGGTTGTTTCAGAAAAAGAAAGTCAAGTGCACTTTGAGAATAGCAGAGAAAAGGAGACAGTATATATTAGTCCACATGGTATGTTGCTAAGAAAGAGCCTTTTTATTTAAGAGATAACTTTAGTTTTTGCATCATTGCTAAAATGATTTTATTTTTAAAGTTCAAAATGGTAACTGTAATTTCTATTAGAAAAATTAGGGGCTGAGTATGTAATAAAGATGATCCTTTAATAACATTGGGTTCCTTTATAGTTTATTGCTTAAGAATTATATTGCAGATATTCAAGGATGGTTATTCTTTTTACTTACAACTTAATAAAACTCATGACTTGAAGAGAATGCATGGCAAGCATGATTTATAGTACCTGTGGGCATGTTAATGTTTTCAGCTGTTCCATTGCACCATCTGATTAGATAAGACCTTAGCTGCATAATGAAGGACCAGCCACTAAAGTGCTCTGGTGGGTTTATGGTGCCCAGGTCATCCGTGCTCTGAGCACTTTTGAGTATGGGACCATTAGTTTCAAATGCATATAAAGATGAGGGACAGAGCTGTATCAAGGAGATGCTATAATAAGAAATGGTTTCAAATTCATGGAAGTAGCTTTCACCTGATTGTAATTTGCTAAAACACAATTTAAAAACCTGATTAACAGAAATTCTCATTAACTAGATACCCCTTATACACACACACACACACACACACACACACACACATCTACTTTTGAAAAAGAATATGGAAACTTGTAAGAAAATAAATTACTAACAAGGGCTCAAGTTAAATAAATATATCCACTAGGAATTCATTATCAGGGTTTTGGAAAAAATTATGTTAAAAATAAACTTTGAGCTAGGCATGGTGGCACATGTCTTTAATCTCAGCACTTGGGAGGCAGAGGCAGGTGGATTTCTGAGTTCGAGGCCAGCCTGGTATACAGAGTGAGTTGCAGGACAGACAGGGTTATACAGAGAAACCCAGTCTCAAAAAAAAACAAAAATAAAATAAAATAAAATAATAAATAAATAAATAAACTTTAACGGAGAAAAAAGTAAATATTAAAGTTTGAAACTAAAAGCTTTCTAGGAAACTTGAGCTAACTAGAAATTTAAATTTGCAAATTTCCCAAGGCTACCATTTTTGTAGATTTTAGACTAAAAGTTAGTTTTCTTTTATGTAATGAATAGAACACAGCAGTGTATCCCAGTGTGTACTAAAATCCAGTTAGGTAGGTGAAGCTAGTCTTCCAACACATGAAATACGAAAAACCCAATAACTAACAAACTTGGCTTAAATTCAATCCTTATCCTATTTGTTATGGGAATTCTGACATTTCAATTAGTCATGGTTCTCTAACAAAGAAACAAACAAAAACATAGAACCAGTAGGTAAACAAGGAAATAAATTGTAGGTAGGTAGATAGATCGGTAGGTAGATAGATCGGTAGGTAGATAGATCAATAGGTAGGTAGATAGATAATAGATGAATAGATAGGTAGATGATAGATCGTTCAACTAGAGTTCTCAAAAGAAACAGAACCAATAGAGTAGATGGATAAATAGATAACAAATAGGTAGGTAAATATATGACTGACTGATTCATTCATTCATTCACTTACAAATAAATAATAAATGTGAGATTATGAGAAATGCCCCGGGATTCTAGAGAAGTCTAGATCAGACATATGGCAAACTAAAAACTCCTTAAACTTACGCAGGCTCAGTGTGATGGGCACATACCCCCCCCCCCCCCCCCCCCCCCCCCGATCATGTTCCTCCACCCCACTGTCCCTCCATGGTTTTGGCCCTGCCTTCTGGCTTTAGCCATTGCAACACATGCTTCCTCCGAGCATAGGCATAGAGTTTTCTTTATTCTCCCAATGAGATAAAGTCACACAATTCTACACATCCTATTAGACAAGTTATATAAAAATAGTTTAGAGGAGGCATTGGAAATTAAGTTTATTTTAAGAGTTCAGGGACAGCTGGCTTTGTTTTGCTGCTCTGAAATGTACAGCTCAGTGTGCTGGCTTCCTCACAAGCCAAAGGACAACTGACACCAAATGCTGCTGGATTTTACCCTGACCAATGGGAGATTTTGTGCCACACATGCATATAATTTCATATATTTGACAGTATCTATCTATCTATCTATCTATCTATCTATCTATCTATCTATCTATCTATCTATTGGCTTACAGAGACACAGGACCAATGTGTTACACGCTGGCCGTAAACTCATTCAATAGCCAAGGTCTGTGGACTTCTGTTCTCCCTGCCTTCACTTCCCTAGTGCTGGCATTGCCAGGATGCATCAGCACACCTGCTTAATGCAGGGCTGGAGACAGAACCTGGGGTTTCATGAATGCAAAGCAAGCAATTTACCAACCACTCCAACTAAGCTGCAGCCCACGGTTAAACTCTCTTCAGATTTTAAAGGAACACTTAAATGTGGAAGAGATACATTCTTGATTTTTTTTTTCCGACAGTTTGGAAATTTGAAAATTTCAAGTAGCCAGACTCTTTAGAGAATACTACTACACAGAGGTATATGCTTCCATCTCATTGGATATATCATTTAAAAAAAAATTTAAAATGTCAGATAACTGCTGGATCAAAATGATCAGAGACAGTGAAGAACCCTAGTAGAGCAAAGAAAGTAATGCCATAAGGATTCGAAAATAAATATAAGACTGGTGTATTTTGGTGAAGAGAGTATTTCCATTACTACAGGAAACTCTTTAACTCTGCCTTGGAGTGAAATCAGATCTGCTAAAGGAGGTGCTCAAGCTTGATGAGCATGTAGTCTCTACATGACATTTTCTGTATCGACCATGGTGAATCTTGTATTGTCTTAGATGCTTCTATAGCATTGAGTGTTCAAAGTTATTGTAGCAATCAACTCCATTGTCCCATTTTTTAACACGGCACAGGGAAAGCTACATCCCTGTCTAAACTAAAACTACTGAGCAATATTCTGTGAAGAATTTAAAGTAACAAACCTGGCCCTTCCAGGCTCATTAATGTTGCCAAACTAAAGATGTAGCATATATTTAACATTTATGCAGGCTACTAATTAGAAAACAATTATTTTATGTAGACACCTTACACGATGAAAATTAAAATAATCTGTAAAAGACTAAAATTAGTCAGTTTCATGACAGTTTTTATATCATTGTTCTTGCCAAAAGCAGCAATAAAAACAGCACCGTTGTTGGTTGTAGTTCTGTTCTGTTTAGCCTCCTGTCAGTTCCTCAATTCGATAATGTTAAATTGCTTCTTTAATTCAAGATATGTAAATAGCCTAATTCTTTCAAAAAGAAAAAAAGAAAACTTAATTGTACAAGTGATTTAATCAGAAAGAAAACTTAAATATTCTTTTGTCCATCCTGATTTAAGAGTTTTCCAGGTTATATCTCATATGTGGCTTTTAAAATGTTGGAAGAAAGTGGTTTAAGCACAGACTGAGATGGCTCATAAATAATTACTGGTCTAGCTATGAGGTTCTTGGAAATGAAGGGGCCAGTGTCATTGAGTTCACTGGAGCTCTTGAAATGAAGAACTAGGTTTCCCCATCTGCACCCATAAGAACCTCAGACAGTGCAGAACACAGATTGCTTTCCTAATCCATAGTGTGTATTGGGAGTGTGTGGGGAGAAGGCACATAAGGACAGTTGGTGCCTTAAGTATTAATAAAATGAATATCATAGAACAGTAATTTACATGGCCTCAAAGTAATTATTATGTGTATTAAAACCACACACATTATTGGTTCCCTAAGGCCAAAGAACCACACACTGGATGGTTTAAAACAATAGAAATTTATTGTATCACAGTTATGTAGACTAGAGACCAGGATAAAGCTATTGTGGTGTCAGCAGGCTCAAGCTAGCTTGCCCCTTTCCAGCTTCTAGGGATTTGGCTTGCAGATCCTCATAGTTAACATTGTGTTCTCTGTCTGGCCTTTTCAACCTCACTCTTCCTTTAATAGCACCCTGGGCTCAGTAGGTGAATCTGCTTGACACCAAACCAATCTGAGCTCAATCCCCAGTACTCACATGGTAGAAGGAGAGAATTGACTCCAC
>NW_022196903.1:100887268-100943158 GCF_008632895.1 Mastomys coucha
CTGCATCTTTTTATAACACCCTAGGTTGTAAAAACTGCTGCCACACCCAAAGGGAGACAGGAAGAATAGGGAGCCAACACAGGTACAGAGCCAGGTTTGGATCCCAATCTGTTGGTGCAAGTCTGTACTGAGTCATTCTGAAGAGCTGCCCTTTCTGGTATATTTTTCCAGTCCCTTCCTTTTTTGGCTGTTGGCAAATAAAGAGATAATTTCAGGAGTTCCTGAAAGCAATTTCCATCTTTCTCACAATAATATGAAGTTTGTGTGTGTGTGTGTGTGTGTGTGTGTGTGTGTGTGTGTGTGTATTCAATACCATTTCTGAGTGCCAATTCTATGCACAGCCTTCTACCAGACTATCTGATGGACACACTTCTGAATAGTTTCAGGAATACTTTCAAGAAGCCTTCCCTTTTGAAAATATGCTGAGGCATGGCACATAGTATAGGGCTCCAGTGGTTTTATAAGGGATATTTTCTATTATTTTCAATCATAGCATCATGCTGGAGTTTTGTCTGTCTTGATCTTGTGTAGGTCCTGCACATAGTAGTCACCACCACTGTGAGTTTCTGTGTACAGTTGGCCTGTTTTGTCCAGAGTACAGTGTATCTTTGTAATCACCAACTGTCTCTGGCTCTTACAATCTTCCTACCTTCTCTTCTGCAAATTATCCCTAAATCTTGGGATAAGAGGGCATGATATAGATGCCCCATTTAGGAATGAGTAGTCTTCTTGGCATCTCTCCCTCTCTCCCTCCCTCCCTCCGTTTCTCCCTCTTTCCCTTTCCTTCCTCCCCCTCCCCCTCTCTGTCCCCTACCAGTTATGGATCTTTCTGTTACTCACCATCTTGTGAGTAGAAAGATGAGTACCTCAAGGTCAGTATAATACTATTTCCATTTAGCAGAGTGTCTGGGCTTTCCTGTTTTTCTTCTATGTGCTTACACTGACATCTAGCAATTCCTTGAGCATTTGTTCTTTATTGTGTAACAGAGATGGAAAATGTCTAATCCATGGAAGACTATCTAAATATATTTTGTGACCCCCTTGTTTGCTCAAGCTTTTATCAAACATTTGCAGACTGGACACTCTGTTAAGAACAGTGTCTACTGCGATGAACAAACATAACCTTGGGCCTCTCCAACACTCTATGAACACAAAGTCACCTCTGATTACATGCATAATAAAAACATACAGGGCAAAGCTAAGTCTTGGCAGACACTGGGATCCAGCCAATAGCCTGTAAGCTGCTCTGGGCCTGTGTATGGTATCTGGGCGAAATCAAACCAAGGCAGAAGGTTGAAGTATCTAAACTTGATCCACATGTCAGTCTTCAGTGGCACTATTACACATACATATGCATCTCCAGAACCCATCTAGATGTAGTTGATCAAACTGTCATGAGGCAAACGAATTCACAGCCTATATAATGATCCCAGGTTAATGAACAGCTGGATTTGGAGAATGATAGCCATGCTGCCTGCAATGGTAGTTGCTGTTCACATCTGGCTATTTAAACCTAATTGAAGTCAATCAAAATAAAATAAAGCATAAACATTCCATTTCTTGTTCCCACCAGACACATTTCAAATACGAAATAGGTACTCAAGAGCTGCCATGCTGAGTTATGTACATACAGAATGTTTCTGTCATGGCAGGGAGTCATATTGGGTGGTACTGATGGAGCAGGGTGGTCACAGGATGGCAATTCTGATGTATGTTTCAGAGAACCAACATATTCACTCCTCTCTTTTGACATATGTTGTCTCCTATCATCACTTGTATACATATCTTGTTCTCTCTCATAAGGCTATAAGCTCTTTCAGGGCAAGATCTGGTTGGTGGTGTTCCTGGCCCTGTAACATCATAAAAGTGAAGATCTTTTTAACTGAATTAAGTCAGTCAGATTCAGTCAGTATCATCATTTTGGATGTACTGCATGCAGATTGACACCATATTAAAGCAGAAACTGGAAGAAAAGGGTGGATTGGATAGTAGACTTCTCTCAGTCACAAGTATGTGTGCATAGGGTGGAGCAGGTCTGTACTAAATTGAAAGATGGATATTTGTTTGTTTGTTTATTGTTTGTTTTGTAAGAAAAAGTTTTAAGAGTGTCTGCGAAGTTAAAAAATGATTCATTGCTTCAAAGAGGTACTTCTTGTCTTTTCACGAACTAACAAGTTAATCCCCTTAGTTTAGTTTATTGCTTCCGTCTAGCTGAGATGTGCATAGGAGATAGAGTGGATTTCTATCTCTGGCTTCTGTTGTTGGTTTTGTTTTATGTTCTGTTTTTGTTTGGTAGATGGGTAGAGAATGAAATTTGCTGAGAACATTATTTTTAACAACAACCAGAAGTGTGAATGGTTAGCCTGTCATCCCACCTCTCTTGCAATGAAGAGGCATATAAAGGCATTCTCACAGAATGAATGCAGAGGAGACTTTTTTTTTTAAAGAGATTTCCTGTGGTCTAAAAAGTTGAAATCCTAAGTAACTAAAATGTGAAGATTTAATTAACATTTTATGACTTGTTTCTTATCTTCAAAATAATGGCACTTCTGCAAATGCATTCTGAAAGTGAATTGGACGGGGAGGGGAGGGCTTTCAAGAGGCAATCTTTTTCTCTTTTTTGTTACAGAATAACAAATGCATTCTATATACATCACCAGCAATTCAGGGTAATAGCAACCCCCATAGAACCACAGAATTTTTCATATTCCTAATACAAACCATTACTACTTGTTTTTGTGTGCCTTGGTGCTTTGCCTGAGGGATATCTGGGTGAGGGTCTCGGGTCCATTGAGAATTATAGTTACAGACAGTTGTTAGCTACAGTGTGGGTGCTGGGAATGGAACTTGGGTCATTTGGAAAAAGCAGTTACTGCTCTTAACCACAGAGCCATCTTCCCAGTCCTCAAGAGGCAATCTTAATTCATGGGAAGTTGACAAGTTGACCTTTCCTGAGACCTGCCCAGGAGGACACCAGCTTATACCCATACATTATGATAAAGCATGATTAACTGAGGTATCTACTGTACTCCTGATTTTCCAAAGCAAAGATTAAAGAGGAGGTTATGGTGGGAGGGTTCAGAAGCCACAAAACTATTGCTAAACTGAGTGTGGTATTTTTCCTATGTTACTAATACATGGTTGATTAGTTGGACACCAAAGGCCAGTGAACCTTCAAGATTGAGAATGAAGAAGAACCAAAAGATCATTTACAGCCTTGCCGAAATAGCCCAAGCTAAGTGAAGAAGTATGGAATTCAGGGCCAGTGAGATGCCTCAGTTACACGGGTGTTTGCCTCCAAGCCTGACATCCCAGGCTGATAACCTGAGTTGAGATGCTGAAAATGAACCAATTTCTATAGATTGCCTTCTGACCCACACATATGTAGGATGGCATATCTCTCCCAAATCAATACATGTAGTTTAAGGTTTTTAAGAAATAAAGAGGAGGTGGTATTCTATAAAAGGCAGGTGGCTGGAGATTTGGAATGAAGTCAGAGTTCCTATCCAAATATGTGACCCGAAAGCGAAAGGTTGGTTAAGATGCTCTTCGCTATCTCTGAAGCCTTCCTCCAACTTGGCTTCACCAGATCTTGCAGGGAAATAGCCTGCTTGCCTTTGATTAGTGGGAGCCCAGTCACAGTCTGAGGCTACTGCTCTCTCTCCACAGCTCTTGTCAACCATGCCAAGCCACCCACGTGGACTGAACTCTTGCCAGCTGGCACCGGACTATTGACTTCTCATTTTTCTTTTGTTTTGTTGTTGTTTTTTTCTTTCTTATAATTTTCTTTGGTGATTCCTCAGTCCACCCAGACCAGCCCTGCCCTGTTTACCATGCCTGGCCAACACTCCTCAAAGGACTAATGTGCTGGCCATGCCCAGCTCCTCTTAGGAGCTGAATGAATTGTGACCCCAGCTTTTATGCTTAGCTTGGAGACCAGCTGCGCCTTTGAGCTTTTCCCAGAGACATTGGCTGAGGCTGCACCTGCAGGGTGATGAATTTGCCCTGGCCTGAAAGAAGGAGGAGAAAGAAGGAGAATCAAAAGATCACTTGTGCCCATCCTCTCTGCACACTAGTGTATTTATACCACTCAAACCCACCAGA
This sequence comes from Mastomys coucha, assembly GCF_008632895.1. Lineage (NCBI taxonomy): Eukaryota > Metazoa > Chordata > Mammalia > Rodentia > Muridae > Mastomys > Mastomys coucha. The sequence goes on from NW_022196903.1 coordinate 100,891,373, forward strand.
GAATTGGGGAGTCCATTAAATAATAATTAAAGCATAAAAAAATAAAAATGTGGGAAAGAACAATTATATTTTGCTTTGGGAGCCAGAAAAATTACCGCAGATATTTAAAGTGAGCTTCAGAAATGCTGAATTGGAGCATTTGGGACTTGCTTTGTCTCTCTACCAAATAACTGGGTCATTTTGATCATCTAGGGAATATCTAAAGTTGTATCTCCATTTCTTTTTTAAATAAGACCTTTCCCCTCCCCCCAAAAAAAGTAAAAATGGGGCAAAATGTCTTTTTTAAAAAAAATCTAATGAAGTTTTCCTCAGAGCAAAGCTTCATACCTTAATGTTTCTAATTGTAGCTTTTCACACATGCAGTCTTTACAGATAATATCCAGGCGTATCTATCGAATCATTTAGCTATCAAATGTTCTCCATAACTCAGCAGTATCAGTGATCACATTGGTCAATAAGTCAGAAGTTACAACGTGCCTACGTGCTATAAAAGGCCTTAGAGAGCTGACGCTGCACAGTCTGCACAGCTGAAATATGTTTGATTGGGACTGGCTTACTCTCTCTTCCACTGCCTACTACTCTGTTCAACCTACCAACAACATTCCTGGCCCTGGGAAGCCAAGAAGTGCTAAATTTCAGAACATTGGAATATAAAATCCCATCTCTCCCATAGTTTAATAACAAAAAGGGAAAAGAGGGCAGAGGGAGGAAGGTACATTATTTCTCTTGCAAATAGTTGGGAGTGTAGTTTTTCAGGGCATCAGAATGGGGAGATCTGATGGATCCTGAGTCTCCTTCTGGCCTGAGAAGCTATGAGGACTTCTGTTCTCCATTTACTTAGTTACAGGAGTTATTCAAGGTCACCTAGAAAGTTGTGGTGAAGTCAAAATGAATCCTTTCTCTGGCAGGTATTTCATTGTGCTGTTTGGCCCACTCAGGCATACTGCTGCATTGCTAGTTGATGAATAATGTGGGCTCTCAGGAGAGTTCTCTATGCAAAAGAGTCCCTGCAAGCTCCCTTCAGCCCTTGTGATGGGATATGCTTGGTTGTTTGCTAATGCACTGTAGAGACAGATCTTTGCCTCCTGTTTGGATTTAACATCTCTAATGATTTTTAACAAAGACAGAGTAGTCCAACTTGGACAGTGTCTGAACCAGGAATATCACCACGAAAACTGGCTAGACAAAGAAATCTAGGAGTGAGGAAGGGTCAAAGATGAAATAAAACATCTGAAACATTAATGTATAGCCTATGTGTATTAGCAGTTCAGATGCACTTTCCAGGTCTTTTTTCCTTTAGAAGGGAAATAAGATGGATTCCCCCATAAGGGATTTGCTATCATCTCTTTCTCTGGCTTCACCTGCAGTATCCATCTACATTAGGTTCTGAACATCAGTGGGCATCCTCTGCTGAGTCACCTACTCAATGATTCCTTCTGTCCTCAATGTCCAAAAAAAAAAAAAAAAAAGATTTAGATTCAATAAGAGGCAACAAATCTGTAAATATAATATCTAACATCTATTGGGCACTTGTGATGTGCCAGGCTTTCTGTAAAAAGTGTTAACATCTGCTCTCTCAGTTTTCACTATACTTGCAAAATAGATTTTATGATTTTCATTTTCAAAAAGAAAAAGAAACTGAGACTTAGGAAGTTCTAGCAATTGGTCCAAGGTCATAGGGCTGAATTTCAAACCACGACTTTCTCAAAGCTGTACTTTTGATTCTAAAGTGAGGTTTCTGTTTGGTTCAAAAGCTTAAAGTCCTTGAGAGTGTTAACAATAAACACTTGTGTGTGCAGCAGAAGTCAGCATGGACTTCAGGCCCAGGACAAATCCTTCTGGAAGGTTAGTCCACAGTGCTGACTTCATATTATCAAATTATTACTACCTCCACATGGGAGGGGCTACTGGGATAATTTGTACTGATAGAATAATTCTTTTGTTAAGCCTCTAGGCTAGAGTAAACAAAATCGCACTGCATCATTACTAAAGTTATTCTTAAGAGGAAATATAAAGATTCATACTGCAGTGGTCCAGTCTTACAGACTTGAGAGGGCCAAATGATGTTTAACTTTCATTTTTATGTGTATGAGCATTTTGCCTGCATGTATGTATTCACACCATGTCCATGCCTGGTGCCTATAGAAGGTTCTTGCGTTTGCTATTGCTGTGATGAAACGTGAAACATCATGACCCAAGCGCAAGTAAAGGAACAAAGGATGTATTTTGCTTATATTTCTATCAAGGGGGAATTCATAGCAGAAACTCAAGCAGTACAGGAACTGCACATAGGAGTTGGTGCAGAGGCCATGGAGGGATGCCGCTTACTCCCTTATTCCTTATGGCTTGCTTGGCCTACTTTCTTATAGAATCCTGGACTACTAGCTCAGGGATGGCCACACCCACAATAGGCTGGACCCTCCCACATCAGTAACTTACTTAGATAATGCCCTACAAGGTTGCTTGCCTACAGCCTGGTGCTGTGGATGCATTTTCTCAATTGAGGTTTCCTTCTCTCAGTTGACTCTGTGTCAAGTTGACACAACATAGTGCCAGAAAGTGCTGGCACTAGAGTTATAGGACATTGTGAGGTGCCATTTTGGTGCAAGGAACTAACCAGGGTCCTTTCAAAGAACAACAAGGAGCTCTTAACTGAAGAGTCACCTCTCCAGCCTGCCAGAACTATATGTAACTATCTGTCCATCAAAGGAAGTTTGCATATAAAAGCAGATGTCTTAAGTCATTCTATCTTCATTTGAGGATCAAATTTAGTTTTCCATTGTTGTAACTAGAGTACCCAGAGTTGGTGATAATTCCAAGTTGGAGGTGCAAAAGATTTGAATTTTTGGTTGTTGTTGTTTTGTTTTGTTTTATCATGCTGGGGATCAACCTTTGGTGTGTCATGCACACAATGCAGTCCTACACTGAGATATGTTCTCAACTTGCCATTGGTACTTTATTTGGTACCAGACATTCATTTAGGTCTGGTGCAGTATTTGGTCTGTAGCTTTCTATCTATTAATTCCAGTTAACACTAGTTGAAAACAGAAGTGGTAAATTATTGTTCTATGGATGCTCCCAGGTACCTTCCATGCCCCAGACCCTTAGAAGCTTTGCTCATTCTTTACTTCCCACTCATGAGCTGAGAACAGGATGACATGACTCAATGAAATGCCAGAGATCCAAGTAACTTTTGAGAGGCCACCATGAGCAGTGCTGTTTCTAAGACATCAGGCTAAATATTTCCACATAGGTCACTTTACTTACTTAAAATAATTTTCATGTGTGTGGAATATGTAAATGGCCTTAATTTTAACTATGAACAGGGATTTAAAAAAAAGAATTCAAGTAGTTTGCTTCTGTATCTACAAAATGGAGAAGCCAGCATTTGGATATAGATCAGTTGACCCCTTCCTCCCTAAAGAGAAGTCTTTCTACATTCCCACAGCCTTTGTTTGTTCAACTTTTCATGCAGAAATAGAGATATATGTAATCATGATTCTATGGCATATGCGTATTTCTTTTTTCTCAAATCCATATGAGCTTAATGCATACATTAAGCATTACGTCCCACCAAATATTATCATTTTGGTTAACATCCAAACTAAAACAAATAAGGAAGGTGAGAGTATGGGTCATTTCTATAGTGATGATGCCATGCAATCCATTTCCCTTGGGATTTTATATTCAGAGCAGAGTGTACCACACATATCTCATTGGGAGAAAAGAGCATCAAATGTAATTGTCTAATTGTTTTAAAGACATCTATTGAAATGTGTCCCTTGCCAAGTTTGAGCCTTTATGGCCATAGTTTGTTCTTTAAGGGATTGTTTCCTGAAACTGCCAGGTTTTGTTTGTGGAACATTGTTCTCATAATTAGCAGAACATTTTCTTCTCACATTTGACAGATTTAACCAGCCAGTCCCAGAATAAAGCTGGTTTGTTTTTTACTTTTGTTTTTAACTAATCTACACTAGCCATTTTTACTTTTACAGAATTTAAAATAGTTAATTTATATATGTGATGAAAGGTAGCCTAAATTATAATGCACTTACTGTCATTTTTACAGCATTCAATTTACTCTACCCCGTTTCTAAGTTCAGTTTAACTCAATATTTTAAGACTGTTCAGCATCCATAACTGGAAAAAACACTTAGACACTAATCCCTTCACCTGGTTCTTACCTTTCTGCTTTCTGAGTCTATGATTTTAACAACACTGCATCCTTCTTAAGAATGGAATCAACACAATATCCTATTACCTGTATGTTAATCCCCCATCCTTAGGAGAACTGGTCAGAGGATGACCCAGCACCCCAAATACCAAGAAATAATACATACTAAAATACCTAACAATAAAATGATGGGGTATTTGCCTATAATTTTGTACACACATTCCTGTGAGGAATACTTTAAAACATTTATGTATTACTTATAATACTCAAGTCATTTGAATTCTATGTAAATGATATGCAATTCTATGTAAATAATGTTAAGCATCTGTATTTATCCAACACAGTCAGACATTTTTTGTATACTTTTCTTTCAAGGTTGATTGAGTCAGTGATGTGAACCCCACGGACACTGAAAGTCAATTTTGTACAACATATTTTCTTTATCCAATAGTCTTATTGACCGACATCTAGCTTACCACCAACTCCTGACTCTTATAAACAATTTTGCAGTGGACATGGGTAGGCAGAAGGCATTTTGATATCTTGCCTTTATTTTGTATCTATACACAGAAGTAGATTGCTGCCTCACATAATAATATAATTTTTAAATACATATTTTTTAATTCTTGAGAATTTCATACTATGTTTATAATTTTTTGAGAACATCCTACATTGTTTTCTATAATGGCCACACTATTGTACAGCCTCACCAATGCATAAAGGATTCAGTTTCTCTGTCTTTGCCACCAGGCCCTATTCTCTACATTCTGACAGGACCATTCTAATGTTTTTTATGGCTTTTGTTCAACTGTTGGACTTACTAATGCAGTTATAATCTCTTTTCCCAGTAAATAACTTCTAAATATTTTCTCATATATTTTAGGCTGCTGTTATATTTGCTGGTTTCTTTCGTGCACAGAAGGCTGTAACTGTGAGACCATGCTACTTGTCTATTTTTGCTTTTGTACTGAAGCTCTTGGTGTCATTTGCAACAAATAACTGTGAAACTCAACAGTGAAACTTTCCCTTTTTGCTTTCTTCTTGGAATTTTATTATTTTCTATCCTACACTTAGGCCCTCGATATAATTTGAGTTAATTTCTTAAGATGATGTAAGCTAAGGTCACTGCCTTACTCTTTCCATGTGGATATCCAGTTCAGCCAGTATTTTCTGTTGAAAGAACTGTCCTTTTCCCATTGTGCAGTCCTTGTCAGAGATTGTTTTTATTTCTGGGTTCAGTGTTCCATTGGTCTAGATGTCTTGTGTTCATCCTTTGTATTCTAGAAGTGTCATTGTACACTGCCAAAAGAGCAATATTCAGGATTGGAAGACATATTTCATGTGAAATCTGACCTTCTAGTTTCTGAGATTCATGGCTGTTAGTCTATGTCTTTTTACTGGGGAATTGAGTCATTTGATATTAATAGGTATTAAGGAAGATTAATTGTTGTTTCCTGTTATTTTTGTTGTTAGAGTTGGAATTCTGTTCATCTCTGAAAACAAATGTGACAATAGTGAAAATACCATAGATAATTTAAGATGTGCAGAATCTTTCATGAACTATCATCCATGTTTTGGTTTTACTAAGAGTGACTGTTCATCATTTTAGAAGCATAAACATGCACTTTCTAAAATAATCTTGGTCTTTAAATAAATGGTATCTTTAGGTTTTCCTGGGTATTCCAAGTATGAGTGTGTGTTTAATGCCTATCCTAAAGTGTGTGCAGTTCTAATTATAAAGACAAAGGAGTTCTAGCTAATGTTAGTGCAATAAGTAGACCATAAGAGCATCCTAAGGCTCAGGGTCTGCTTGGATATTCTGAAAGCATTCTGAACACATTTCTTCAGCTATATGAGTGGCTATACCCTTATAGTAAACAAAAGGCAGTCTACAGAATAAGCATAACATCTCCCCTGATCTGATTTTCAGACACATCTCAAGACTTTGATTTGGCTGAAGTTAACTCCCACAAGGACCTGTGCACATGCCTGGAATTGAGTGACACGGTTCAAGGACTTCAGATTGCTTCCTGCCTCTTGGGAAGTTCAGAAAACCACACCTCAGACTCCAGAATTCTGTTCAAACGAGACTCGCTTGAATGTTTACACTATCTGCTCGCTGTTCTACTTGCCACTGAATAGTGTTCAGATCTTGGTCAGGAACTGGGTGTGGTTGGCAAGCCACCATGGCCAGATTGAGCACTGGGAAAGCAGCTTGCCAGATGGTGCTGGGCTTGCTGATAACTTCATTAACTGAGTCTTCCATACTGAATAGTGAGTGTCCCCAGCTTTGTGTTTGTGAAATTCGTCCTTGGTTTACCCCACAGTCCACATACAGAGAAGCCACCACTGTTGATTGTAATGACCTCCGTCTAACAAGGATCCCTGGCAATCTCTCTAGTGACACACAAGTGCTTCTCTTACAGAGCAATAACATCGCCAAGACCGTGGATGAGCTGCAGCAGCTTTTCAACTTGACTGAGCTGGATTTCTCCCAGAACAACTTTACAAACATCAAAGAGGTAGGGCTGGCAAACTTGACCCAGCTCACAACCCTGCATCTAGAGGAAAATCAGATTTCAGAGATGACGGATTACTGTCTGCAAGACCTCAGCAACCTTCAAGAACTGTACATCAACCATAACCAAATCAGTACAATCTCTGCCAATGCCTTTTCTGGCTTGAAAAATCTCTTAAGGCTGCACCTGAATTCCAATAAGTTGAAAGTGATCGATAGTCGCTGGTTTGACTCCACACCCAACCTAGAAATTCTCATGATTGGGGAAAACCCTGTGATTGGAATCCTGGACATGAACTTCAGACCCCTCTCCAACCTGAGAAGCCTAGTTTTAGCAGGAATGTACCTCACGGATGTTCCCGGAAATGCCTTGGTAGGCTTAGATAGCCTCGAGAGCCTGTCTTTCTATGACAACAAACTGATCAAAGTCCCTCAACTTGCCTTGCAGAAAGTTCCAAATTTGAAATTCTTAGACCTCAATAAAAATCCTATTCATAAAATCCAAGAAGGGGACTTTAAAAATATGCTTCGGTTGAAAGAACTGGGGATCAACAACATGGGAGAGCTGGTTTCGGTGGACCGCTACGCCCTGGATAACTTGCCAGAATTGACAAAGCTCGAAGCAACCAATAACCCCAAGCTATCGTACATCCACCGTTTGGCTTTCCGGAGCGTTCCAGCTCTAGAAAGCTTAATGTTGAACAACAACGCCTTGAATGCTGTGTACCAAAAAACAGTGGAATCTCTTCCCAATCTTCGTGAGATCAGCATCCACAGCAATCCCCTGAGGTGTGATTGTGTCATCCACTGGATCAACTCCAACAAAACCAACATTCGCTTCATGGAGCCCCTCTCCATGTTCTGTGCCATGCCACCTGAGTACAGAGGGCAGCAAGTGAAGGAGGTTTTAATCCAGGACTCAAGTGAGCAGTGTCTCCCGATGATATCGCATGACACATTCCCAAATCATTTAAACATGGACATCGGTACAACACTTTTCCTAGACTGTCGGGCCATGGCTGAGCCAGAACCAGAGATTTACTGGGTCACTCCCATTGGAAATAAGATAACCGTGGAAACACTTTCAGATAAATACAAGCTGAGTAGTGAAGGCACCTTGGAGATAGCAAACATACAGATTGAAGATTCAGGAAGGTACACATGTGTTGCCCAGAATGTCCAAGGAGCAGACACTCGAGTGGCAACAATCAAGGTTAATGGAACCCTTCTAGATGGTGCCCAGGTGCTGAAAATATATGTCAAACAGACAGAATCTCATTCGATTTTAGTATCCTGGAAAGTTAATTCCAATGTCATGACATCAAACTTAAAATGGTCATCTGCCACTATGAAGATCGACAACCCCCATATAACATACACAGCCAGGGTGCCGGTAGACGTTCACGAATATAACCTAACACATCTGCAACCTTCTACAGATTATGAAGTGTGTCTCACAGTGTCCAATATCCACCAGCAGACTCAAAAGTCTTGTGTCAATGTCACAACCAAAACAGCTGCCTTCGCCCTGGACATCTCTGACCATGAAACCAGCACAGCCCTTGCTGCCGTGATGGGCTCCATGTTCGCTGTCATCAGTCTAGCATCCATCGCCATTTATATTGCAAAAAGGTTTAAGAGGAAAAATTACCACCATTCGCTTAAAAAGTATATGCAAAAAACCTCGTCCATCCCACTGAACGAGCTGTACCCCCCACTCATTAACCTCTGGGAAGGTGACAGTGACAAGGACAAAGATGGCTCAGCAGACACCAAGCCAACCCAGGTCGACACATCCAGAAGCTATTACATGTGGTAACTCAGTGGGTATTTTGCTTCTGGTAGTAAGGAGCACAAAGACATTTTTGCTTTATTCTGCAAAAGTAACAAGGTGAAGACTTTTGTACTTTTGACTTTGCTAGTTGTGGCAGAGTGGAGAGGATGGGTGGATATTTCAAAGTTTTTTAGTATAGCGTATCGCAAGGCTTTGACACAGCTGGCAGTGACTCTCAGCTTCCAGTCTGTGTTTGGTTTTTATCCTTATCATCATTATTATGATTATTATATTATTATCATTATTTTATTTTAGTTTATGTGCTAAACTCAATAATGCTGTCTTAACTACAATGCTCAATAAAAATGATTAATGACAGGTGGGGGTTCTCCTGTGCTTGACCCCTTTCTTCTGAAGCCATCAATACGAAGAACCAAACTGTCCTCTCAACAGCTAACATATGGTTTGGAAGCAGCATTAAATCTTTTGTAGCAACCTGGTCTACAGACTTTTACTCAAGCTAAGACTAAACTTGCTACTTTGTTGAATGATGTTAGTTGACTGTACTGTAATGTTGTATCAACTGAACTGAATGTTTGCCTTTCAGCAACAACTTTCTTTTCCTTCCTCTTTGTTTTTTAATAGTTAAAGAGGCTTAGAACAAGCTAACAGGCAATAGAAATATGTATATCAGATTTTCTAATGTAATGAACTACATGTTAATTGTTACTATATTCTTTTTATCTTTAGTAGACACTTTTAAAGAAGAAAAGATAATTTTGTTGTGTTTAACTCACCAACTTGGTGTATAATGAAGACAGAAGTATAATAAATTAGTTTGTTCTGATTTTTTAGAACACTTGCAATAATGTATCATTTATTAGTTCTTGCTAGTTGCCTAGGTAACATCTTTCCCACCAATGCAAAGGACCAGTATGACATATGTGTGCATGCTCCCTTTTATAGTCAGGTCCTAAAATTGTTTGCTTTCTTTTTGTAAAGGAAGAAGTATCCATTTTAACTAAGACATCCTGAGCCAGTGGAATGGCTCAGTGAGGAAAGGTTTCTGCTGCCAAAGCTAACCTGAGTTTCATCCACAGGCCTCGCGTGGAGGAAGAGAAGACAGACTCTGAGTTGTCCTCTCACCGCAATACATGCTCCATGATATGCACACCCAAGTGTATCCACAGTCGTACACACACATAATAAACAAATTCATTGGAAGAAGTTAATTAATGGGTACATTTTAATGAACAGGATTTCTATATTTTCGATACCACTGAACAAAAGCTGTTAAAGAAAGTATTCATACAGAGAAAAAGTGCATAGTACTATAAACCAGATAGGTGTTTATATAATGAAAAAGAATCGCCTACTATTGTAACCCAGGCATAACTACACATAGAATGTATCACTCTCTGTCTTTCATTTATTTTACAGTATGACATTCCCTAATGTTTCAAAACTTATTATAGTATCCCATTTAATAGCTGTCTATGTGCTTATGGGGTATCAATTGCTATGGAGATGTCTTCTGGCAAAGATGGTTGATAGAAGGCAGATTGATATCCTAAGGTCAGCATTTGTCATCCAAATATTACACACACTTTATCTCAATTGACTGTTTCAGGACTGCATAGAAGCTATGTCTGTGAAGTTCAGAACAGGGGAAATTAGGTTTGCAGCATCCTAGGAATGTTAGACAGAGCAGATTAAAAAGTATAGGAAGATGACAAAAGACCTGTCTGAACATCTGTGTTGATAAGACAGAGAACGAAAAGCTGTGTGCCAGGAGGCAGCTGCTTCTGTGGACACACTGCTGCATCAGGAACAACAGGACTGTAGAAGGGGACTAAGTGGAGACTGGTACCAGATGAGAAGAAAGGACAAGAGAACAAACAGAAAGTCCAGATGAGGCAGAAAGGGGCAGGACTCTCACTAGCAAAAGCTTTGTTTTCTCAATCACTTTTTGTCAGATCAGCCTTTGCATCTCCAGACCGAAGGGGAGTAGGGAAGAGAATCCCCAATTCTGCAAGCGAACTGCAACCAAAATACAGCCAGTATCAAAATGAAAAGCATTTCTCTCTCAGAGACTTCTTTTGCCGAAGAGAAAAACAGAGGGCGCAGGGAGGCTTTGTGACCCTCAGGGAGCCTCTTCTGTCCTCCAGTGATTCCTCTAGGCCCAGGGGTTTTATAGCTCTTAACCATCTGTGCCCCTGCTTCCAACATGCAGGATATCTATAAACTCCAGTTGACGTGGAATAAGGTTTAGAACAAATGCAGTCCAGAGGAATAGCAAAGTGTCTTGCATTGTTTCACTGCCATGCTCACCTGCGAGACCGAAGGTGCTTCCTCTGCAACCTCAGGCATTCTTGTCTAAAGGCATCAGAGCAGCAGATCACCTAATTACAAGTCTGGAAGCCGTGGGGCAGGTCAGAGCCGAGGCAGAAGGCCTAGGGCCGCTGCAGTTGCAGGAAGACATCATTTACCCATAAAGCCATGTTTTGAGCCGGCACAGAACAAACCCACTCAGCCATTCCTCCATTCTGAAAACAGAACGAGAACAGGGGAATCCAAATGTTCATTGGAAGAACATCATTTCCCAGGCCAGTTTGGAGTAATTACTTCTTTTGATAAAAATTTAATACAACTTATTTTATCCTATCCACGTCTCTGGGTTGGTTTTCTCTTGATAGAAAATAAGGTGGCAGAGCGCTCTTCTCCATAGTCCAGTTCCTCCTCATTTCTGGCTTGTTTGGTAAGTTAGGCAGCCAGTGAAATTAGACAACAGGCTAGATCCTGCTGGACAAGGGAAGCGCTCTCGTCATTACCCATGACGTGGCTTGCTATAGGTCATGTTCTAGTCTCATACTTTCCCTTTTGCTTCCAGTTGCACTCTGACCTAATTCTCCAGGTATATTTTTGGACAATTTCTTAAAATAAGCATTCCCCAATCTGTTCGTTTAATTAATGACAAAAGCAAAGTGGAGCCATGAATGTAAAAAGAGACCTTACGTTTGATATCACTGTTTCGATTTGTCTTTCTATAGCAAAAGGGAATCACTAACCAGTCCCTGGCAAACAGGACCTAAGTCCATTGTTCTCACTATGGGTCTCTGAAGACAGCACAGTTTGTGTATTGGCTTCTGTCTTGGCATTCACTACCCAAGCAGTTTCCTTTCTTCTTCACTGTGTTCACCACTTGGGAAATAAAAGCTCTTTGTGTTTCTGACACTGCTGGGGAACACATATGCTCTGCCTTTTCGTTCACAGAGAAGAAACTTTAACTTCTGATACAGTCAAGGTACAACTGAGAAAGGCTTCCTCACCTCAATTCTATCTCAGCCTATTTCCAGACCTTTAAATTTTTCAAAAGGAAAGCTATGCTCAATGACATGACACATATACATATGTTGGGGGATAAAATCTATAAGTTTTAGTACTTCCTACAATTCCAGGCTATGGGTTCTCTTGAAACAACTAACATGGAGGAGAGACTATTGCAGTGTGAGTTATATTCAGGGTATGTATACATATGCATACATACATATTTTACTATGGAAAATACAAGTGAATTTGCTTTTTTAAAAAAATTTTAAAGCGAATAGCTGGTAGTAAAGTTTTTGTGTATGTGTGTGTGTACATGAGTGCATGTGAAAGCCAGAAGGAGACATGTGATTCCCTGGACCTACAATTAAACATGGTTGTGAACTGTCCTACATAGATACTGGGAATTGAACACCCTATGCAATACCAGCATATGCTTGTGACTGCTAAGCCATCTTTACAGCCCCCAGAGGCAGCTTTTCTACATCCAAGTTTTAATATCACCATCCAAAGCTCTCAAATAAATTTAGCCATGAACCTGTGGGTAGCTTGACAACTCTAATGTGTTTACATGATTCCCCTATAACCTCCCCTGCCTCTAATGCGCACATGCACACGTATATGCACACACACACACACACACACACACACACACACACACACCAGATTGTCTTTGTACTGGACCTAAGTGTTTTAAAACATAAGGACATGAAAGGGGAACTAATGTTTTTATCCTTGCGGCTTCAGCACAAGTTCATAGAACTGAGTGAGTTTCTTGTCTCATAAAACTTCTCAGACTTGATATTACTCATATAGAACATACATCAAATGAGTGTTGGCACATCTCACGGACCTTCCTGAACCATGGATTCTGAAAACATCCTCCTAAAAACAACCAGGTAAATTGCACATTATTCTTTCCAATTTACAGTCCATAGCAAGACCTCTACAGGTAGGCATCAGCCAGTTAGAGGCTCGCATGCAGTTGTCTCTGTCCAGCACTCTTCTAGGATGGAAAGGAGGGCATCTGACTGACAGATGAAGCATATGGCAAAAGGTATAGGCAACATACAAGAGGCTCTGGTGTGATTACCATGATGAGAGATCCATCCTGGCCCATGACAGAGTGATCACAAATTCCTTATAAGCTGGTATCTTAAAAGGTGACATTTGAATGTGCCAGAGCATATTAGCATATCTCACTTATAAACACAAAAACATAATGAGCTCAAGGAAATTGAAGACTGTCATAGTGGACAAGAATGTATAATTTAGAGTAAACAAGAATGTATAATTTAGAGTAACACCTTAGGGAAGAATACATGAGGATTTTTTTTTCTATGTAGGCATCTCTAAGGAACTACTCTAGATCATTTACTTTAACTCCATACCCTCTAACTTAAGCACTTATGAATGTGCCTCAGAAAGTAGGACAAGACCTTGAAACCAAGCAGCTTCTAAGAAACAGAACTGAGAACTTCAACTGCATGACTAAAGAGTGTAGTCGTTCATTTATATAAATGTCCATGCATTAATTCAAGTATATTTGGGTACCTGAAGCAGGAACAGTGGAGCTGAAGATAGCAATGGCCACCAGAGAGGCCAGTACAGGGTCGAATTTAGGACTCCAACCTCAGACAGATAGTCAGCCCTCCAAACCAGCTAATTCTTAGGGCTCAGTGACCCTTGTCTAAAATGCTTGGTTAGCACCAAATCTCCAAACATATTTGAGGTTTCAGTTTGTCTGGCTTTTTCTTAAAATTTTACATAGTGCTGATTTGTACTGGATGGTCATAAATAACCTGAAACACACCACTTATAAAAGTTTGAGCATTCTTTCAGTGTTCTCTCTAATGTTATATAAAGCACTCTCTAATGTTATATATATATATATATATAAAGGCTCAAGGCTCAGAAAGTTTCATTTAGCATTTTGGGTATGAGGGTCAATATGGTTTTTGAAAGTGTTGCATATGTACTAGACACCTGAAGACTTTCACAAGTACATGCAAGAATGTATACTGCTTATACAAATACTGTGCCTTCTTATAGGACGGGCAAATGTCTGTAGAGTTTGCTATCCGCTCAGTCCTAGAACCAGTTCCGAAAGGACTTCAGAGCAAGCCAGTGGGACAAGATCAAGAGACACTCAAAGGCTTGTGATCCTAATTCCATAAGGAAAAAAATGGGAGAAACCAACACTGCAGAGGTAGGGGGATGTAATAAAAATTAGAGCAAGAAATGGGGGCAACGGAAATAAAAGTATATTCTGCATAATGAGCCCCTGACCTTCAGTATCATGTGGGACCTTTCAATAACCGGAAGGAAATAGTCATTTCCTCATATTTTTATATGAGGAAACCCCGTCAGCTCAAGCTTCGTAAGTGACAAGGCCGATGTTTCCACCTTGGCTGTTACCATCAGGGATCCATGCCTGCCTACTCTCTATCTAAGAAGTGCCAGAGTCCTAGGCTAGGCTTCTCATTTACAGGACTGATTCAGTTTGGAAATTGAGTTCATGATCTTGAAAAGGATTTAACACAAAAGCTTCCTTAATGTATTACATTCCATGGGAAAATAAGGAAAGGCAAGATCATTCCGTGAGTAAAGATACTTACTAATGCAAGCCTGGCTACCTGAGTTCAGTTCCTAGAGCCCATGTAATGAAAGGGAGAGAACTGACTCCACAAAGTTACCCTCCATCCTACACGTATACTCTGCAGTGTACGTGCACACATGTGCACACACATGTGGGCAGACACACACAGTGTGGTTTATAATATCCATGACAAAGAACTGTTCTGCTCTTTGTCATCTGATCTTCCTGGACAACACTGAATGGAGAGCATAAACTCCCTTGGGAACTATAGGAAGAATTTTATACCAGCAAAGTAGCTTGGGCCTGGAACACAATGAGACCCTGAGGGAGAACAGTTTTGTGATCTCAGCACATTCGATTTTTAAACTCTTGTCACCCTTTCTTCCTTTTAGAGGAAAATTGCTTGTAATATCTCCCACATTACTGCTGAAACTATGAGCCATAAGCTACAAGAATTTTTGTTTAAAATCCCACACACTCATCAATAACACTTGATTTCACCAATTTTATTGTAACTGGCATAGGGTGTTGGCCTCCCCTATAAGATAAATCCTTTCTGCTATTCATTTAAATGTGATGTTGCCTTTCATTTATTTAAGTGTGTGCATGCAGGGCACACAGGAGGATGACAGAGGACAACTTTCAGTTCTTTTTCTTCTTTCATGATGTGGGTCCCGGGAATCAAAATTAAGTCATGAGGCTTAGAAGCAATCACCTTTGCCCACTGAGCCACTTAGCGGGTCTCTATTTCTTCTCATTACAACTGTAGCATGGTCACTGTAGAGAACATATCAATAATAATAGCATGTGATTCCAGGGCTCAAAGAAATGAGCATTTGGTGCAGTGCTCATTTTCTCAGAACATGAGTATATACATCTGTGAGCACATTTACACACAGAGTTGTAAAATACGTATTTGTGGGAATATAAAATTAAAATCACAGCATGGTATCACATACTTTTGCTATTATACAAAAAGTAAGCATCTTTTCATATAACTGAGTTCTCTTGCAAAGCTGGGTATTAATGGTCGTAGGCATCTCACATGCACATGCATATAGCAGACAGACAGACACAGACACACACAGACACAGACACACACAGACACACACACACACGAACAATTCCTTCCCCTGGAACTAACTCTAGAGATGCTTCTCATATCAAG
This sequence comes from Mastomys coucha, assembly GCF_008632895.1. Taxonomy (NCBI): domain Eukaryota; kingdom Metazoa; phylum Chordata; class Mammalia; order Rodentia; family Muridae; genus Mastomys; species Mastomys coucha. Next base: position 100,906,933 of record NW_022196903.1, read on the forward strand.
CTCTAGGTGGATGAAAGTGTATCTATGCTTCCCACATCCTTCAGTGGCAGTCGTGGAGAAAGATGTCCAACCATGCACAGATGAAATACCATCAACCAAGGAAGATGAAATACCATACAAAACAAGATATACCCTGATGAAACTACAAACTGTACTACTGAAACTATGAACTGAAACTGTTAGTAAAAGTCCCATACAGACCACATGAAGCTCAAGAAGAAGGAAGACCACAGTGTGGATACTTCAGTCCTTCTTAGAAAGGGGATCAAAATACCAATGGGAGGCAATACGGAGACAAAGTTTGGAGCAGAAACTGAAGGAAAGGCCACCCAGTGACTGTCCCACCTGGAGATCCATCCCATATACAGTTACCAAACCCAGACACTACTTGGATGCCAACAAATGCTGGCTGACAGGAGCCTAATATAGCTGTCTCCTGAGAGGCTCTGCCAGTGCCTGACAAATACAGAAGTAGATGCTCACAGCCATCCATTGGACTGAGCACAGGGTCCCCAATGGAGGAGCTAGAGAAAGGACCCAAGGAGCTGAAGGGGTTTTCAGCCCCATGGGAGGAACAACAATATGAACTAACTAGTACCCACAGAGTTCCAAGGGACTAAACCACCAACCAAAGAGTACACAAGGAGGGACTCAAGGCTTCAGCCACATATATAGCAGAGGATGGCCTTGTGGGACATCGAGAGGAGAAGCCCTTGGTCTTGCAAAGGCTCGATGCCCCAGTGTAGGGGAATGCCAGGACAGGGAAGCAGGAGTGGGTGGGCTAGTGAGCAGTGGGAGGGGAGAGGATGGGATGGGGGGTTTTCGGAGGGGAAATGAGGAAAGGGGATAAAATGTGAAATGTAAATAAAGAAAATATCTAAGAAAAAAAGAAGAAAAGAAACATCCAGGGGCAGGAGTGGAGACATACAACCACATGCCTTATTCTGCTTCTGCCTTTGCAACACACCACTGAAATTATCATCTTGGGTTCACAACTTAAAGAGGTTTCTGTCTGTTCCTCTGGCTGCAACTTTCCTGGGCCTGAAGCAGAACCTGATGGGGAGGGGCATGTTATGGAGGAATCTGGTCACCATCTGACAGCTAGAAAACTGAAGAAGAAAGACCATGGCTCCCTTATCTCCTTAGAAGGATGAATGTGACTTCTTTTATCTAGGTCCTGCCTCCCGAAGGTCCCACCATCTCTCGATAGTGCCACAAACTGGGAACCAAGCCTTTTGCATGAGGACCTTTCAAGGACTGTTAAGGTCTAAAGTTTAACTCTGATCAAGGACATAAGGTGGACTTAGAGACTCTGCCAGTGGCCCACAGTTAGAGTAGGTTCTCTTTAGTGTCTGCTCTCGGGGGTTTGGGAGGAGATAGTGCTTGCTTGGAAAGTTCAAAATAATAATAATAATAATAATAATAATAATAATAATAATAATAATAATAATGAGGTTGGGGTTGTTAAGCCAGGAATCAGTTCTCTCCTTGACTTGTTCCTTGTCCATTCAGAATATCTCTAGTTCATTTGCGTGAACCAAATTCTGCTTTGTGGGTAGTGTAGTACCAAAAAGGCCTGATCTAGGAGTACTAATAAAGACCAGGGCTGGTGAGATGGTTCCACATGCAGGTCAGTGCATTCAAGCCTGACAGCCCGAGTTCCAGCCCTAGGCCCTGCATGGTGGAAGGAGAGAACAGCTCTGACAAGTTGTCCTTTGTTGTCCACACATGTACAATGCCACAAGTGCTCCTGCACACACACACACACACACACACAGAGAGAGAGAGAGAGAGAGAGAGAGAGAGAGAGAGACAGAGACAGAGACAGAGACAGAGACAGAAACAGAGATATAGAGAGACACAGAGACAGAGATGTAACAGTAACAAGCCACACTTTGATATTTGCACCCCAAGCCCACATATTGCATCCATTTTATTTCCCAAAATAAATCAAATACATTGTAGCATAGCCTACCATAACATATTCTGACACCAAACTGTAATCCTATGGGGTATCCTTTATAGTGTATGTGTATGTGTGTGTGTGTGTGTTTTAGTCTCTCTTGTGCCTCTCTATCTCAGTCTCTTTGTCTCTTTGACTCTGTCTCTCTCTCTCTGTTTCTGTTTGTCTCTGTGTGTGTTTATCTGTTTCGGTCTCCTTTCTCTCTCTGACAGTTTTTATTTTAAAAATATTTTCATTTATTATTTTTAATTCTGTGTGTGTGTGTGTGTGTGTGTGTCTACTGTGCACTTCTGTCCACATGCCCATGCACTCTCATGAGGTTGACATCTAGGATTTTCCTTGGTCATATCCTTATTTTTCTGAGATAGGGTTTCTGGCTAAATCATGAATTGCCAATTCAGCTAGACCCAGGGATGCTGCTGGGCCTTCCTCTCCAGTGCTAGAATTAAAGGCACACCTGACTGCTTTACATGGCTGCAGACTTACCTCTCAGGTCTTCCAGCTTACCTAGCAAATACTGTAACAACTGAGCCATTGCCTCAGCCATCTCCTCAGGGTTATTAGCTGGATCACATCCTGATATAAGAAATTATAACAGCAGAGATTGATAAAAATGTTGTGTCTCCCAGTGCAAATCTTAACAAGTGTTTCATCAGCCATAATACTAGATAATGTTTTTTATCACAGAGAGAAGAATCCAAACCCTATTGCAGATTCCATCAACCCATTCTCTGATTTTCCAGTTTCTCTTTGGAGAAAGATGTAAATAAATATCTTAATTCCTGTCAATTTCTCTGGTTGGAAAGATAAGTCATAATTAGCTTCTTATTAACTATGTAAGTTGAAACAAACCATTTGTATACATGCTTACACACACACACTCATACACACACGTTAGAGAATCTGAAAGTCAAGGAGTTTGTTGGATGGGTAAAGCCATGACTTTGGCTTTACAGTGAATAACAAAACTTTGCTAGAACCAGACATATCTTTCTATTTGGTGTTGTGTCTGATAACAGATATTTTTGGACATATTTTGCAGAGAACATGCTGGCATTTGGTTGATTTGGGAAACATGCTACAGTGCTTGAATTTTCTTTCTCCCTCAGCCCCTCCATTTTAATGACTTGAAAATTCTGCCTGAACTCTTCCCATGTTGTAGGAATCATTCACCTAGAGCACCTTCATGGTCTGCAGAGGTTGTACTACTGGTGGGGATCAGGGACTAGTCAGATTTGTGCTCAAGCCCTAAGATGCTATCCAAATTCACAGCAAAACAGTTTATTCTTTCTGGGCCATACTGCAGTTCTTGATGAATTCTTTAGACATGAAGACTCCCTCAAAAGATAAATTGTGTCCCTTGTGGTTTCTGTTGGGGCATGCTTACAGTTCCTCAAACCCTGGAAGCCTTATTCAAAACAGTCAGCCATCTGTGTGTTGCCAGCATTTCCTGAACTTTAAAGATGGTTAGTACGAATTCATACAGAATCTCCTTTGTATTCTACAGCAGTGGGTGGTCAGGTCACTTATGGAAGTGGGGGAGTTTGGGGAACAAGAATTATAATGGAGAAAGGATGGAAAAAATGTTGAACAACCCAACAGTGGCTTAGCAACCACAGAAAATATCACATAGGGACCAAGTAGTAGGCATCTAGTTCCCTAAAATCTCCAGAATATGAGATAGTGGTAGCAGTGGATAAACTGGGTGGGGAGGAGCTCCTGAGGTCCCATTGTCTTCCCCTGTGTCCTTTTTGCCCTTTTTCTTCATAAAAGGCAAGGCCATTAGTATTTTGGATGATGCCCAATATAATGACATCATTTAAACTTGATCACCTCTACAAATAGAAGCATCCTCTTAGGTATTGTGGGTCATGAGTTGGAAGAGGGCACAGTTCAGCTTATAGCTGCCCTATTTTGCAAGCTCGCTTTGACCTCTGGGTAGGATGTATTCTTTACAGTGCCAACATGAGTTCTGCTTCTTCACTTACTGCGGGAGGTCATCTCATGAAGGTGTGTTAATAAGTGAAAAAGAACCTATGCAAACCAGTTAGTTCCACAGCTTTCTTTTATAGTAGATGGAGAAACTGAGGCCTTAACAAAAGAAGAATTTGATTAAGTCCTCCTGACCACTGAGCAGGAGAGTTGAACTAGACCTAAGTTCTAAATCCCAGGGATAGGAATGTAAGGGCTCCCTCCACCAAAAATTTTCTGCCACACATCGGGAAAGTTATTTAAGCCTTGTTATTGTTAGTCCCAAGGGTATATAAAGTATGATCATATACAGTGTTGGCTATTAAAGTCCTGTTCTGAGTTCTAATACCATGTGTAAGAAGTTCCTTCCACTTTAACTCCACCACTTTGCCTAGATCAGTTGTGTTCAATAACCCCAGACGGTATCATCTTCCCAGCCCACTTCTATACATCCAGATAAAGGACATTTTCCCACTTAAAACATGGCAGACCTCATCTTTTTCTTGTCATCTTTTGATGATGGTAAGATAGAAGTAATTACCCCTAGGCATTTGAAATACCAACCCGTGCAATTATTTTTTAATCAAGAAATAACTACAGGTGTTTATTTTAAAATATGTTTACATTGAAGAGTGATTAAATCAAGCAAATTAGCACACACAATACCATGCAGTCACTTTTTAAATCTCTGTGATAAATAAGCGTGATAATGACCTGAAAGAAATAACTAGATCAATATCTTCATACAGAATTCCCCAAAACTAACTTAAAGTTTTGAGTCATAAAATATGTGACATGCAATTAATCTTCCCCAGCCCCAAAGCTCACAGGATTTTGGAGTCTCGTTTCTACATATCTGGCGAAGTTCCATTTAGGATGAGGCCAGATTCTCAGGCTGCAATGCTACATATTGCAGCCACCCACTTATTGAACACCTACCATGTGTAGCACATGACCACAGAGTGGATATGTATTGGTCAGGATGAGTGTCAGGGAAAAGAAGCTGACAGACATTGTTTCGCCATCAAGGTTTATAGAAAAAAGAAGAAATATACTAAAGATGTCAGCCACCTATGTGGGAGTCCAGAAGAGCGTTCTCAATTCACATGGTTGTCACATTGACCTCACAAAAGGCTTTAAGGAAATATAGGAAAAAAATCACTTAGAACTGTAAAGAGCAGGAAGGGGGGTGTTTATTTTTAGTTTTGTGAAAACAACCATAGAGGAGGCAATACTGCAACAAGGACTCAAAAATTAAGAAAAGGATAACCTTTGGAAAGTGGAGACAGAGTGACAGAGAGTAGAAGGCCACAGAAGTTTGAAGGAGAATGAAAAGTATCAAGTACTCTACCGTGTTTATACCATTTATACCGGGAACTCTGTTTCTGAGCCTGGAGACATGTGGCAAAGATAAATATTAAGAGCCTTGTCAACATTCTGTGCACAAAGATGGGTGCTTTATATGCAGAATTTCATTTTATCTTCAAAGTAATCCCAGGAGCTAGATTTCATTCTCTACCCACCTCTGCAACCATGTTATACAGGAGAAAATGGGAGGCTTAGCAAGTCAAGCCATTTTCTCAAGGTTACCCATAATGCAGGGCATTTGTTTAAGCCTGTATCCCATGCTTCTGACCACTATACTATTTAATAATCCAGTGAAGGGCCAGAATGAAGACTTCAGCTTCATTCTGTATATACAGAGGTTTTTGAACCATGTTATTCTTCAGGAAGGCAGGAGCCCAGTATCTTTTAAAAATAAAACCGATGCATTTTATGCAATAACAAAATGCAACCCAATGTGACACACAGACTCCATTTTAAATATAAGAATTTACTTTCTTCATATGTTTCTCTTCTACTAAACCATACTATATTTCCTGAAGAAGCTCACACTCACATTTAAGATACCCTCTTATTAAAGTAGCACTTGCAACTTAAGTTATTGTTGTCCATAACTGGGATTTTAAAAGCCACATTCATTGCAAATTACCTATTTGCCTATGAAACTACAACCTGCAAATGAGATCAAATGCATCATAAATATTAAGGTATTGTGTTTTTCCTTAAGGTCTTTGATTCATTTGGAATTGATTTTTTTTTTTTTTATTTTTACAAAGGGTGAGAGATTATACATGGATCTAGTTCCATTCTGCATTTATATAGGTCAGCACTTGGAACCTGTTAAAGGAAAAACTAGGGGAAAACTTCAATTATAGACATAGGCAAGGCATTCCTAAATACAGTTCCCAGAGTTTAGGAAAAATAGCATGTGACAGATGGGACTCCTAACACCAAGGAGCTTCTGTACAACAAAGGAAAACAACCAACGAAGAAAGAAAGTAAAGAATGCAAGAAAAAAACTTTGATAGCTATACATCTGACAGAGGAATAAGAGAATATACCAAGAATTAAAAACTCTAATTAATGAGAAATCTAATAATTCTATGCATAAATGGGCTAACAGAATAAATAATTCTCAAAAGAGGAAGTATAAATGGCTAATTAATATATGAAATAATGTTCAATGTCACCAATCATCAGAGAAATGCAAACTGAAACAATGCTGAGATTCAGTTTTATGACTATCAGCTTGGTAGTCATTTGGAAAACAAATCACAAGGCTGGTATGGATGTGCTCTGTTGGTGGGCATGCAAACTGTTCTAAACACTATTGAAATCAGCGTGGGTATTCCTCAAGAAAGTAGATGTCCTTTATGACCCAACCATGCCATTCCTGGTATTTACCTAAAAAATTTCCACATCAAGTATCCCAGAGACACCTGCACATCCATATTTATTGCCTCACTATTCCTGGTAGCTAAATCACATAGCCAACCTAGATGTTCACTATTAGGGAAATAGATAAAGAAAGTGTGGTACTTATACACAGTGGCTTTAAAAAAAAAAAAGCCATAAAGACAAATGAAGTTAAGTCGTTTGCAGGAAAATAGATACAGCCAGAGATAATAATGTTAAGTGAAATAAATGAGTCTTAGGAAGATAAATGTTATCAGTTTTCTCTCATCCATGGTACCTAGATTTTTAGATAGATACATATCATGTATGCATATATGACACTAGAGTTGACATTGCCTGGCAAGATTAAAAAAAAAAAAGAACAAATGGAAGTGGAGGATGGAGAGGAAGGGGAGAAATAGGGATAATTGGAGAGTATGAGCAAAATACATTATACACTTACATTAAAATGTCCTTAGATTATACAGTACTGTGTATGATGAATATATGCTAATGAAAACAGAAATATGTTTGAAGTTTTTTTTTTTATCATAGATTGTATATAGTTCAATCCTTTTTGAGCTCCTACAGTTTGCCATAGGAGTATAAAACTGATTTGGTCCCTGCCCCATTTGGATTTGTATTATTAAAGGACAATTGTCTATAATTACTACAGACAAGTAATTAGTTCATTTACAGTGTATAATTGCTATGAAAAAATAGAACTGAGATAAGATTGGCTGGTGTAGGAAAGGGGAGTAATCTACCCTACCCCCCATGCACAGCTATCCACAGCACATTCTAAACCTTACTAACATGAAGAGTCTCGGTCTCTAGGCATTGGCTTTGTAGCAGTTGCTGACTGTATGCTGATGAGGATGCCTTGTTACTTAAGTACCTCTGTAGCAAAGGACTCACAGCAGTTTGCAAATGGCATTTCCATCCATCACAGGACCTCTGAGAGGCTAGAGAAAGGTCTAAGCCTCATTGCCTCTACTTAAGGAAGAGGAAAGTCAGTGACCGGAGAAGTACCTTCAGCCAACTGTTCAGGAGCTTGTAGGGCTTATGCTGAAGCTGAGTTCCACTCCCCTCGTCCCTAAGTTTCCCATCACACCAGATATTCCATGCTTCAGTGGAAAGTAGGGGCTAAAACACACCTAGAGCTTTTGGAATGAATCAGCCCTTTTCCAACTCAGAAGAAATCTGTTGTTGAAGAAAATTATTTCCTGTGATCATCAATATGACATTTTTTACCTAAAAATTTAAAAATACAATGTGTGTGTGTGTGTGTGTGTGTGTTTGTGTGTACAGTTGCATATGTATTACAGCAGACATGGTCAGAAGCTAATTTGCAAGTGTTGGCTCTGCCCTTCCACCACATGTGTTCTAAGGATCAAGGTCAGGTCTTCAGGCTTTGCGGCAAGTAGCTTCCCCTCCCCACTTTCCTTTCCTTAAATAGTAAGAACCTATTGTAGAACTTCTCTTGGGTGAATTCATGGTGTTATGTGACAAGAAACCTGTCCTAAGGCTGTCATCACAAACCATGTCTAGAAGATTACATTATTGCTGAAATGGCCAAAAAGCATTAGAAAACCAGAAATGAATGTTCTAGAAGGATTGAAGATTGCTTTGCACAATACTCAGTGTTATGGGTTGGGGTCAATAAAAGTGATGATGTAGCAAGGCTTTCAGAAATAGTGCACAAGACTCAGAGCATATAGACAAAGAGGAAGTGACATAACGTCAAGGTCATTTTACTTATTTTACAATGACAGGGTAGCCTAATGGAGGTAAATATGGCAATGATTTAAATGACTTACATTATTTACATTTTCAACTTTATCATAATTAAACACACAAGCAAGTTGTAAAAACAGTAAAACATTCTCGATAATTCTCTGTGTGTGCTCTACACAGGTTCTGTTGAAAAGCCTGTCTCTTCTCTAGAAAAATAATTTATGGACATAGCAGTTCTCTGTTCTTAAACATTTTTGGATATTTCCCAAAACAAAGGATATTCTTATGTCACCACAACATAATTTACAAAATCAAAACAATATGAATCAAATGTTTTCTAATCAATGGCCATTATTTAGATTTTCAGATTTTCATAGCAATATTCTGTACATAATAGCAAGAAGTCCAAGATTCACTTAGTTTCTATGCCTGTTTCCTTCTTCTTTTACTCTCCTTTAATCTGAACTAGCTGTGGTTCCTTCCTTATATTTTATAGCACTAACAGTTTGTGAAGAGAACAGGCTGGTTATTTTACAGAATGCCTTTGAATTTGGGTTTTGTCAGATCTTTTTCCGTGATTAGATCCTTCACCACTTCGGCAGGAATTACCATCACAGGGTCCCCACTCTCAGAGACTCATTTCAGAAGGCTCCTACAACAAACCTTCCCTGTTTCACAGTTCTGTAATTTGCGTATCTATCTGGTTTCTCTACATAAAGTCATCTTTTGCTTCTGTAACCACCCTACTGTAATGCTTTGAGAGTAGCATCCACTGATGGCTCTTGCCTGAATCTTTTGTTATGTTTCCCATATAATGATTTGCTTCATACCAAACTGAATTATAAAACAAACAAGCTGTGTTACTTTTTTTCTAATTATCTTATTTTTTTTCTTTTTCTTTCACACTTGCTAATTCCTGTCTCTCTCTGGAATCACAGTAGCTTTGGGAGAGGAAAATTAAGTTTTCAAGAAGGGATTAAGAGATATGAATTTAGTTTTCTAAGTGGAATAAAGTTGTGAGGTGGTAATAACTGTACTAACGAAAGAAAGAAAAAATGGCTGACTTCTCTATGGCACATTTTCAGGGAATTCTGTCTTTATACAATTGTCTGCAAAACAGGCATCTGGAAACAACAAATACAGGTACTCATAGCAAGAGTGCTATATATTTATTTTTTTTAATATTTATTTATTTAATATGTATACAGTGTTCTGCCTGTGTGCCTGTCTGCAGGCCGGAAAATGGCACCAGAATTCATTATAAATGTTTATGAACCACCATGTGGTTGCTGAGAATTGAACTCAGATCCTCTGGAAGAGCAGTTAGTGCTCTTAACCTCTGAGCCATCTCTGCAGCCCAAGAGTACTGTATTTTAAATCTTCAGTTTTTACAGCCATGCGATCAGAAGCATGGACAGTCTAGAGTCAGGTACATGGTCTGTCACCTACTTAAATAAGACCTTAGACAGGACCTTAATTTGCATAAGTCTTTTCTCTCACCTACAAAAAAGATCTAATACTAGTAATTATCTGCCCACTGGATACTAAAGACAGTGCTTTTAAAGTAATAAACACAGAGATTGCTTGCCAACCCACTTAACCAACGCACATTTCTCAGGACTAAGCATTCTAATTTCGTGGTATTGCAATAGTCACTGGCCATTGAAAATAAAGTAAGATTAATATTTTTCCATTAAGAACCTATAACATAACAATAAAAACACCTATATCCCCACTATAACATGATATTATGGTCAATATGAATATAACACTATATGCAGACTGTGAATGTGAAGTTATTTTTTTCTAGAGCTTGAAATTAAATCTAGGCCCAATGCATAATAAGCATTCACTCTATCACTAAGTTATGCTCTGAGCCCAAGAGAACTATTTTTTTTCTTTTTTTTTTATTAGATATTTTCTTTATTTACATGTACATTTCTCCATTCCCAGTTTCCCCTCCAAAAAACAAAGAAACAAACAAAAACAACAAAAACAAACCCCTGTTGCCTCCCCCTCCCCATGCCTGCCACCCCACCCTCTCCCACTTATTGGCCCTAGCATTCCCCTACACTGGGCCAGAGAACTTTCACAGGATCGAGCTCCTCTCCTCCTATTGATGATCAAATTGCAATCCTCTACTATACACATGCTGCCAGAACAATCAGACCCCTCCATGTGCAGTCCTTGGATGGTGGTTGAGACCCTGGGAGCTCTGAGGGTACTAGTTAGTTCATATTGTTGTTCGTCCTAAGGGGCTGCAAACCCCTCAGCTCCATTGGTCCTTTCTCTAACTCCAAGAGAACTATTTTTAATGAGGATAATGAGAAACCTTTAAAATGGACATTATTGTATGATCAATCCTTTTTCATATTTATTTTAAAAGGTGGGGGATAATATTCCAGCGGGTCTAACAGTGTAGTCAATGAACAGGGGTGAAATAAAATGATGTTCTTGGAAATGTAAATGGCTTGATATGCTTAGATCACTGGCCTGTATCTGGAATTGTTCTGTGAAGGTATGTTTCTCCAGTTTCTGACCAATTTATTGATGGAGCAACTGAATCAACAAATATTTATCAAACATTTACTGTGTCTTGACCATGTAATAGAAATAAAACCAGCAATAAACATGGTTTTCAAACTCATGGCACTCAGTTTCTAACTGGAAATATTAGCTACAAAAGAACCATAAGAGGTTTCAGCTAATACCTTTGTAAACCATTTATAGGAACACAAGGGCACGACTTCGTGAGCCCATACTGCAAAACTATCAGTTTTATCAGAGGTTATAAATGAATACAGATAGTGATAGTAAGAACAAGGTCCTACAGTTACATAAACATCATTTATAATGGAGCTCACACTTGTCATTTGATTCTATGTACAATCCTGGATTAAGTAAGAAAGGTATAATTATCTTAATGTCTACATACAGAAACTCAAGTTCAGAGTATTAAGTACTTTGCTCAAGGTCACAAGCAAATTCTCTGCTCACTTCACAAAAACTGGACAGATAATCTACTATGTCTTACTGTAGAGAAACTCAATCAGGAAAATATAATGGGCCATCACTTCCTGCTGGCCCTTTCGCTGACCTTTGAGTAGAGTGCCTGAAAAAAGCTAACCAGTTCCCAGGGTAAGGAATGATTATAGTTTGCCATGTTAAAAAATAAACCACAATGTGAATCCTAATGACAACAGTAAGAAGGTAACAAGTGCATCCATACATCCACCTAACCCTCACCTTGAGACAGGGATTTTCACTGAACTGGAATCTAACCATTATGACGTCATGATGACCTGCGAGCTCTAGTCCCAGGTTCTCAATGGTGAGGTTACAGGCATGCAAAGCCACATTAGGATTTTTATGTGGGTGCTGGGAATATGAACTCAGGTCTTCATGATTGCACAGCAAGCTCTCTGACCATTGAGCCGCCTCCCCAGGCCCACTCATATGTTTCTTATTTGGCTAACATTCCTTGAGTATCATTACATTTGGTAACACAACCCTTACTTAGTCTCAAGACCCAGTTATTTTCTTCTGACCTACCTAAACCCTACCGTAGGCAAACTCAACCCTCTATGAATGAACCTTCAATGTATATTTGTATAAATGGCTGAGAGTAAAACTGTAGTCAGTAAAATGTCCCATGACAACCCAAATGGTTCCTGGGCATGGCCAATAGTGTACTGGCACTTCCCAATATGTTCGCTATCCTAAGAACTATTTTATGTGACTTTCTCTAGTTGTCCATTTCCTTCCAAGCCCTCTGGATGAATGAAGGACTTCATTTCTTCTTCTTCTACAGGGACATAGGAGGCAACAGAAGGATCATTGAACCTCTCAAGCCATTTCTACTTATCTATTGTGTCTGTATTTAAATGTTCTGCCTTCCCTCTGTTACTCTGTTTCATGACCAGCTGGTCTTACTTAAATTCATTCCCCAGATGTACAATACATCCCATTCCTTTCTTGACTACTTCAGGATATCCCCTAACATTTGTTGCCTCTCTTTCATGCATAATTAAATTTTCCTTCTGTTGAATGATCTGTGTCAGCATTCAAGTGTGCTGTGGTCTCCCTCATCTCCACAAAACATGACAATCTTGACCTAGTTCTCCCTGTGGCTATAACTTCATTTCTCAACTGTACATTAAAGCAAAAAACAACTTTCAAAATAACAACCTTAATCTCTCCTTTGAATCTATTTCTCTGAAAGTGGTCCTGACAAACATATCAATGGCCTCATGCTGCTAAACTGAGTGAGTGATTTGAAATAATTTTACTGGAATGGTGGGAAACAAGACTGAATGGGACATTTGATCACACCTCTACCCAGAAAGTTACTTCTCTTATGTTTTCTGCCTACTGTACAGACACGATCTTGTTTATCTTTGCTGGTTTTTTCTCATCTCTCCTCCTTAAAGTGAAGTGTGCCTCTTACTCAGTTTGCACCCTACTTCTTCATTCACATGCACCCCTCCAGTTGCTGGGCTCTAATTGCTACAAGTGTATTCCAGTCTCCAAGTCATAACTGCCTGATTTTCCTCTCTATCCTGATATCAAATAGTCATTTCAAAACTCAGCCTCAATCATGTGCCTCTCCAAATTTTCCTTTAATCAATTAAGAACAAGTAAATCCAGCCTTAATGATCCCAGGGCTCCAATCTTTAATTCGTCTATATCCTCTTCCTCTCAGACCATGCATAGTTATGTTCAATTGACAAACCCCATTGCATCTACCTTGGAATAAAATCAGATCCAAGCTGCTTTTTCTCTAATTATACAACCCAATCCTTTGCCACTGTCATTACGAGTAATTGGTGAATTCTAATTGATATACCTTAAAGATAGGTAGAATTACATTTATTCTAACCTAGATCTAATCACCATTTTCTAATGTCTGGGTAGCTCTAAAAGTTTCCTAACTGGTCTCCCTACTTCTGCCTTTGGACTCCATATGCTATTCTTGACACAGTAGTGTCAACAGTCCTCTCAAGTACAGTATTGAGCCTACAGTTCATTAGCTCAAAACCTCCCAGTGGCTTCTCATCGAATCTCACAAGCTTCAGATTTCTTCAAAACCTAATGTGAACCCCCATCACTGCAAGCTGCTGAGTCCCCCTCCCCACCAAACCTTCCAGTTCTCCCACTCTCAGTCTTCGGTTCCTGCCACACTCACTCTCCTACTAATCTGCAAATGACGCACACCTCCTTTCATCTGAGGGTACTTCATACTAGGCACTCCATCCTTATAATTAAAAATTTCCACAACAACAGAAATTCTCTATGTCTCCAAAATAGTCACTGTGACAGTCGCTGTGAGATACAACGTGGTGCCTAAAGAACAGATGTCCGACAGCAAAAACAACTAAATTTAAATTTGTTGTAGACATGGACACTACCTGTAGCTAGGGCCTACCATATTAGACAGGACAACTCTTTTATGTTCATTGGGATATCCACATGGCTCCCTTGCTTCTTTCCAGCACCTGCTTAGGTCTCCCAACATCACTGAGAGCTTCCCAAATCCCCACATCACTGAGAGCTTCCCAAATTCCCTTACAACGCTATCCTCATTGCCTGCTTTGCTTTCCTTACTTCTCCAAGGTAATTAGAGATACAAGGCACATGGCACCATTTACTCTTGTTGTCTCTATGTTCAAGTTAAGATTAGAGAGTCCTAATAAATTCAAGGATTTTTGATAGCTTTGTTGTTAGTACCTAGAACATGACCTGGTGGCATAGACTAGTAGTTCGATAATTACTTGCTGATTCAGTCTACCATGAACCGTTATCTTCTTCAGTGGTCTTGAACAGGTACAGTCCCCTTCAGATCTGGCTTTTCTCTTCTTTTCATTATCCTCTGAGATTCAAACTTTGGTTTTTCTTTGTACTTAAAACTAGTAAATCCTTTATTGATCGATTTATCTACTTGATTCCAGTCTGTCTAGCCAATAGATTATAAACTCTACGGTTCACAGACTGTCTATTTTGGGAGTATAAGATTGTGCATGGTCCAAAGCTGTTTTCCTTAGAGCAGTTTTCCTGGGTTATGAGACACTAAAAGTCACCACCCAATTGGCATTCAGTAAGGATTTGCTGAAGAGTACATTAATTACTTAATCTTCAAAATGAAGGGTTTCAGTTAGCAGAATGGATATGCCTTTCTCTCTTGTGCATTCTGAAGTTCTTCAAGAAGTGTCCAAATAGAGGTCAACTGCACAACTGCACAGTGTCAGAAATACTGTGCTGTAACTTAGACTTACAGGATTGGGAACCCCAAATCCCTGAGTGAGGTGAGGATACTGAAAGAAAGCAAGCCTTACACTAACATACCCGCTGTCTGGCTCTTCATTCTCCCCCTGAGCTCAAGGCATTTGCTATGGAAGTTGCTATCTTATTGTAGTGCTTTTGTGAAAAGGCTCTTGGAAGAATTCTCACATAGTTAATGTGACTATCTTCATGATACCTCTTCAGTTGTAGGAAATGGCTGTCTCACCTCAGTTTCTTGTTCCCTTTCAACCTCATGCAGGGATCCAAGAAGGCAGGTTCCATCAGGAGGCTCTTTCTTCCTTTACTACAAGAAGTTTTAGAAAGCTGCAGAGACAGGGTGCTGAGCCAGCAGTAAACTTACCCACTAACCTTTAACATTTCTAGCCCATAAAATACACTTTACTACTAGGGAGTGGGGAGTTCTTGAGTGTTAATGTTTTCTAAAGGACATCCCCTCAGCTTCAAACAGATCTGCCATAAAATAAAACTGGGTGTCAAGATTAGTCCCTTCACTAAAAAAAATAAAAAAAATGTATTGATCAAGATTAGTATTAGCTGATTCAATTCACTTGCTTATTAATTTAAGAAAATAAAATAAAATTGCCTCTCACCTATCTTACTATTGGGAAAATCATACTAAGTCTTGGATTCCTTCCACAGTTATTTCTCCTCATAGTGACATTGGTCATCACCAATCGAGCAGATAGTCATTATTTCATTTCAGGGTTAAAATTTACATTTGCTCCCTAAATTGGTAACACATTTCTAATTCTGAGCTGTGGCTCTTATTTTCCACCATTGTATCATCAATCAAAGGCTCGGAGTCTTAGGGGTTTTATTCCTTTGTGTGTGATACAGTGCTGATGGACTATAGAGAGTGGCCATCACTTATCCAAGTCCATTTCAAAGGGTAATTTTTTTCTGCCAACTCTCTTCACTTCCAGAGACTGAGTGGTGACCTTGCCCTCTATTAACCAACCTCAGGGCCAGTTGTTGACACTTCCGGTTATTCAGTGTCACTGAAGTAAAAGCCATCTTTGAAATAAAAAGCCTAAGAAGTATTTGAGCTTCTGAGTCTCCTATTGGCCCTCACAATTCTCTGATTTCTTAGTCTGTAAAACTGATGTAGTAATTATGTCTTTAGGAAATGAAAAAAATTCATGATGAATTAATATAAGATAGAATTGCTGCAATTTGGTTAATTGCTTAGTGGCTTTAGTGCATAATGCACAACACAGTGACCCCAAAATAAACTTAATGTTCTCTGTCACTGGTCGTAAACTTTACAGAGTTGAAATATTGGTACATAGAATGAATCTGAAGTAGAGAAACATGCAGGCTTACAGAATACAATGACTAAATGCATCATCCCATCATCAAAGGTAGCTAACAGCACAAGGGCAGTGGTATGGAACATATTCACTATAATGAGAGGCAGGGGAATGTACCTCTGTAAGAAGAATAACTGGACAGGTTCAATAGCAAAATACAGTAGCTATGGGTATCATAATTAATTGAATATTTTAAAATACTTAGTAGAGAATACTTTGAATACCCCCAATACAAATACATGATGACTATCTGAGATGATAGTTCTAATGATCTTGAAATATTAGATCATAGTTCTAATTTTATCTTGAAACTGTCTGGTCATAGAATTCATTAATCTGAAGCTAAAAAAATACATAAATACTATTTAATTGACTATGTGTCAATTAAAAATTATAATGAGAACTCAAGAATCATCTATAATTAAAAAGTGAGTTTTCAGTGGGCAGTGGTGGCACACGCCTTTTATCCCAGCACTTGGGAGGCAGAGGCCAGTGGATTTCTGAGTTTGAGGCCAGCCTGGTCTACAGAGTGAGTTCCAGGACAGCCAGGGATACACTGAGAAACTCTGTCTGGAAAAAACAAACAAACAAAAAAAGAAAGTGAGTTTTCTTAAGTCATACAAAATCTTATTTTCTTTTCCAGTCAACACAAAACTTTATCACAAATTCTTTTACCATATAGGAACAAATGACAAAGGTTTGATTGGTTTCTTTTTTTACTTTAATTACTAGGGAAGTTTCCTAACTGGATGACCATCCAGGAGGCATTTGTATCCCTCCAGCCCATCTCAAAAAAGAATAGAGGAGAAATTACAAGCAAGGCAAATTCTCTCCTAACCAAATTGTATTCATTTCCTATGTCTCTTGGGCTCTCCTAGTGTACAGTCACATAACATATCAGCTTATTCATAACCAACCAGGAGAACAGAGGTAGTGTAGTGAAAATTACTGTTGTATGGCATGAACAGACCTTGACTGGCTCATGATAGTCTGGAACTACCATGTGATTCATACCAATGTCTAGCTGACACTCCTTTGTCTACTACTGGAAAAGCTATTCTCCAAAGGCATCATCCAAACTTTGAATTCTACAAGCCAATGAAATATAAGGACTTCTGGGGAGATAATTCAATCAAGTCATATTGCCTCAACCTAAATGATTCTTTTGGTTTCAAAGTTCAAATGTAATTACAAAGAAATGAAGGGGATGGCAATGTGTTTCCTCTTAAGGCTCACAGGCATCTGAGGCAGCAGTTCACTGTCTTGAAATACACGTTGACTATTAGCAATTAATGTCTTCTGGAGAGCAGCAAATGATCAGGAAGCCCTCTGGCAAGAGGGATTCATGATGTTTCATCCAATTACTTAACTGATATTTTATCATATGATAAATCAGGCCCCTTCCCATCTACTGAAATAATATATATCATGCAATAATTAGAGATGATTCAAGGCCTGGTATCCTATGGCCAGGCCAGGTCCTAAGGAAACTTCTTACTTTGTCAAGATTTAGTTGGTTTGTGCCAGAAAAGAAGCATGATTAATAGTTAGTTTCTGGTGGCCAGTAACAAAAAAACAACCCTCCCTCAACCTCTAGCACTGCCCTAAAATTAAAATATTGTAGGCTTAGCCTTCATTCTGGTAAGGCTTGAATCAAGAGATAAGAGTGGCCACTTGTACCTCGATTTACCCTCTTTGGACCTGAATCAGATCTATGTTGGTTTATGACCAAGTTCTCATATAAATGTTCAACTATAGAACCCTCATATGAACAAGAACATGCTGAGATTGTCTTTCAGGGTCTCTGTTACCTCACTCAGTATAATTTTTTTTTTCTAGTTCCACTTCTTTGCTGAAAATTTCATAGTTTGATTTTACAGCTGAATAAAATTCCATCAAGTATAGGTACATTTTCATTAACTGTTCATCCACTGGAGTCATCTACTGACCTAGGCTATATCATCTAGGCTGCTTCTATGCCCTAGCTATTGTGAACACAGCAGCAAGGAAGATGCATGAGAATCAATCCCTGTAGGAAGAACTAGAGCCATTTGTGTAGATGTCTAAGAATGGTATAGCTGGATAATATACTCCATCAATTTCTATCCTCCTGAAGAACTTCCACACTGATCTGCATAGTGCCAGCACCAGTTTTCACATCATCAACATTAAATGAGTGTTCCCCTCTCTCACAAACACACCAGCATTTCTTGTCAGTTTTCTTTGGTTATTTCATCTCGGCAAGGGTAAGATGAAATCTCAAATGAATTTTATTTTGCATTTCTCTGATGATTAAGGATGTTGAGCATTTTTTTTTTTTGCAGAACATTATTTCTCCTTTTCTAGCAATGCTTATCGGTCACTTAACAGTTTCCTTTACAGTACAGAAGCTTATAAATTTCAGGAGGTCCCACTTATTGATGGTTGAACCCATTTTCCTTGTTTCTACGGCAACTGTGGCTGACTGCTTCCAGGTGTGAAGCATCTTCTTGTATTCAAATTAACCTCCAAAAATCAAGACAAATATCCTGAGCATGAATTGAATTACATGATCAAGTATGAACCAAAAACTACAATGCTTGGTTACAATGTGCTGATCAGTTCCACAATGGATCACATGCCTAATCTTAAGATGGTAGCACTAGCAGAGAGCAGCCACCCACTATCTGGTGGAATAAAATTCAGGGTGAGAGATGCTCCTTGGGCAAACTGGAGCATTGTTAAGACTGGAAGATGATATAGGATTACATATCCATTTTGTAGCTGAAATAATATGAAGTCTCAAGAATATCTTTGCAAACTTGGACAGTTTCGTATGAATCCCATGCCAAGTCTATTTAATGCTCAGAATACAATCTGTTAAAAAGCAGAAGTAGTATAGTACAATGGTTATGCCCAGAGACTTAAGTCGGGAAAACTTAGCTTTGAGCTCTGATTCTGTCACTTATTAGTTCTTTGACTCTGGGCGAGTCACTTAAATTTTACTTATCTGAAAATAGGATAAGTCATAGAGTAAACTCACAGGGTTATGTCTAGATTAAATGAGAAAATGAATATACAGCTCTTAGCAAAATACTTAGCACCTAGTCAACTAGATGACAGTCATTAACAGAGGGAAGGAAGGCTTGCCCACATCCACACAGCTAATGAATAGCAAAGCTGTGACTAAAATTGAGTCTTCTCACTATTAGCTCAGAGCTAGAAGTGATTTGAGCTAAAATTAGATACACACAAGTCAATTATACCCAAAAGATCATTTTTAAAAAGTCAATCTCTTTTCCCATATTGCTACCTGGAGGCTCATGGATCATATCTCAGAGAGCCAAAAACTTTTAAATCATTAGGCCCTGTTGAGAAGAGAACTAGATAGACTGTCACATTTTACTTCACTAAACTATGTCCAGGTAGGTGAGAGAAAAACAAGATTGACCTGAGCAGTCTTTTAAGATCCTTAGTAGGGTACAATGGTCAACCATCAAGTGTGTGTGTGTGAGTGCTTTCTCGGTGTTTAGGATCGTATGCAGTCTTAAAATAAAGGCCTAAATGTTGGTAGAGTCCTTGACTAATATGCATGAATCCCCAAACTCTATTCTTGGCACCACATAAACTGCACAACGAATTTCCTAGGAATCACCCACACAAACACACACACCCCACCCCCAATCCCTAGTAAACTTTTTACCTGATGCTATTACCCAGGGCTTGCTTCCAGGAAAACCAAAACTAAGACATGCTTCTGGAAGCACTGTTTCTCCCAATGGGTATTAAGACTAAGGTCGTGGAGGAAAAATAGTTGGGAATTCTATATAATTTTCACTTTCAGATTTTGAAACTTAAGAGACAGGTAGCTGCTATAAAGAGTAGCCATTTCACATTCTGCAATAAGTGTGTGTGTGTGTGTGTGTGTGTGTGTGTTTTCATATATATTGCATTTCTCTGATTTTTCTATTACATAGAGAAATACTCTGCTACTTGCATCTTTGCTCTGATTACAGCCTATGGTTATTTCAAAAATTCTGAGGTTTAACTAGACCTCTAATGTACACCAAGCATTCTCAGCATATCAACTCCTTACTATGAAATCAAAGGCCTTAATGGAGGTCAAACAGTATTAATTGGAAAAAAATAAAATAATTCAATTTGATAAAGAGGTGGCCAGGGAACTAGAGGTGAATGAACACATTAATAAACGCATGCAGAGTGACACAGGGTTCCACATGATAACTACTAGATTTCATTCCAAGGACAAATTTTCAGTCCAGGAAATTATATGAATATTTGTTACATGATTTCTATCACATTTATAATCCCGACCTTCTCCTCAGAGGGAAAGCCTGGAATAGATTTCCTTAGTCTATGACAGAACCGGTGGATGGCTCAATGGTTTGTGTCTCAGTAGTTGGTCCTTGAGTTTTACTTATGGTCTGAAAGGAGCAGTAACTCAAAAATCTTCACTTGATATTTCTACTCATGAATAAGAATATATCCTTATATCAGTAATGCTGTAATGGTACTATGTGGGTAGAAATAAACCTACACATGCACACACACACACATAAGTAAAGTTTCATTCTAAATTGAAGGTGAGGAGCTAGCTAAGCAATTATGATTAAAACATAAAAGATGATAGTGCCCATTTTAAAGACAGAAAAGGATTGATGGAGAGCAGATAGTTATCATGCCCCTCGTCCTGAAGGTGAGCCAGTGCCAGAACCGAGCCACACCTTAGGGTCTTCAGAACCACAGGGCATCTCCATAGTAGAAAGGAGGGACATATGACACTCTGAGTCTTTATTGACACCCTGAATGTTACCTCAAATCTCAGAGATGTGTGCTCAGATTATTATTTTATCACACTATAGCTTCAGCTATTCTTGGGATGTCCATAATTGCCAGTGTGAACTACTGGCAAAGCACACTGTATCTGGTATCTTCAGAATGAGGCAAAGAGAAATGGGACTCCAAGCAAACTGTCATCATCATCTGAAGTGGAAATGGGAACGGTAAGTTCAAAGAGCCACGTAGAACTCTCCAGTAGTTGATATCCCATGGTTCCATGAACTCAAAAATTTAATTATGAAAAAATAAGAAAAAAAATTGACACAAAAATCTCCTGTTTTTTTTCTTTGTTACATTCTTGACATATAAAAGAAGCTAGAGGAAGTTCAACCTGCTTCAATAAAGGACTTAACGGATCCAGTTGGTGTTCTGCTACAATGAAGTCTGTTTTTGATGGGCTTCAGAAGCAGGCTTGCTCATCATGGGCAGAGCAAAGCTTGTCTGTCCTTTGGAAAGTGATGATGTGCTCACAAATGTATCTGGTAATTTCATTCTCTCATTTTATTGGCCTAATGTGAAGAGGTTAAATAAAGATGACTGCAGGCCTTTCTCAGCTCAAGAAAGACACTAGTGCTTTGTTTTGTTTGGTTTTGTCTTTTGTTTGTTTCTTTCCTCCATAGCCTGCAGAGACCTGGGAGACAGACAGATGGTCCTATCGTGTCTACAGTCAGGAAGCAAAGAGAAATGAATGCTAGTACTGAGCTTAGTTTCTCAGTGCTCGTTAAGTCCATAACTCCAGCCTACCAGACAGTGCTGTCCATACTCGGGAAATGTCTTCCCTTTGTGGTTAAAACGCTCTGCAAACACCTGCACTGATGTGCCAGGAAGTGTGTCTCTAAGTGGTTCTAAGTACAGTCAAGTTGACAATGAACGTTTGTTGTCAGGGATTTGGGGTTTTTTGTTTGTTTGATAGTTTTGTTTTTGGTGATATGTATTAATGTTTTGCTTTCATGTAGGTCTGTGTAACACATGGGTGTCTGGTGCCTGTGGAAGTCAGAAGAGGGCATTGGATTCCCTGGAACTAAAGTTACAGATGTTTGTGATTGCTGGAATCCAAACCCAGGGCTTCTACAAAAACAGCCAGTGCTCTTAACTACTGATCAGTCTCTCCAGTCCCAATAATAAAGAAGCTCAAACTGAAGAGAAGCTCAAAGAGAGCTCAGTAATTCACTTCAAAATCAAGAGAGTTTTCTCAGTTCTCTTAGCTTTTAAGTTAATGTGTATGTTAGAAGTAAACTGGTTAGTTGGATTATTTCCATTTAAGAGATGACAAGAGACAGGCAGTGATGGCACATGCCTTTAATCCCAGCACTTGGGAGGCAGAGGCAGGGGGATTTCTGAGTTCGAGGCCAGCCTGGTCTACAGAGTGAGTTCCAGGACAGCCAGGGCTACACAGAGAAACCCTGTCTCGAAAAAGAAAAAAAAAAAAAAGAGATGGCAAGGCCAAAATTCATACTAATTGACAGATAATAGGTAACTCATCAGGTTTAATAACACTAGTGACATAGAAAATACCATTCACTGTACTGAGAGGAAAGAAAAAAAAACACATTATTTTAATGATGCCAAAAATATTTCAATCTAAGAAGTCCACAAAATAGCCCAACTGATTCTGACATTTCTGTTCTCCTAGGCTCTGTTGCTATGTTTTTCCACCACTGATTTCTTCATCTATTTTCAAAGGTGGACTCATAATTACACTAGTAATTGCCAAAGTAATTCCTTTATTATTGCTTTGCTCTTTGGGTGTCCTTTTCTTCAGCTAAAGGTTATTGCACCCACTAATCAGAGGTAAGGAAAAAAACCCTTGAAGGTCATTTCCAAAGCCATATCTTAAAAAGAAACCTTTAAAAACTTAGGACCCTTTGGCTATTTTCATTCAAAGGGTTTCCTGAAGGGTGTTCTCACATGCAAAAAAAAATGTTTTCAATATTAAGTGAAAACTATTTGGGGTGGAGAATAAAATCAGACTGGAGGTAGAAGCCCAGAGGCTGTGGACTGAAAACTGTCCAGGATCATTCACGTGTTAGAAGCACATCCCCACTGTTGTAGTGCTGAGGGGAATGAAACCAAGACTTCCTTCACCCGCCTTAGGAACTAACAATTTAATTGGGTTGTTGCTGCTTCATTCACCCTGAAGACAGATCATTCACTGAAAGGGAGGTGTGGACACAAGGGCTTTGCTTTCAGGAATAGACGATTGCCAGTACATAAGGCCCTGTGCCAGCTTTTCTTCATTTATCTATCTATCTATCTATCTATCTATCTATCTATCTATCTATCTATCTATCTATCTATCTATCTATCCATCCATCCATCCATCCATCCATCCATCCATCCATCCATCCATCCATCCATCTATCTATCTATCTATCTATCTATCTATCTATCTATCTATCTATCTGTTTGGTGTGCCTTTCTGCCTTTTTGTCATGTAAGAACACAAAGTTCCCTCTATCTAGAAGACACATAATTACAGCTGTCATCTAGGAAGCAGGCAGCAACCTTCCCCAGCTATAGACAGCTTGGTCTTGGATTTCTCTGTCTCTAGACTCATGAGAAAATGCCCTGTATACACTACTCTTCATGGTTCTTCCTTACAGCAGCATCAAAGGTTCTAATCTTTTTCTGTCACTAATAGGTTATATGTTGTTGGACTAGTCATGTAATCACTCAAGTGAAAATATCTTTTTTCCCCCAAGGAAAAGACTTAGACTGGAAACTTTCAAGTTATAAGGGAAAAAAAAGTTACTGGATTCCTTTAGAACATTGAGATCTTTGTCTGGCTTGGGGGTTATAGTCTTTTGTGAGGATCTGGTGTTATCCCAGAGACAGAGAACAGAAGGTAGGAAATACTTGAAGTTAGATGAATAGAAGACTTGCATCTCCCACCTTGGTTACTAATCATTTATTTAGTGGTAGGTGTTTCCCTGAAGATCTAAAGTGTGAAGTCCCAGCATCTCCTGCATAGGACTTAGGGACATTCTGGAGAAAGAGGCCCATAACCTAGTCCTCAATCAGTCAGATAGCACATTTTCTTCTCAGTGGTCAGAGGAGATAGTAATGGAGTTATCAGAGAAAACAGGAGTTTTCTAAACCAAAAATCCCAAGTGTGGATATCACGGAGAGCTTATGAGGCAAGTTAATATTGGGGAAAAAAGAACAAAGAAAAACTGATATCCTGGGCTGAAAGGATGGCTCAGTGGTTATGAACTCAGACAACTCTGCCAGAGGGCATGAGTTGGGTTCTCAGCACCCATATTGGACTGTTCACAATCACACAGAATTCCAGCTCTGGGAGATCCAAGAACCCCAGCTTCCATGAGCACCTAAACTCACACTAAATACACACAGATATGATTTAAAATAAAATAAATCTTTTAGACACACAGCAAGGAAGAAGTAAAAAAAAAAAAAAATCCATTGCATCTAGGAGACCTCTGAGTTCTCTCTATACAAGTGGGAAACACAGGCCCTTGGTCTTGTGAAGGCTCTATGCCACAGTGTAGGGGAATTCCAGGGCCAGGAATCCAGAGAGGGTGGGTTGGTGAGCAGGGAGAAGGCGGAGGGCGGAGGGAATAGAGATTTTTGGGGTTTTTTTTTTTGAGGGGAAACCAGGAAAGGGGATATCATTTGAAATGTAAATGAAGAAGTATCTAATAAAAAAATAAAATAAAAAGTGGGAAACAACCTCTGGGAGTCCCACTAACTCATGATTCTGTGATTTTATGATACATCTAGATTATTTAATATGTGGAAAGAAAAGACCCCCAGAAACAATATCACTCTAACTAGAAACCCCCTGTGAATGCAGACACAGGCTTTGGATTTTATTCCCCTATAAATCACTAGAATATAAGATTTAACCCAAATACATGAATACCTTGAATTTTGAGGTCATTCTCTATAAAGTTGAAGCTGTGGGTAAAAGCTACTGGCCTGAGTTCATTAATCATATTTACCAACCCTCATGATCCATTTTTCAGCTATTTCTATCCATTGCTTTAAAAATCCAGTTAATGTGGATGGTATTTCCCTTAATTAGTTGTAATGCAAAGTGAGACTTCGAAGTGAGCAAAGGCTCATATGTTACAATAGCTTGTTTTTCCAAAATCAAGTGGACAATTGTCCTTTGGATACCAATTAGCATGAGCACTGGTCCAGTTTTGCACTACTCAGTCCTAATGAAGTGAAATATTTCCAAATTTCTAGTTTGCCTGGCTGATTTTTTTTTTTTTTGGTTCCTAATACCCTTTTTAAGCAAGCTTTTTATGGGTGTATTTTAACACTGTTTTATACAACTTTAAATGCAAAATATATAAAAGAAATTGTATTGTGCCAGGTCATTAGGCTAGGATTAAATTAGATGTTTGGGAAAGCCTATTGTGTGTGGTAAAGTACTGCACCACTGTTAATTATAATAATAATAAACATTTGGAGCAATGTAGGGGAGTGGTTAACAGCATGAGCTTTGGAGGGAGAACAACCTGGGTTTGGATCTTGCCTTGCCTCCTACCTACTCTAATTTGACAAGTTTTTCAATTCCTGTATATCTCCTTTGCTGGCCTATTAAATGTGAATAATATCAATATCTACTTCCCATGGTCATTTAAGTAGTAAGTAGAAAATGTACATGTAAAGGATGTATAAAGAACTGGCTCAATACATGTTAATATTAATTAATGATCTCAACTCAATTGATAATTGTTAGGAAAAATGCACTGATTAATCAATGAAGTTGTTTTGTTTTGTTTTGTTTTAGGATTTAATGAGAAAATGCATGCATTAGACACAACATGAGCCATGGTGGGTGATGTCTAATTTTCTTGCCCTCACGAAGTCACCTGTTATAAAATGCACCATTATTGTGCATGCCTCCAAGGCAGAAACTGTTGTCAATTCACTGTGAGGTATCTTCAACCATAAGGCATATCCCTATTGCACAGAAGTATAATTCAGGGAAAAGGAATGTGCTTTACATCCATAAGATCTAATGATTTTAAATACCAAATACAATGGCAAAAGAGAAAAGAGAAAAATATAGAATATTCTCAACAAAATAAATTCCCTGAGCCTCTGAACTGTGGCTTTTTCTTTCACTCACATATCCCAAACTGTAATTCTTGTTGGTGAGGAAGAAGCATTGAGGAAACTGCTGGAAGCAGCCAATAAATAATCATAGAATAAGGCCATAGTCAATTAGCACAAACCTTCACTAACATTCACAGTGTACAGATTGAGTTCTGTACCCTGTCAGCCCAGCCCCGACCCAAAGTCAACACCTCTTCTACAGCATCTCTCAATCACACAGATGAGGTTTTGATTGCATTTCATCTCAAGATCCCTTTCAAAAGGCCTCAGATTTTCTCTTATGGGAATGCAATCCCCTTCCACACTAGGGTACTGAGGTAGGTGGGGAGAGAGGACTAGGAGGTAGTGGCATGAGAAACATTGACAGTCTTGAAAGGAAAGTGAGTGATGCTGGATCTACATGGCAAAGGGGAGTATGGCATGTGAAACAGAATTTAGACAGGAAGTGGAGAATAAATGACATGAAAAAAAGAAGGAAAGAAGGAAGACAAAAAGAGGAGGAGAAAGAAGAAATGGGGGAAAGAGGAAGGTAGAGCAGTAAGGAGAGGAGGAAGAAAAGGGGTAAGGATGAGAAGAAAGAAGAGTTCTCAGTTATTCCAGCCAACTGCAATCACCAAGAGAAGTCAAGACTGTCTGGAAGCAAAGGAATTGAGTTAAAAAAAAAAAGTGTGTGTGTGTGTGTGCATGTTCAAGTGCATGTGTGTGTTTTGTGTGTAGCATGAAACATGCTATACATGTTCTCTATACATTCTCTCTACATGTGCATAGAGAAGCTAATGACTGACTCCATACACTCTTAGTTTCTCTCACTTTGTATATTGAGGTAAGCTCTTTTATATGAGGCTCGAGCTCCCCATTCACCTACTCTAAAGAGTCAACTCGGTCTGGGGGGATTCTCTATATGAGTCTTCAGAGGACTGGGATTATAGCTGGACTGCTATGCCCACTGACATTTACATGGATGCTGGGGATTTGAACTCTGATCTCCACATCTGCATGGCAAGCGCTTTATCCACTGACCCACTATCTCTGCCCTAGTTACTTTTCTTCTTCCTACAACATAGGAGAAAGGCTTTATTTTGCCTCATACCGTGAGGCTACAGGCTGTCGTGTCAGGGAAGCCCTGGCTGTGGAAGCTGAGGGCAGCTGGTCACATGATTCCACAGCCAGAAAGCAGAGAGTCAAATGCGGGCCCTTCCTTCAGTTTTCCTTTCCATTCACCCCAGGGTGTGGTACTTCCCACAGTCAGGGTGGGCCTTCCCTAATCCATTAAATCTCTCTGGAGACTGTCTCACAGACGTACCCATGAGTTGTTTATCTGTGATTCTAAATCTCATCAAGCAGACAATCAATATTAACCACCACAGAAATCATCCAGCACAGTGATTCCCAGCAATACTTGAACATTACAGCTATCTAGAAAGCTTTATAAACACAACAGCATGTTAGCCTTGCGCCCAAAGACTGCGATTTCACTGCCCTTTCTTTCGGTACTCCATGTGATCAATTGGCTTTGAAAAGCATCACTTGGGTAATTCTAATTTAGATCCAAGACTGAGAATCTCTGAGATGAGTCAACCTACTTTACAAATAAACTTGTGCAATGCTCATCCACAGGCACGCAGAAAAAAAAAAAAATCATCACAATCAGTGGAAAATCCAGTACTGACCTTAATTCCCTACTTATCTATAGAGACAGGATACTTCCATGACCTGGCACAGCCTCATAGTGAAGTACATATTCCTGCCACTTTGACGCTGAGCTTGATCATGTGACTAGTCCTAGCCAATGGGATGTTGCTGCCAGGTTGAGTTTGCTCTCTTATCCTGCTGCCTTTTACCTTAAGAAGAAATTACCATGGGCAACTAGTACAAAATCCAAGAGAAATGTAAAATGCTCAGACAGACTTAAGCCCAGATAAGCTGGACATACATAAGTCAGGATAAATCATATTATTATGAAGCACTGTTCTTGGAGTCACTTGTTAAGTTGTGACATGAGCTAAAGAAAACCTGGCTTTCTATGGCAGTTCCAGTCTTCCCTAGGCTTATTACACATCACCTGTGGGGCTCAATCAGGAGGTGATCTGCATGAAAGTGCTTCATACAAGACAAATCAATCAGAAAAATCAGATACTTCTGTTGATATGTAGAAGTCAGATGTTCTTTTTGATGAGCTCTATTTCCTCCATTGGATGCATTTATATATGTCTATTATTTCAATAAATCTAAATAACTGCAACCAGCAATCTTTTAGCTCCAGTATATAACACATTTATTTGATCCTATGCAACTCTATTTCTATTTTTACAAGTACAGGCTCCATTTACAGATAAGAAAATCATGGCCTTCTGAAATAAATTACTTGTGTAACAGACAGCCAGAATAGGAACTACAGAGGAAAAAGGGTACTGTTAAGGAATGTGTTATGTTGCCTCCATCTTGACTTTATTTCTGTGATCAATAAAACTATTCAGATTTGTAATTTGACAGACAAGCACTTACTCAATATGCAAATTTTCTTCAAGAATTAATTTCCTCTAATTCTTGACTTTTTATTTTTAATTAACACGTAACTGTGCATAGGATAGAGTGCTGTTGTTCTACTCATGTCTATATCATACAATGATCAAATCATGGTCATTGGCCCATCTGCCATTGCTTTGTGGAAGGGCATTCATACCTCTCTTTTCTACATATTTTAGAACACATTAGCATTATCATGAAGTACAGTTCCTTCACCATGCCACAGAACACACTCAAATCTATACGTCCTGACCATCCTCATCTCTCCCTGCCTCCTCATTTCTAGAAGACTCTTTCATGTAAGCTGCACTATCCTGTTCTGTTCACTTTCTGTGTGACTAACATATAGCCATTCTAAGCACCTGGCTTATTCTACCTCAAATATATATTCCAGATTCTCATACGCTCTCAAAACTGACAGGATCACATTTTCTTTAATGTCTGATTTGTATATTTCTGGGGATATATATTGCACTAACTATCTATTCAGCTGTTATAGGATGCTTATGTAGAAAAAAGCTTGTTTATTATTAATAGCACTACAATAAACATAGTAATACAGTTATGCTTTTTTCAAATTGACATTTAACTAAAGGAGTCTATAAAATCTGAAAACAGAATATGTAATATATTATGATCATTTGCTTGTGCTTCCAGACGTATAGGCAACCTATGTTTTCTGATGAAGTACAGTTACATTATAAATAGAATTTGGGGTCAGGATAGAAATGTCTGATAACAACACTAACCTTCAAGGACTGCAGTTATGTGGAAAATGTCAACGACACTTGAGTAAGCTTTCTGTGGGTTTCTCTACCTCTAATTGTCTCTGAAACTTAAATTCAAATTTAAAAGAACCTATAACTCTAAAAGGAGAAGAAATCAAAATGCAAGCCACTGTGCACAATGCTATGGTTTGGGGATGTACTGTATTATTGATGTTGTTGTTGTTGTTGTTAAAGGTAAATACTTACTCTAAAATAATTATAGCAATTATATAGGCAAATCCCATTTGTTTTGCAGATACATATCATATAATTCTCTAAAGTTCATAAGGAGTCTTTGTGACTTATGGTGACTATTCAGGATCTGTAAACTTCCAAAAGTTGTGCTGTTTGATACTGATGTCAATACAGAACAATTAATGATTTCCTAACCCACCAAAGGCTAAAAATGTTAGCTTCTCTTTCTCTTATGTTCTCTTCCTGCAAGGGCACTAGAATGGCATCTAGAGTCCATTTATCAGATACTGGTGGTACCTGAGGTCTATAAGATGCGCATTTTTCCTTAGAAGCCCACAGCCATTGCTAACAACAAAGAAAGAGTAGAATAAGTACTGAACATATTACCCCTGAGATTAGTTCTAACAAGGGATAAGAGAAGAGAGTTGGGGATAGATTTTGTCTAACTCAGAGTAAATGTATTACCAGTCCTGATTTATATACAACAAAACAAAAGGGTTTGAGAGGAAAGGTGAATTGCCTTCCATAGTTAATGAGTTCAAGAGGAAGAATTTAAACCCAATGGAAGAATTTAAACCCAATGTTTATTATTGTCTTATTCACTGTTTTATTGTTATGAAAAGACACCATGACCAAGGCAACTCATATAAAGGAAAGCATTCAACTGGATGCTTGCTTACAACTTCAGAGGATAGCCCATTATCAACAGGGTGGGATGCATCAGCATTAGAGCACATATGGTGTGCACTAGCTGAGTGCTAAATCTTGATTCATAGGTAGGGGTGGGGGGAGAGAGTGAGATAGAGAGTGAGAGAGAGAGGGAGGGACTACTAAACCTGTTTTTGAAACAGCAAAGCCCACTTATAGTGACACACTTCCTCCAACAAACCACACCCCCTAATCTTTCTAGTCTTTTCAAAGTTTCACTCCTTGGTGACTTAAGCATCCAAATATATGACCCTATGGGGATCATTCTAATTCACACCACCACAATCATATTTAAAATTCTATATTCTTTTCATTATGCCATTATCACAGATTTTTTTAAATGTCCATATATTATTTGGTACCACTTGATCCAAAGAGGGAAATTTAATCATTCCTTTCTTACTGATAGGCTGAATTTAATAACCAGTAACTAACAAAAAAAGGGAGGGAAAACATTGTCTATTTCAACATATAAAAATAAGGGTGTGGAATTGAACTTGCATTAAAGACCATGAGTGATTATATTCAATTACTGTATGAGACACAATTATGCTCACTTGTTGCTCATCTGAAATCTAAATTTAAACAGGGATTCTGAATTGTATCCAATCATGTAAGCAGAAGTACCATAGTATGCTTTCAGAAATTAGGTCATAAAATCTTCTGTAGCTTTTTTTTCTCTTCTCTCTCAGATCACTTGCCCTGGGGAAAGCCAGTTGCCCTTTTAGAGAGCTATTCCAGGCACTCAAGGGAAAGCCCCATAAAGGTGGAAACTGAGGCATTTAGATAGGAAAAAGTCAGCTTGGAATTGAGGCTGCCTCTCCACATCCACACTTGGGTTCTCACATAATTATAATCCAATCTGACATCTTGACTACAACATCATGAAGGCTCTGAGTGAGAGCTATCAACTAGGGAAAATTCTGATTCAGAAAACCTATTAAGTATCTTCATCTTAAGTTACTAACTTGTGGAGTAATTTTTGATATGGCAAGAAATAGCTAATATACCCGTGTGGAACATGCAGATGCATTTACACAGAATTAGAGTCAGTCTTTCCAGCACATGATAAATCATTTTGTTTAAAAGAAAAATTCCCACTCCTGTTTGAAATATCAGATCATCTATGAAATATGCTTTAAAAGTACCACCAAGAATGAACCAATACAGTAATAACAAAGGTTTTTGGTTTGATTTGTTTTAAAGAAATGTTCAACCAAAAATAATACTTTAGAGCAAACTTTAAACAAAAAATTGTCACATACAATCCAGTGTCTTTTACAACTGCAGACTTTCACGTTTATCACATTTTTTGATCATCAAAATAAAGTAAAATTATTACTTGACTCTTACAGGTTAAAAAAAAAAATCATACCCACAGAGATGGCTTTATGGCTCAATGAATGCTCAAGGTCACTCAGCAAGGACCCCAATGCAGATTGCTGGAGACCTCAGTGAGAGCAGTGTCAATTCTTTCTGACAGTAGCTGTTGATCTTAAATGGTGGGGGATTTTTTTGTAGCTATTTCTTTTTTTTCCTTTTTGTCTCTCTCTTTTCTTAATTAGACGGTTTCTTTATTTACAATATCTCCTTTCCCAGGTTTCCCTCCAAAAGAAAAAATAAAAATAAAATAAAATAAACACAAAAACTAAAACAATCCCCTGTTCCCTCCCCCTCCCCCTGCTCACAACTCCACCCTCTCCCATTTCCTGGCCCTGTTATTCCCCTACACTGGGGCATAGAACTTTCACAGGGCCAAGATCCTCTCCTCCCATTGATGACCAGCTTGGCTATCCTCTGGCAGCCATTTCTTAAATAGCAAGTATGTTAAAGCGAAAGGCAGAAAAATGGTTATGAATCACCTGATGTCAAATTACAAAACTGAGTCTCTCTTGACCTCTGAAAACTCCATTTATATTTTATCTCATTAATTTAGCAGCCATACTAACAATGCCATTGGTAACATTGAATCGATCATTCAGCAAGTCCTGCCGTATTATTTGATTTGTCATTTCCTATCATGAGAAAATGTTATCATCAACCACAAGATAACACATGCTGGGTTAGAACTGCAATAGGCAGGAAACCCAAGATAAAAGAAATCAGGGAGAAAATGGAGTGGCTCTGTTCCCAGTTCAGAACACTTGCCTTCAATTTGGTCACCAGCAAACTGGGAACTAACCAAAGCCACTTATCAATGTTCAACTGTACCACTCAGCCTCATAGGAGAGGCCATGTGGGACACTTTTAAAGTAGAGTCTAGAAAAATCTTTGCTCCTCTTTTAACAGTGCTATACATTAGGCAGGCAATATTCTAACTGACAGGAGAATGAACTACACACTAGGAGGAAAAGACAGAATTGGTTGGTAAAAATAAAAAGTATGCACAAATGCAGTAACATAAGTTCTTAGAAATCAACGGAAAAGGGAGAAATGATTCAATGCAGAAAATAAAATATGTTTGCAGTGACCTGTAAGCTTCCCACCAGCCTGTGAGAATTAGCCAAGACAGCAGCTGACCAAACCTGTTATCTGTACTTTAGTCTAGACACTTTGCTTGTCCTGGATTTAAGATGAGAAATTCATCTATAAATATGGCCATCAGTAATAACAAGTATCACCACAAGGTCTAAAGTCTCCATTTTAAGAAATAGCTGAGGAACTGGTAGGAAATGAGAAAATCAAGGAAAAAAATTTTAGTTACATATAGAAAAAAAAATTGGCTTCTAGAGCTAATAAAACACAGGCTAACTTGAGGGTATATTCTATGATATGTCTACTGATGCTGGCCAACAATTTCAAGTGAAAAGCCACAAAATTGTGGCCTCAGCTTCCCATGTCTGTTCTACATCGCTGCTTCAAAGTCCTTGGAATCCAGGAGAGGAGAGTAAGCAGCATGCTTGCCTGACAACCCCACGCCTTCCTCTAATGTTTCTCATGAACAATGTCCCCTCACTAAGGTGGGGAATAGAGAAAAGCTTCTTGCTGAATTGGAGAATGTATCAAATCACAGTCGTCAAACTTTGAAGTTTCTGACAGTTACAGAGGCTAGGCTGTTTTTGTTTTTGTTTTGTTTTGTTTTGTTTTTTCCCATTCTTCCAGGCCCAAATTAACCTCAAGTGGAGAAGGAAAATCTGAAATGCTGCAGTATGAGCTTGGCTTAAGAACTGTACTCAACAGTCAAGCTTCATTCTGGGCAGGGACTAACTATTCCCTTCAGTTCTCCTTTAGGGGTCTGGGAGTCAGAGAAAGAATTTGGGACAGAGAAAGACAGGGAGAGAGAGACACAGAGAGAGAAGGAAACAGACAGAAAAGTGCAATAAAAAACCTTAAGAAAGGTGGGTAGATAAGAAGGGAGCAAACATGAGTCATAAAGGTAGCAGATGTCACAGTTGTCAGCGTCATAGAATTCACTGTGTACACTTGAGCTCTGAAATGGGCATGGCTCAGAACGACACCACTCAGCCATTTTTCCTGTTTCCTTAACTCCAACATTCTCACAATGAAATCCTCTGTGACTGACTAATAAACATTACATTATAATCTCTGCTGTTTTCATTCTGTTCTAGCAACCAGGAAGCTCCTGAATCAACCTTGTGTTTAGAAACTGTGAACTCCGGTAATTGGAATTTTGCTCTTCTTCTATTCCTTGCTCCAGATTCTTACATTTCCTCTCCATAAATTTCCTATGTGGGTATGTTCACACTAGATAGCAGAAGGTTCCAGAAGCTAGTTTCTCTGACTTTTAAAGGTCTCATAGCCAAGCCATTCAGCTTGAATGATTACTTTACAGTAGCTTTCACATATCTTTGAGATTTAAGTTTCTGACTTATTTCAGAAAGGAACTAACTAAAGTATATTTGTGTCAGCTTCCCACAGTTAAGATACAGCCCTGCATGGACAATCCAAACTCTAGACACAGATTTTTGCAAAGGCTATTGCAAAAGACAGACTACTTTTCAAGAAGACAGACTACACTCTTTTAACCAAGACAAATAGGTCTACAGTGATATCATAGTATAATTCCATCAAAATACTCCCATGCTTTTCTTATGAACTTCATCTTCAAATTCCCAAAATATATATAAAATTATGTTAGTAGAGTAAAATATGCCCAGGAAATACCCACCCTATCCAAGATGAGTCAATACATTGCTATTCCTTTGTCCAGTTGCTGGCTATTCTCTTATATATGAAAAGATCTAAAGAAATAAAATATAGAACAACCTGATTGGATAACAATATTGTGTTACTCTGAGTTTTTCTCAGTTGACAAGCACATCAGTTTTGTAGTCTTCTCCTTTCTCCATACAAGCCACACCCAAATAGTAGCTGCATGCAATCATTCATAAGATACTGTTTTCACTGTTCTGTTGAACACTACACATGTTCCTGGTGCCATGGGAGATACAAGCAATGTGATAGTTAGCAAGATAGATGCGATATTTGCCTTCCTAGAGTTTCTATTCATCCACTGTCTCTTAACTGAGACTAATATACAACCATGAAGGGCACTTGAAAACATGTGTTGCGGTATGTTTGGTTGTCATAGAGGAGGAGCAATCTAATTGTTTGGCATTCAGTGAGGCTAAGCAGATGAAGAATGGGATCTCTGTAGCAGATGCTTTAGTAGCAGAGCTGAGTTCCTGGTAATGTTTCTGAAATTATTAAAGAATAATTGAATATATAAACAAAAGATAGATACTGGTTTATACTCCATTCTTAGTTCTTCATTACTGAATCAAGGTCAAAAGCTCTCTGTAATACTGGTTTAGTTACAGATATCAGACTTTGAGTAGGTTTACACTTATATCATGTAGTGTTCTAAAGAGAAGAACAAAATCTCTACAGTATATAAGCCAGCCCCATTAGCTGGACCAGCTCTTGAAGTCACCTTCCTTTTCTATTTGCGGTGTCTTTACACCTTGCTGTCACAGGCCATATACTAGCAAACAGCTGGCACTTTCTTACTCTCCAGAGTTCACAGCTTTCTGATTTCTAATCTAACCTGCAGGAACAACTTGCTCACCATGAATACAATTATATAACATATATATTTCTATCATGTACTCCTTCCCAAGAGCTCATACATGTTCAAGTGCTTCTGTTCAGTACAAGGTCAGTTATTGCCTATTGTCTTCAACCTCATCAATAACTTGGCTGAAAATATTCTACTCAATAAAATACTACCTTGCTTCAGCCACTGATTGCCCCAGAGAGGGACTTTCAGCCATCTTTGGGGGCCAGACAAACACAGAAATCAGCAATATCCAACATATGTGGGTCACCTATTTTGATCAGTTTTAATTTTTAAAAATGAGAAAGAAAACAAAATTCATGTGTACATCATTCTGCAAAGCACTGATAGGCCATTTGAGGGCAAATCAGTGGGGAACAGGTAGGGAAGATAAGTGGCATGCTTGTGTATCCTACCATTATTTTATTTCACATGAAGCATTAAATACTTCTAAGTCATATGCTGTTACAGCTGGGAGAATGCTAGAAACCCAGCTAAGAACCCTCAATTTACAGAGAAGATGAGCCATCATGTTAGCCTCAGGCAGAGCTAACCATGTACATGAAAAATGATAAGGAGTTCTTTCTAATCATCATTTTACCAGGATCTTCTTTGTATAATAAGCCAGGGAAAAAAGATTGTAGTCTCTCTATTTTACAGGTGGGAAGACTGAGGATCACAATTCACCTGAGTTCCTACACTATTCAGTAGTGGTGCCAGGATTTTGTCTAGGGGACCGGAGTCTGGTTTTGCACTCTCTCAGTACTGATGAGATTCTAAATATGACAAGAAGAATGTCTAATTATTCACATTCCCCACGATTCTGGAAACTTCCAGAAGTTCCTACATCATGGCCAGAATTTTGATTGTTATTTCATAAATTATGTTGTCTGTTCTGTAGTGAGAGTTGGCTCTTTAAAACATTGTGGAGATGTTCACACAGATGCACAAGTCAGAGCCCACAGACGAAATAAGAACAAAGAGAACCGGGCGCAGTGACATACACCTTTAATCCCAGCACTTGGGAGGCAGAGGCAGGCAGATTTCTGAGTTCGAGGCCAGC